>NC_066512.1:15608816-15676316 GCF_024679095.1 Eriocheir sinensis | reverse complement strand
ATTCTTGGGGGCGTGCCAGGGCTGGGTACCGCGTGGCCCTCATGCCTGCCGCCCGTTCCTCCTCTCCTCTCCTTTCTCTTCTTATTCCCTCTCTTCCTCTTTCTCCTTCCTATTCCTCCTCCTCTTCTTTATTTTCCTCTTACTCCTACTCTTTCTCCTCTTCGTTTTCGTCCTGCTCCTCCTTTCCCTTCTCCTCCTCCTCTTTTCCTCATATTCGTCCTTTTTTTTTTCCTTTCTTTCTCTTCCTCTCCCTCTCACTTTCTCCTATTTGTCGATGTTCCTTTTCCCCTCCTCCTCCTCCTCCTCCTCCTCCTCCTCCTCCTCCTCCAGCTAATCTAAATCACTTCCCGTCCCTTCCTACATTTAGCAGCGCGCAGACTGCACACAAAATGCAGGAAGGAAATAGCACTGGCGAGACCCGGAGACTCACGGACGGCGGGGAAGGGAAAATTTAAGGGGCGGGGCGGGGCGCGGCGGGGTGGGAAAGACGGGGCACTAACGGGACATGTTTGCATGGGTCAGGGTGTGAAGGTTCTGGTAATAGGGGAGGAGAGAATGGCTTTAAAGAGGCGAGTTAGTGTACTAGAGGAAAGATCTTTGGGCATGAAGCGTGACACGTGGTGGCTCTCGAGTGCCTAAACCCTCCCCCCTCTCCCCCTCTCTCCCTCCCTCTCCCCCTCTCTCACCCTCTCCGTCAAGCCAAGATGGAGGTGGGTCGTGGGGAGTGGAGGCCAGTCTTAGTGTAGGAAGCCTCGGGACCACACCACGCCATCACCTCCACCACCGCCATCACCACCAACACCACCACCATCTCTATCTCGCCCACCACCCTCACTACCACCTCGTCCGCACGCCAGGTACACCCTCGCCAGGTAGTAATGGGTGTATTAGCTCTCACCTCCACCCCTCATCATCATCCTCATCACCACCTTCATCACCACCCTCACCTCCATTTTAAGGTACTCCCATGCACTCATCACTCCCCTCTTCCTCTTCCTCCTCCTCCTCCTATTCACGGTGTAGCTTTTCACCTCCATTTTCACCTCCATTTTCACCTCCATCTCCACCGTCACTCATTTAGGTACTCCATTTGCTCTTCACTCACCTCCTCCCTCTCCTCCTCCTTCCCTTTCTCCTCCAGATTCTCCTCCTCCTCCTCTTCCTCCTCTTTCTCGCTCGGTCGTGTTCGTGTTTTTTTTTTCCTCTCGTAGTTTTGGTCTGCTTATTCTTGTCTTTTGTTCTTGTTTTTTTTATTATCGTTTATCATTATCGTGACTCCTGTTATTTCCATCACTTTCGACCATTATAATTTTGCCCTCCTTCCTGACTTTCCTTCCTTCCTTCCTTCCTTCCCTTCATTCATCTGTGTCACGCTATCCTCCCTGCCTCTTCCCTCACCACCACCACCACCACCACTACCATTACCACTATTACTTCCACCATGACCACTACCACCATCACCACTACCACCATCACCACTACCACCATCACCACCATCATCATCACCACTATCACCACCACCACCACCACAAGCAAGTATCGGTGTGTTGCAACCTTATTATATACACTAGTGGGTATCTGCTTTACACACACACACACACACACACACACACACACACACAAAGGGGAAAGAGCTCTCCTTATTTGGCTTCATGACCCTTGCATGACTGTAATCCCCCCTCTCCCCCTCCTCCTCCTCCTCCTGAACTCCTCTTTCCCTTTACCATGCCGCACTCTCTCTCCCTGCTTCTTCCTCTTCTTCTTCTTCTTTCTCCTCCATCTTCTCGTCTTCCTCTTCATCACCATTATCTTCTTTACCATCATCTTTTTATCTTATCTTATTATATTCATTATTTCCTCGCTCCTCCTCCTCCTCCTCTACCTCCTCCTCCTCCTCTTCCTCCTACTCCTACTCCTCTTCCTCCACCTCCTCCTCCTCCTCTTCCTCCACCTCCTCCTTCCTCCTCCTCCAACTGGCACACATGAGGCCAAGTAACAGTTTTCTCCCGCGTCTTGCAAATGAAAACACAACGGGAGTCTTTGCCTTTTGTGCCTCGAGCTGGACGGGGCCTTGATTCTGCCTCCTCCATACCCCTCTCATACGTGCCCCTGGTGTGTGTGTGTGTGTGTGTGTGTGTGTGTGTGTGTGTGTGTGCGGTTAGGGCAGAGAGGAAGGCTGAAGTTTAGAGTTTAAATAAAGAGGAAGGAGGTGGAAAGCGTTTTGCCAGTAGAGGGAAAGGAGAGTGTGTGGCAAAAGTGGAGCTGAAGAAAATAAAAGTGCGTGTGGGGGGAAAATTTTGTAAAAGAAAATAAGAAGAAGGTTGTGGATTGCGGCGCCGTTTAAATCAGGTGGTGTTGTCCTTGTGTGTGTGTGTGTGTGTGTGTGTGTGTGTGTGTGTGTGTGTGTGTGTGTGTGTGTGTGTGTTTTCGTTTGCTTGTTTGTTGGTGTTCTGGTGAAGGTGTTTTCTGTGTGTGTGTGTGTGTGTGTGTGTGTGTGTGTAAAGGGGTTGTTTAATGTTTTCCTTCCCTCCTTGCTTTATTTATTTCTTGTATGCCTTCTTTCGATTTTCTTTCATTCTTTTTCATTATTCCTCTTTTCTTTGTTTACGACCCTCCCTTCCCTCTTTCCGTTTCTTGACTCGTTTTTCTCTCCTCCTTTCCTTCATTCCCTATCTCCTTCCCTTCCCTCTAAATCAATTTTCTTTTTTCATTCATTCATTTTTTCCTCCTTCGTTTCTTCCCTCTTCTTCCCACACATTTCCTTTATTTTCCTCATTTTCCTTCATCCTTTCTCACCTTCTTGCCTCCTCTTCTTACTCTCTTTCCTCTTTCCCTTCCTGTCATCCCACCCTCTTACCGCTAACTTACTTCCTAACGTTCTTTCACAGTAATTTCAAACGGTTTCTCTTTCACCCCTCCCCTTCATGCACTCACCCTTACCTTTACCTGCCGTCCCCTCTTACCTTACCTTCCTTGTGCCCTTCGCTTACCTCTCTGCAGTGCTTGTGTTTATCTCTCTCTTTATCTCTCGTTGCTGTGCCTCGCTTATTATACACTTAACTCATTTTCCTTGCTCTATTTTTTGCTTCTTGTATTTCCATTGCCTTGTTTCCTCTACTGTGGTTTTGTAACTCTCACTTGATATTCCAGTTTTCCTTTATTTCTTCTTTTATTATTGTATACAAGCAACTTTTTTTTTTCCTCATTGTTTTTCATAGGGATGGCAACGAATAAATACTACATGGTCATATCTCTGTAGCTTTCAGTTGTCTTCCTTTCACCCTCTTTATTCTTTTTTTTCTTTTCGTTTTTGCTGTCTCTACCCTTACTTTGTTTGATTTAACCTGAGGCGAAGTTTCTTGCTTCTTATTTCCGCTCCACGCATGCACCCAGTTGTTGAAACCTTCGCTGGGCGGCTCACAAGAAGACAGGCGAGTTGTGAAAGCCGGCATCAACTCATACCTTGTTTTTCTGCTGTTGATTGTGCGGTAAAAATATTGTTTCCATCTTCTGGTTTCCTGCTTGTCTGTCCCTCCCTGACATCACCTCTTAACCCGCCCATTCATCCTTTCTGTACTCAGTCACCCTCATAGTTATTGTTTTCATTCATTCAATACCTCTCGCTCACTCACTCACTCATTCACAACACACACTCACTCAATCTCATGCCCTTCGTTGCTCATTGTATATATCCTTGTAGTTCCTATTCTGTATTTCTCCTCCTCCTCCTCCTCCTCCTCCTCCTCTCATATTATGTCTTGTCATTTTTCTTCCCCTGGTTCTTGTCAACAGCTCATGTCTTATCGCATACATTCTCTCTCTCTCTCTCTCTCTCTCTCTCTCTCTCTCTCTCTCTCTCTCTCTCTCTCTCTCTCTCTCTCTCTCTCTCTCTCTCTCTCTCTCTCTCTCTCTCTCTCTCTCTCTCTCTCTCTCTCTCTTTTCTAACAAGGTGTACTTTGTTCTTCGTCTCTCCTCCAGTTAGCAGTGTTACGGGAGGTTGCGCTTCGAGGAACACACACACACACACACACACACACACACACACACACACACACACACACACACACACACACATACATACACTCGGCTGCAAGGGACGTAATGTGACTCTTGTGGAGGATATGTGTGTGTGTGTGTGTGTGTGTGTGTGTGTGTGTGTGTGTGTGTGTGTACCAGCGCTAGACTTTACACTTAAACCCTCAAACCCCCTCCCCCCCCTCCCCCCGCAAATTACTCACCCTTACCCTTTCATCCCCACTCAACACCCTCACTTCCCCTGCACCCCAGCATCCTCCCCCTACACCCCTGCAACCCTCACCCCCCACGTCCCCCCTCACCCCACCCCCCGCCCATCACTCCTTACCCCACGCCCATCACCGCCTTCCCACATGGGTTGAGAGACACCTGTTGGGGCTCCGGTTGTCATCTTCAGCCTCGATCCTCCGCCTCGAAGTCTCGTCACTCCGCGCGTCGTCTCGCATCCGAAGTCTTGTATTGTGGAGAATCGCAGAGGCCCAGACGCCGCCGCGGGGCCTGAGGGAGACGCGTAGGTGGCTGTGGCGCCTGTGGAGGTGACGGCGCGTGGCTGTCCCAGGGGGTAGAGGAGGCTGGCGGCGGGGAGTCCAGACAGGTCATTGCTTGCTCTGCCTCCTCTACCACCACCACCACCACCTCTTCCTCCTCCATCCAGCCGCCCGTCCGCCCCTCTCGTCCCCCGCTTCGCTGCATCCATCCCGGGCTGGCTCGTCTCCTTCCCTGACCTTCTCCTTCACTGTTGTGGTGGTCTTCATCTCAGGCATTGCCTTCCCGCCTTCCCGTGGAGGCACGCAATATGCCATCACCGCCTCGCCCACTTACCAACGGGCAGTGGGAGACATGCAGCCTCAGAGTGTTCTTACTGTTTCCGCCCGGCGCCTCCTACTGCAAGAGTGGCATGCAGCGGCCGCCACTCATTACCACAAATGTGTCGTGTCGCTATGTCAGGAGAATCAGCGACTCAAGCAGGGTCGTGCAGTGAGGCAGTGACGAGCCGGGGAGCTAGTGTGGGCGGCCACGAGACGGGGGTGCGGGCTGCGGGAGTGGGCGGCGCGCACCACGTGGTGGAAAGAGGCAAGCAGCGCATGCCTGGCAGTGCAAGCAGGAGATACCCCCCTGCTTTCCCTCCCTCCCCGACTTACTCATCCCCCGCCCCGCACCCCACACACTCGCGCCCCCTCCCCCTCCCCGCCCTTGTGTCTCGTTCTACACTTTGCCAACATATACTGCGAATGTACATGGACTGGCTGAGTGAGACTTGGCGCTGGGTATTGCCTCGCCCCACCATCCCCCTCCATCACCACCATCATCACGACAACCACTACCGTCACCTTCCTCACCACCACCACCACCACTCACCAAACCCCCACCACCAGCCAGCCAACACCCAGCGGGCCTCCCCCTGTTCTGTGGCGTGCCGGGATTTGACAGACTCACGGGGAAGGAGCCGCCGATGGATAAGATGCAGCGAGGCGGCTCCTGAGGGTGTATTGATCGAGGGTGTCAGGTGGTGGTGCAGAGGCCTCCGCCCGCCGCTAATTGTGCCCTCACCCACCTGCCCACCGCGGTCCTTCTCACCCACGGCACCCAGCACCCACCGCCTGCCCACTGCCCGCCCACCCGCCCGATCTGAAACCAGCTGGCAGTCCCGTATAGCTGTTTGGCGTTCCTCGCTCTGTGTGTGTGTGTGTGTGTGTGTGTGTGTGTGTGTGTGTGTGTGTGTGTGTGTGTGTGTATTACGTCCGCATTTTCAGTCGTTGTCGTTCAGTTTTCACCATCATTACATTATCATATCGCATCTAAGTCCGTTGAAATATAAGAAAAAAGAAACAGTGTAAAGAGAGTTAACCAGTTAAGAGAGAACATTCACAAAACCAAAGTAAACACAAGCATTCATACAGTCCTAAACAACAAACACACGAACAAACCACCACCTCCTCAAGACAGACAGCCCCTTCATCCAACGAGCCCAGACTTACGTGAAATCTTAATCTGTCTATCAAGAAATGCAAATGATTACCCAGCCTCTTGCATGAAGGTAGCGGCGGCGTGTGTGTGTGTGTGTGTGTGTGTGTGTGTGTGTGTGTGTGTGTTCAGCAGTTCCCGGCCATGCGGTGTATATATGTTGCCATGGGTGAATCCTTAATGTGGTTTCACTGGATTAGCGTCAAAGCTGTTGAGAGAGAGAGAGAGAGAGAGAGAGAGAGAGAGAGAGAGAGATTACCCGACTCGAAATAAAATAAATAATAATAGAATAGTAATGACACCACAACCACCACCACCACCACCACCCATAACAACAACAACAACAACAACAATAACAACATCAACATCATCAGTAGCAATCCCCCACATGACGGCTGGTGGTGGGCGTCCTTTGTTTCCTTTCCCATAGAGACAGACAGATACAGACACTGATTCTGGGCGGAGGTGCAGGATTGTGAAGGGGCGGGGGGAGGGAGAGAGGGGTGGTTGGGTGTGTGTGGGCTTCTCCTATTGCCTTCCTTCCCTTCCTTCTGTGTGATTGCATAAGGGTGGTGGAGGGAAGCCTGCTGGGGTGGGGAGAGGTGGATGTTTATGGGGGTGGAGGTGGAGGGGGTGATCGCCTCTGTATGTGTCTGCCTGTCTGTCTGGTTTCCTTCCTTCCTGTCTGCCTGTCTGTCTGGTTTCCTTCCTTCCTTCCTTACTGTCTGTCTGTCTGTCTGTCTGGCTGGCTGGTTCGCTTGTCCTCTCCTCCCTGTCTGTATGTTTCCTGTTTGGCTTCCTTTTTTCTTTTTTTCTTTTCTTTTTTTGTATTTTTGCATGATTGTGTTTTCTGTGTGTGTGTGTGTGTGTGTGTGTGTTCTTGTTTTGTTCTTCTTTTGGTCTGTCTGTCAGTTACTCAATCATTTAGTATCATTCTCTTTGTCTTTCTATGTCTCTCTCTCTCTCTCTCTCTCTCTCTCTCTCTCTCTCTCTCTCTCTCTCTCTCTCTCTCTCTCTCTCTCTCTCTATCTATCTATCTATCTCTCGTTCCCAGTTTCTCCACACTTTCCTCGCATTTTCTCTCCCTCCCTGTTTCTCTGAGCGCCGTTTCGTATGCTAACAACAATTACTTGGGACGGAAATATATGGAAACAGGGAATAGCACCGGAGACTGAAAAAAAACGAAAAAAAAAAAAATGAAAGCGGCCAGACTCAATCATGCAAAAAAAAAAGTCAAAGTCCTCCTGATATGCCCCTTTAAGTCCCCCCTAAAGTTAGCCCTATAGATTTCCAGGTAGGCACAGGTAAAGCACTTCGTATACCACCTGTGATATATAATTTTTCTTCTCCATACCTTTTTCCATTATTTTACTCCTGCCTAATTCATCTCCGTATCGATAGGTCAAGCATGGTATACGTATTTTAAACACTACATACGGTCCACCTAACTTAACTTTTTTCTCTGTATACCTTTTCTCCCATTATTCTATTCCCATCTATCGTATCTCTGTATCGGTAGCTCAAGCATAGGATAGTGTATTTTACCCATATTGAAAGTTCCTCCTGAAGACAGTCTGGGTATGGATTTTACCACCGCTGGCCCTTGGTTGGACGATTCCACTCTGCTCGTGGATTTCTCTGCCTGACCCAGATTTCTAGGCGGTTCCGGAGACGAGAGGAGGAAGCGACAGAGGCATAGGAAGAGAATGACGAGGGGAGGTTTCAGAGGAGGAGGAAGAGAGTGACTAGGAAGAGAAACAGGAAAAGAAGAGGAAATGAAGGGAAGGAGGAGAAGTAGGATAATAAGAAGAATTAGAACAACAGCAGGAGGAGGAGGAAGAGGAGTAGCAAGAAGAAGATGATAATGTGGAGAAGGAGAAGAAAGATAAAAGGAACATGGGGAGGAGGAAAAGAAGGGAAGGAGAAGGTTAGAGTGGAGGAGTAAGGAGAACAAGAACAAGAACGCGAAGAGGAGGAGGAGGAGGAAGAAGAGAAGGAGGAAAGGAAAAGTATGGAAAGAGGAGGTAGAGATAGGCGGAGAAGAAAACCAAAACAAGAACAAGAACAGGAGGAGGAGAAGCAGGAAGAGGAAGAACAAGACCTAGAACATGAACAAAAAGAATAAAGATAACAGAAACGTAGAGAAGGGGTAAACGTCCTCTCCTAACACGACACACCCAAACAGCCACAGCCACAGCCACTGCCAACGAGAAATACCAGTGTGGCCTGTAACCTGTAATGCCGGGTGGCTGGCTGTGCGGGGGTAGGTCGGAGCTCTCGGCGGGACGGTGCGTGGGGCTGTTGGGCGACTTTGCAGTGTCATAACGGCGGTTTTTTACGCACGCGTTGGAGACTCCTTCCCACGTTATCTTGTGTGTGCGGCGGCTTCCCTTCCTTCTGACCTTGCATAATCCGTCCCTGTCCCGTGATGTCACTGCGTCATCCCCTCCATCGTCGAATTTCTTGTTTAGATGTAAATTCGAGGGCAGTCACTTTTGTGTCCCTGGTTTTAAGTGTCTTTTTTATATACAGCAAAGAAAGCAGTTCAAGGGTAAAACATAACACTTAAAACATAAAATAGAACCCCGCTATGCACTGCTTCTGTAAAGAAAATTGAATTAGAAGCCAAAAAGTTAGTCAAAGCATTATATTATCTTCGGTGTCTCTCTTTCTCTCTCTGGCGTTGTATAATCTATCCTTTAATGGTGACCTCGTGGTATTTACTATGCATTCCCCTCCAGCACTGAATACCTCTCCCTAATGTAAACAAGGGGACGGTCGCTGTTATGTCGGGCTTTAGGGAGCGTGACGCAGCATAAAACTCAGACAACTTGGTCAGGCCGTGTCATGCGTAGAATAACATAATGTGGACAACCAAATTCAGATTGGCAACCTGGGGCCCGTAGTCTTAGATGCTTTCGACTCTCATAACAAATATTACCAAAGGCTACAAAGGAGATTAGACGTGTTCTCATGAGAGTTTTTTTTTAACGTTCAAGGTGCAGAAGGCTTGTCAAAGTATCACTAGACTTATAAAACAACCCCTGGAAATAGCTAAAGCCTCTACGAAAGTCCTATCAAATTATGTGTACAAGCATATGGATCCAGATTTATAGAAGTAAGAGCAGACAGAATCAGGAGGATGTGTAAAAGTAACAAGAGTCTTTCACGGAGCTGGATGGAATATTTAACATCTGACAGAGAGAAGTGGAAAAGTTTTGGGAAAGGCTTTTGTCCTGCAGTGAGCTAATAATGGCTGTTGATGATGAAGATGATGGTGATGAAGTAGAAGCGTCGCCAAGGAAGCCTCATGTGTGTGTGTGCCGGGCGGGGAAAAGACTATTGACCTTGAAACTATGCAACGAAGATTTTCCCGTTTTGCACCACGTGTGGGTGAAGGCCTCGTTACGGGCACTCTTGGGGTCATCTTCTGAAGCATTTCGGTCCCCAAGCACACAGACTTGCCAAGGTTTTCATAGGAGTTGTCAGCATTTCATTGGGTAGTTTTGTGACCCTGGTGATGATAGTTTGATGAGGCTTCTGTACCATGAACGCGAAGAAAAGAAATACGAATGAGAAAGCGATCAATCTCATTTTCGGCCTTTGAGAAGAGATGATATGAAAGGTGGAAGCGTTTGACAATACCTACTTTGGTCCTTGAGAATACCCCTACGAGGCGGTAGTATGGAGATAGGGAACACCTCTCGTTATTCAAAAGGTCACGGTTTGATTGAACGACTCCGCTGATATGGCCAAGAATTTTCCTGATGGCCAGTAACTCGCAATCAGCTGCACAACCTCTTACTCGCTCATCCATTCATTTAAAGGGAAAAAACGTGAGAAGGCATTGGTTGTTGGCTATTGGTGGAGGGAAGAGGGAGGGGCCGAGAGGACGTGAACCGAAGGGGGGTCAAGGGGGTGGTGACAGACAGGATTTGTGGTGGTGACGTGTCTTTCCCCCACACCCAGTGACCTCCTGCTCCCCTCTGATTATCGAGATGGGGAGTTGTTTTTCTTGCCCCCGCCTTGGCTTCGCTCCCGCTTTTTCTTCGTTTTCTTCCTCCGGTACAAGAGTTCTGTGACGCTGCTCATATCGTTGATCTTAGTGCATGTTTATTTATACTTTCTTAGTGGATGATTTATTTTATTTCAACTTAGAGTTCAGTTCTATTGTTTTCCGGTAGCATTGTGTTAGATTCCTTGTTATATCGTTAGTCAGGAGGTTTTCCACCGAGTCACGTAGCCAGTAAGTAGACACACAAATGCCAATCAGTCAGTCAGGAGGTTTTAGTCAGCCATGCTTTGTAACTGTGTCAGGCTTTCAGTTTTGTGGATTAGGTGATTAATCTTTTGTATATTATCTTTATTATCAGGCAAAAGTCAGTCACATGTCATGTCAGTCGATCAGTCAAGACCCAGCATCATTAGAGAGGAAGTGTGTCAGCAGGGCGAGGGGGGACAAGGGGAAGGGGTATAGGACTGGGGCATGGATGGAGGCAGGGGCGTGGGTGTGGTCTTTACTTTTTTACCATCTAAGTAAGTCACGTATTCAGTCAGTCAAGCAATCAAGACCCAAAAACATAGGAGAGGGAATATATCAGGAGGGCGAAGATAGGGACAAGGGCGGGGGACTGGGGCATGGATGGGCGCGGGTGGGCGGTAGGGGAAGGGGAGGACGTGCGTGTGTGCGGTGCGTCCCGTCACATGTGGGCGTCATGGGCGTTGGGGCGTAATGGTGATGAAGCTGCAAAAGAAAACGCAATCAGGTTATTGAACTAAACGACGAAGCAAAGCTATTTAGGACGACCCTTATTAGCTCGGCGTCCACAGCCACACCACACCGCGTCTTGCAAACCTTTCTAACCTTTTTACTTTTTCTTGTTTTTATTCATCATCTTGTGTCACATTATTGCTGCGTCGCCATATAGTTAATCAGTAGTAGTGGTAGTAGTAGTAGGTAGTAGTAGTAGTGGTGGTAGTAGTACTAGTGGTAGTAGTAGTAGTAGTAGTAATAATAGTAATGGGTTAAAAATATATTTCCTAACCAACACTCCAGTTATTATCATTCTTTTTGTATTTATCTTGTCTAGAATGGAGTGTATAGTGTTATTATAGCAGGAAGTACCAGTAGTAGTATTAGCTCTCCCGTATCTTTGGGGGTGGGAGAATAGCGAGGGGGAGAGGGAGAGAGGGGAAAGGGGGGGAGGGGGACGTGCAGGTGTAGGGTGTCAGTGGCCCACGTAAACACACCTACACCAGGAGAACCAGTTTCGCACCCCAGGAAGCAGGACCATCACGAAGTCCCGACTCTGCAGCGCCTTCCTTTTTTAACTCTTTTGTAATATGCTTTTCACTCCACTTTAGTTGTACCCCTTTGTAACATGCTCTTTACCTCACTTCACTTATACCCCATCCCCTTCACTTCACTTCTACCTCTATTAGCACGCCCTTCACCTCACTTGTACCCTTTAGCATGCCCTTCACTTCACTTCACTTCAATTGTACCCCTTTGTAACATGCTCTCTACCTCACTTCACTTATACCCCATCCCCTTCACTTCATTTCTACCTCTATTAGCACGCCCTTCACCTCACTTGTACCCTTTATCATGCCCTTCACTTCATTTCACTTCACTTGTACCCCTTTCCAGCCATACCCTTCACTCCACTTGTACCCCTTTTACCAGGCCCTTCACCTCACATCACTTCCCTTTCTCCCTTCGTAGCATGTCTTTCCTCTCACTTCACTTCCTTCTGCTTTCGCTCCTCCATTATGTATCTTCTCATGTTTCCCTTTCTTCCTGTTCTCTCATGTTTCAGTTCACTATCTTTTTCTCTAGTCCTTCCTTCCTTCCATTTCCTTTCCCCTTCTCTTCCTTTCTTTTCTCTTTCCGCTCACTTCCCTTCCCTTTTCCGCTCCTCCATTTTGCATCTTCTCATGTTTCCCTTTCTTGCTGTTCTCTCATGTTTCATTTCACTTTCTTACTCTCCTTTCCTTTCTTCCATTTCCTCTAACCTTCTCTTCCTTTTCTTTCCCAGTCCTTCACACGGAGCCTTATCCTGCCATCTTTTCCCTCCCTCACTTCCTGAACCTGCCTTTCCCCTCACTTCACTTCCTTTCACTTCCCTTCTTTTTTTTTACCAACTTCCTTATCCTCTCTCTCTCTCTCTCTCTCTCTCTCTCTCTCTCTCTCTCTCTCTCTCTCTCTCTCTCTCTCTCTCTCTCTCTCTCTCTCTCTCTCAATTTTTGGTTATTTCGTCTTGATTTTACAGTAATTGCTTCCATGTTGTGTGTGTGTGTGTGTGTGTGACCGAGTGGTGTGTGGTGCAGTTTGGATAGTTGGCAAGGGAGAGGGTAGTGTGAAGAGTGCAGTGTGTACCTTCCATGGTCAACAGGGTAGTACAGTGTAGGGCAAGTTGGCATGATGAGGGTGGGAGGGACAGTGTGTGTAGGCTGCGTGGAGGTGGATCAGCAGGAGTGGAGTGAGTCTAGTGGTGTGTGTAGACAAGGAGGGAAAAAAGGGGGTTAGGGAAGACGTATTTACTGGCACGAACAGGTTGGCAGACAGGCAGGAAGAGGAGGAAGAGGAGGAAAAGGAAGGCGAGTTGTAACAAGGAAGGGAGGTGAAGGAAGCCAATATGTGGTCTGTTGTGGAGGTGGAGAGGTCAGGGAGTGGGATGAGGAGGCAGAGACGTCGATGGAGGTGGTGGCGGTGGTGGAGTAACGTGGAGTAAAAAAAAAAAAGAGCAGTGATGCCCCAGCGATAGGACACGGCAATGCTGTTAAAAGGCAGGGGCAGGCCATGCTGTGGAGGAGGTGGAGGGAATGGTGGTGGAGGGGCGGGGTGTCAATGTGGTATAGATGCCAACGAAGCTTTATATATTGATCGCCGTCGCCCCCACCATCACCACCACCACCGCCACCCGCTCCACTCCACTCCGTCCGCCCCTTCCTCTCCATCCCTCCACTTCTCCACCTCCCCATCCCCCCACCATCACCACCACCAATGCCGCCCGCTCCACTGCACTCCGTCCGCCCCTTCCTCTCCATCTCCCCCTTCCCCTCCTCTCCACAACCTCCAGCCGTCTCGTCCAGGCCTGCTCTTTAACCCGCATCACTACTCGGTCTGTCTTTATATTTCTCATTATTCTTGTATCTCTATCTATCTATGTTTCCTCGCTTCGTCTGTGTTGCATCATCGCTTCTTTTTCTCTTTTTTTCCTCATCCCTTTCCCTGTCTTCTTCCGGGGTTTTTTTTGTTTCCCTTCTTTATATTTCTCATTATGCTCGCATCTCTCTATCTGTCTATGTCTCCATCGCTTCTTTTTTCTCTTTCTTTCCTCATCCCTTTCTCTGTCTTCTTCCGTTTTTTTCTTGTTTCATTTCTTTATATTTCTCATCATTCTCGTATCTCTCTATCTATCTATGTCTCCTCTCTTCGTCTATGTTGCATCATCGCTTCTTTTTCTCTTTCTTTCCTCATCCCTTTCCCTGTCTTCTCCCGTTTTTGTTTGTTTCCTTTTCCTTCGGTGACGTAACATCAGTTCTTAAATTAAAAAGCAGGAAAGGACCTGTTCTCCTTACTCGATTCTTAATTTACTCCCTACTCTCTTTCCTCTCCCTTGCTCTCCTCACTTCTCTCCCCCGGTCCCCCTTCTTCCCTCCTGCCCTCCTTAACCCTTCCCTTCCCCCTTCCCCTCCTCGACCACCACCACCTCCACCCTTCCCTTCCTTCCAAACTTGGCACCTCTTCCTCTCTCGCACCGGAGCATCAGTTCACTTTAGCACACCGCCTTACAGCTCACTCACCCGTACATACATGCTTGCCTATTCCCCCCTCACTCCCTTCCTTCCCTCCTTACTGCGCTCTCTTTCTCCCTCCTCCTCCTCCTCCTCCTCCTCCTCCTCCCCCTCCTCCTCCTGCTATTGCTCCATCTCTCTCTCCCCTCTCTTCCTTCACCCAAGCATCTTTCTCCCTCACTTTTCCTGGCTTCTGCATCCGTCACCCAGTTATGATTCACCCTCACTCGTATGATTCTCTCTCTCTCTCTCTCTCTCTCTCTCTCTCTCTCTCTCTCTCTCTCTCTCTCTCTCTCTCTCTCTCTCATTTTCCTATCGTTATTGTTATTTCTCTTCATCCTGACTTTTTCTTCCTAGCCTTCGCCCTTTCTCGTGATATCGCCTCATGCATGGTTATCTTCTCCTCATCCTCATCCTCTTCCTCCTCTCCTCTCATCCTTCCCATCCTAACCCTCCTCCTATCTTGCCCTTCTGTTCCTCCTCCATTGTAATTATCACTTTCCCTCCCTCCTTCGTTATCATACATCAATTTTCTCCTTTTTCCTCCTCTCCCTTTTCCATTCCTTTCATCGCACCACCCATTACGTTGTGTGTGTGTGTGTGTGTGTGTGTGTGTGTGTGTGTGTGTGTGTGTGTGTGTGTGTGTGTGTGTCCGCAAGTGGGTGCTTGGGGGTGTTCCGGGGAGGGGAGTCACGCAGACAGTTCCAGAAAGCTCCCCTCCGCCTTCTTCCCCGGGGCCTCGCCCCGGCCCTCGCGCCCCATATGGAAGACTCCAGTGTTTTTGCAGCGCCACAGACGAGCGAACATAAACAAACAGCACATGTGCTACTGACAGGGCCGGACACGTGTGGGGGGGGAGGGTGGAAGCGGCAGGTGATGTGGAATTATTTTATTATGGGAAATCGATTATATACATTTGTAACTTCCCAATCGATGAAGTTGCAGGAAAAATGTCTGTTCCTCTGAAACTCGACGTATTTTAGTATATAGAGATTTTTTTAATGAGCTGGCACGTTATAGATTGTGGGACAAATTCGACTACTTGCGAAATTCTGAGTGTTATGCATTTATATATACATATGGAAAGGTAGATAGATAGATAGGTAGATAGTGATTGTGAGTAAAGATTAACTAGTCTCGTGTGTCGTGGGTCTGCAAGGCTGGTGTCTATTTCACCGCTCCAGAGTTTTGACACATCCGTTGCACGTCTCTGTCTCAGTCACGGAGAAAATGAACCCTTTGAAAAAGTAAAAAAAAAAAAAAAATGAGAGCAAATCAATTTCCGTCGGCTCATGATGAATTTTCAATGTTTCGTCATCCCCCGTCATGGCGGCCGAGGGCTCGTGTCCAGCGGCAGAGTTTTTCGTTAAAGTGACTTGACCTTGTTTACGGCATCCTGGTACCCAAGACTTAGCGTGACGTCATCCGCCGGCACAAGGCGCTCGGTGTGTCGTCGCCGCCCTGGGCAGCCCACGAGGTGTCACGCCTCACCAGCCGTGCTACAGCCGAGCCGAGACCCAGACCTCGCCGTGGCAGCAAATTCCAGTCGAACAGCTTTTTGATAACACTGGGAAAAACGACGTTGTGAAAAGCGTGTTGGCAGCCCTGGAAGACGGGTGTGTGGCGGGCGGGTCTGGCGGACGAGCCCTCACTCACTGGAAGGCCGCGCAGGGGGAAGCAGGAGGACCCCGCGCCCTTCCTCCTCCAGCCAGCCGTCGCCACAACCACTTTCACACATCTTCCAGTGCCGACCCTCGCACACTCGACCCCCTTCCGCCCTGCCGCCACACAATAAGGCGCGGCACACCGGCGAGAGTGGACAGCCTCCTGCAGACTCGGAACACCGCCGCGCTTTCCTGTTGGAATCGTGTGCACTCATGATAATTTTCCATACACGTATTGATGTTTAGCCTGTGACTGGGAGGGCGGCGCTGTGTCAGACTGCATATACCACAGCACCCTCAAGCAGACTGGAACCCTTCCCCTCCACACACATATACACTAGTGATTTGTGTCTGGGTTTTGTTGAATCCACAGTGCGTTGCAGTCAACTGTCACCTTGCCAGACGAGGTATTCATGAGGAAAAGAGCCCTGCCTCCCTACCCTGCCCACACACCCTTGTCACGGGCGTGAGCGAGCGCGTGGCAGTAAGGAGAGAGGCCTCGACCTTGGCCAAAGTGAACAGAATCAATAGGAGAGCGAGCTGGCGTGGTGTGCCTCCCAGACCATAGCGTGTGTTTTGACCAGTTCCTTATTGCCCATCCCTCGTGCCCACACCCCAGCCAGCAGTCGCCACCACCATGCTCCTGCACGTTGCCTCCTAGCCCCGCCCCGCCCCGCCTCGCCCCGATGTCACGTGTTCGTCTGACATGGAGTACCTTGGCCACGCACAACTTTGTGAATTAGTTGACAATTGAATTAATTACCCGGGCTCCATCTTGTAGGCCGGGAATGTACTCAGCTGTGACCCGCGCCGTGACACCCTCGCCAGCACGGTATACGGACTTGCATGGGAGACAGCGTGAGGCGGCATTACACGGCTGAGGGCGAGCTGGTGAGCCCCCCACCCTCACCCTCCCCCGCCCCGCCCCGCCCCCTACCCCATCGTGCTGCAGAACATGGTGGCCCCCACGTCCCTTGCCGCCCCTGGTAACGCTGCTGCACCGCCTGGAAACTCTGCGGCGCCACACACACACCTTGGTAACACTGGTCCCCGCGTGAGGAGGGAAGGTGATTACCGTGGCCCCCGAAGAAGGCTCTCTGACCCTTCTTTTATTATCTCTTTTGCATAATTGATCTGTAATACTTTTGATTATTTTTTGGTCCGCCATGTATCAGGAACCTTAAAAGTCAGCCGCTTCGTCACGTCCTCGGCGCCTATTGACTTTTATCTTTAAAGTTGATGGGGAGCGTTGCTTTAAGGAGTCTTGCAGCGGGGCAGACAGACGGTATCGTGCACACACACACACACACACACACAGAGGGCGATGGGAGCGCTCCGTAGTAAACAGAGAGCAAGGTCAAGGTTATCGTGACTCCCCCTCCTCCCTCCCTCCACCCCGTCATCCCTACCTTACGTCAATAATGGGCGATCCGCCATGTGGTGTAACTTCGCAACACTCCTCCTCTCAACCTTTTTTTTTTTTTTTCTTTCACTTTTCTGCTTCCCCGATTCTCACCCCTACACTTCTTCTTATCCGTGCCTGTCTACCTATTTTCCTTTTCCCACCTCTCTCTCTCTCTCTCTCTCTCTCTCTCTCTCTCTCTCTCTCTCTCTCTCTCTCTCTCTCTCTCTCTCTCTCTCTCTCTCTCTCATTTACCCCAATATTTCGTAACACCCATATTATTTTTATTTTTTATTCAGTTTATGCACAAACACGTACACGTACTAAACATGTCTATCAGGAAGTCCGCAACTCTTGTCCTGTCTCGTCTGCCCCGCCAGCCTGGTAATGTAGCGGCTGTTAAGACATTCCTTACTATTTATACCTTCCGTTTTGCCGTCATCAGTGGTGTTAGGGGCAAGTTGTGGTGCAGGAAGGCTGTGTATGTGACAGTTGTGTTCTTACAGGAATGTTTTTCTAAGTCTCGGGAACTTAGAGAAGGCTGTTTGGTATTCTATGGGCTTTTGTGTCTTTTTTTTTTTTTTTTTTTTTTTACATCTCATTTCTCGTATATATATTTTTTTTTCTTTCGTCTGCCGTTATAGGGGTTTAGTTTTTGTTCTTTAACTCATTTTCTTGTAGTTATTATTTTTTTTTCTTAGTTCGTCTGCCGTTGTCAGGGGTTTACTGTTGCTGTCATTCTTTAGTAAATTTGTGTGCACCTTTGTTTGTGTCTCTTGGAAAAACGTGGCGGCCATTTGTGTTGCAGGTTGGTCGAGAGCCTCCGAGGTAAGCTGACGTGGCTGAGCGGCGAGGCGGCCTTCGTGGAGCACCTTCAGGCCCAACTGGACGACGCCACACGGGCCCTGCACGACGCCGCCACTGACATCGCTGCGCTGGACCTCTATCACCACGACCACGCCGCCGTCCAGGATAAAATACAGGTACTTCCCGGCTCACCTGTTGCCGGCACTCCCTACACAGTTTTTGAGTGTCATTCTTAAGTACTTTGGGTGCAGGGCGAGAGGTCTTTGCCGGGGTTTGGCGATAGGTGTGTTCTAGGTGTCACGGGTGTGTGGCGCCGCGCCCGCTGACAGATGCTGGCCGGCGCCGTTGGTCCTGCCGCTGGGGGCTTAACGTAAAGGCGAGAACCCGGACCGTTGGCAGCCGGGTTATATCTGGCCCTCAGACTGACTTGGCATCCTCCCTGGCAACTGTCCTGTCCTTGGCCTCGCGTGGTGCTTGACGCCGCTGAGCCTTCATGCGAGGGTGCATCATTGTCTTGCAGGTTCCTACCTTTCCTGAGTCGCCTCTGTGTTCCCACCACTCAATTCGCCCCTCAGTGAGATGCACCAGCGCCGCGGAGGATCACGAGCCACTAAATATACCCTAAGCTGGTGCCACGTGTACCCCCAGCCCCTCCCTCCCTGTGCCTCTCATCTTTTTTCCCCCGAGTTGTGGCGCGCGTCCAGGACTCCGCCTCCTCCTGGCCAGTAACTGTTGTGAGGTCTTGTGGGGAGGACAGGTGGATTAAGCCTGCGATATGTACAGTTCAGCCTGTCATTATAACACTAGAATACTTAGAACTTTTGAGTGGAGAGTCCCCCACAACGTTAAGCAACCTCGCCTCAGCCCTGAACTGCCCTGTGACTGAAGACAACACAGCGCAATAGATATTTTTTTGCAACATGCATGTGTGAATGCTGAGAACAGTAGTACTTTCTGTGATATAACGTAGGTCGTGTTTCAGGAGTGGTATTTTTTTATTTCTTTGATCAGAGTGTTGGATTACGTGTGAACCAAACAGCCAGCGAGGCCAAGCACCTCATCAGCAAGACCAAGAGCCACTACATTACTGAAGGCCGATCCCTCCCGCAAGACGTCGCTAGTCAGGTAGTGTTTCTGTTTGTTTACCTGTGTGTTACTTGTTATATCTTGTAACATTTAGTACTTTGAACATACTCAAAACATAAAATACTTAACTCCTTGAACTTATTCGTCGTTCTTTTTCCTTTTCTTCAACAGTTGTCGAGTCTTGAACTAGAGGCGGAGAGTCTTGTAGCAAAGATGGAGGACGAGCACCAGGAGGCGAAGCGGGCGCGCACCATCCGCTTCGAGTATAATCGAGACGTGGAGTCGGTGCAAGCCTGGATACAGGCGGCGGAGACTAAGGTGCAGGACAAGAGCGTCGAACCACACAAATTGAAAGAGTTCTTGCAAGAAATCCACTGTGAAATCGGTAGCGTGACGGACCAGCTGGAGCGGCTGACTCGCCACGGCCACATGATATGCCAGCGGACCAGCAACCAGGGCGAGCGAGAGCTGGTGGCCAACACCATCACTTCCCTCACTGAGCAGCTTCAGCAGGTCAAGAATTGGCTGGAAGACAAGAAAGCACAGGTGGGAGACTCCCTGGAGTCCTGGCAGCTCTTCATCCAGCTGTACAACTCTCTGCGCAGCTGGGTGGAGAGGCATCGAAACTTCCTCTCAGAACCACTCAAGTTTGCCACCCTGCCCGAGGCTCGCGCCAAGCTTCAGGAATATGCCGTAAGTACACCAGTCGTACCCCCACGTCCTTCATTATGTGATTATTATCCGTAATTGTGTTGTCTAACGCCGCATGGGCTGACTATGATGGTGGCTTGTTTTTCTTTTCCAGGCTGCCGTCAAGGACTGCAAATGGGCCAATAAGCAAGCCGCGGAAATGACCGCAGAGCTTGCAAAGATTGGCCAGTGCTCCGACGTGGGCCCACTTACAGATAAGCAGGCGGAGATGGAGCAGGAGAAGGCAGAGGTAGAGACCAGCTTGAAGGAAGTGATGGCTCTGCTGCAGGAGATGGCGGAGGAGTGGGAACAATGTGAGCGCAAGTCTAAAGATGTGGCGGGATGGATTGAGAAGACGCGGCAGTCGTTAGACAACCCACAGAACAAGAAGCGCTCACTGCGGGACCAGCTGGCCTCCAGGGAGAAGGTGTTGGCGGACGTTTCCATCCAGAAAACCAAACTGGTGATGGCGATGGAGAAGTTGCAGGTCCACTTCCGAGACCGCATGTGTGCCGAAGCCCAAGTGTCCCACGAGAACGAGCAGCTGCAGCGGCGCCTGGATGAGCTGCAGGCGTCGGTGAAGGAGGACTGCAGGACCCTGGAGGCGTGCGTGCACCAGATGGACGCTTACCAACAGGTGAGTCTTGACCTGTACTGTATCATGGGCTACGACTTGTTGTGGTAACGTTCAGTCAGTCAAGTTAGACTCGATCATGAAGACATCGTAGCCCATGATGTGTGGTGAACCTCCCTGACTCCCCCTCCCCCGCTTACTGCAACAGGAGATCCAGCGCCTCCGTCAGCAGATGGTCGGGGTGGAGCAGCAGCTGCGGATCGTGTCCAGCCCCACGTACAGCCCACGCGACCGGGACAAGGCAGTGGCCGAGCAGAACGTAAGTGTACCTCGCTCACCCCTGACCCTTGGTGGCTAACTAACAGAACAGTGTGACCGTAACCCACCCACTCACCAGTCTAAAAAGTGTTCAGTGTGTTACGCTGTCCAAGAGATGTGTGGTGTCCGAGGCGCCGTCCTGATAGTTCCACCAAGTGACTTTACGTGCATACTGATATAGTATCTTGTCCATCGCACTGTCTTGCACTCTGTCAGTCAGCAGTTTAGTCATTAATTAAGAAGCAGCTGACTTTATTTTTCCATTAAATAATACTGATGAGGAAGAGTAATCTAACAATAATGTAGTGGATAGAAGAGTAGTCGTAAAGTTATTAGTTATGAAATAATGCACTTAGTTGCTGTACATAATCAATAAGACGTTCTTGGTCTCGTAGTAATTAAGGGATAAAAAATGTACTACTCGAGTAACTTGTAGTTACAAGGTGGCTGCTTTCCATTTCGTGTTTCCTGGGTTCCGACACAATCCTTAATTCAACAAATCTGGAATCGGACGTAACGAGCTATGCTACTTACCTTGTCTTGTCCGCTGCCCTCCTGCGCCCCTCACCCTGCGTGTTTGTGTGGGCGTCTGTGTGTGTTCACGCTGCGTGTACCCACGTGTGTGTTTGTGTGTGTGTGTCTGTGTCCATTGTGTTTGTGTTTCCGCGTGTGTTTGTGTGGTGTCATCCATGTTTCCCGCTGCCTCCTTCACACCTGCGCCTCGCCACGCTGGGACACGCTACTCACCCCTCGCCTCGCGCCACCCTGCCACTCATCACACGCGCACACACACACACACACACACACTACTCACATCCCCCTTAATAACACACACACACGCACGCACGCACGCAAGCACACACACACACACACACACACTGCCCACGTTCCCTCTACATAACGCACACACACACACACACACACACACGGGAGCCAGCCACAGACATGGCGTGGCCAGGCGGGAGCAGGCTGATAAACAGTCTTGCCTCCTCCCCAAGCCTGTGCCTTGGAACGCTTCTCTTGGCTGCTGCCGGGCAGCCTGAGGCACCTGCCGCAGAGTGCCTCAGGCTCCCCGGCGGTTCCCCTATCACACGCCTCGGTGGCGGGTGCTCCTCGTCACTGTCTCTGTCAGTTTCAAGTCAATACATTGGAGGAGCACCTGTCACCCGGCGCCCCGACATCCCCGGTGGAGGGCAGGTGTGTGGAGAGTGCCTGATGGTGTTGCCCTCTCACCTCTAATATTTTCTAAAAAGAAAACTTTACTAAATCTTAAATAACACTAGTGTAGTGCTGAATTCTAACACCCTCTTTGTATGACTAAATTTATTCTACACCTTTGAAATATATAGTATATACCATGTTGAAATATTGATGACTGCTGTTGACACAAGAGTTCACTATATGACTGCCAGCTTCCATAAACTAATGGGGTTAAGGGTCTGCTTGCCCAGCACATAAAAGTCACCCCATGCGCAACAGGTAATGTAAAACCAACAGCTTTATTCAGGTGTAGGTTTCTGAAGCATTGGCACTCAATACCACTCACAGGCCTGCCGAGAGAGGATCAAAGCCATTCAGTGCAAGATCAGTGCGCGGAATGAGCGTATCAAACTCCTTAACCAGCGGGGCACTCCTGACACTGCAGCACTTGACACCTAGTAGGACACCTTCCTCCTCTCTCCCACCTCCCACCATCCTAACTGTTGTCCTTCACTGTGGTGCTTCCCTCCTCCGTGTAGGGAACAGGGAAATGAAACGCAGCCTTAATATACATTCCATAGGCCACCCTGGCACTGTCTTAGCTAGCATACAATTTACCCCCTTGTCATCCAATCCTTTTAACACATGATAAACATTGTTTTATGCAATGCTTGTGTGTCTGCAATCCACTCACAGTGCCACTCTTCTTTGCCGGGACTGCATACCACAGGTGCACCAGGGCCAGTGTGAGTCTCATGAACGACTCATTGCCCAGCTCACCGAACGAATCTACCAGATTGACCCCTGTGCGGTGATTCCGACCGAGATAACTGTAGAAACGACCGAAACGAGCACTCTGGCTTCAACACTTGATACAGTCAGCGCAGAAGAGGTGCAGGGTCCCCCCCTGCAGCCTAGTGCTGACCCTGAGGTCCAGGTCCTGATCACCCAGGAGCTGCCTGCCAGTGATGCTGACGGCCTGGACTCCGAGGTGAACACCTTGACCGACATCAACGCCAGGAACCTTATACAACAGCAACAACAACAGCAGCAGCAACAGCAACAATCTACCACCACACATATTACACCTGATGCCGGGATGCAACTCACCTGGGCAGACATCGCTGCAGGTCGAAAAAGTCCTGGACTGTTCGGCCAAGTGTGTTTTGAAGACATAAACATGCCCCAAGTTGTGCCGATGCAGCAGGAAGTTGAGGAAACTGAAACACAACAAGAAACAACCTCGCTGCCTGCAATACCAACCCTTAGCGGAGAACCTTCAAGAGAAGAGAGTGTGGCGGTGGAGAAACCCACCAGTGCTCCTTCATTAGAGGACCCCGTCACCAGCACAGCCCAAGCCATTGCATCCACTCACAAAGAAGAAAAACAAGTTCGTGAGTTCAAAAATCGCCAACAACAGTTTTCCAAGACTTCAAAAGTGCCCAGCTTTGAACAGGATGGTAAGGCCCAGAAACGAGGCCAACCACGTGATCGACGGTTCCGCAAAAAACAGCAAGAACAGCAGCCTGAAGCCCCTTGCCCATCAGACCCTCAAGAGGAGATATACTATGACGCACCAAGTCGAAGAAATAGTCAAAAGATGAGCCCCAAGAGAGCCCCATACCCCAAGCCCAAGCCAAGTCCCCGGGAAAGCCCCAAAGACACGCCAATGGTAACTCCAAAGACTAGCCCAACCGAAAGTCCAAAATCTAGTCCCCAAGCTGAGCGACGGGATAATCCACAAGTCAGTAAGGCAGAGCTTCAAGAGACACCGCCGTTCACAAGTGAAGAGGTCAGGGCACAGAGGATTGCTGACACTGTGTCTTGGGATGGGAGGAAAACATACGCTGAAATTCTGAAGGGCACCCAAGAGATGAGAGCACGCAGGGAAAGGCAACAAGGCACAGAAGCCCTGGTACCACCAGCTTCAGCACAGCACGTAGCATCTGAGTCAGGGCAACAACCTACCTACGTGGAGGCATCTACCCAAGCTACTGAAGTGCTCGAGCAAACTCCCATCTCGACAGTGACTGACTCTCTGCCTTCTGTTGTTGAGCAATCAGAATCTTTGGAGTCTCCCCAGCAAGATTATGAGACACCCAATGCACCACCAGTTGAGGAGACACCACCACCACCACCATCACAGCCAGCTACTCAGCAAATTCATGAGGAGGCCCCTGCAGTTATGCCTCCATTCACAACTTATCTAGAGCAGAACAACTTCATGTCTGAGACCATGGAGATCAGCCAGAGCCATGAACCTGGGTATCAGCAAGGCATGAACATGCCCATGTTCCCCCATGGGTATCCAGTGGAGGCACAGGGCATGCAGGGGCCAGTGCACACCCTCGAAAACCCCATGCAAAGTCTAGTAATGAGTGGCAGCATTGATACCATGAGCTTCTACCCTGCAGTGAGCCAGTACCCTGCCACCAGTGCCTACATCCCGGAGGGTTTTGCCACCTATGATCAGGGTGGTGAGTTTCCTCAGCAGAGTGAGAACAGTAATGAGTTCACAGGAATCAGCAGTGAACAACAGCAACATGCAGTTGAGGAGATGCCCATCATGAGCATGGTGACCACTCAGCCTCAGGTTACTCCACCCATGATGACACCTCCAGAGACTCCAGACCAGTATCAGGAAGAGGAAGAGGAGGAAGAAGCAAATTTAACTCCTGAGGAGCCAATGGAGGTTCCCACCATAGTGTTTGAAAAATCCCAGCAAGCACCAGTTGAAGTTATCACTGAAGTGGCCCCTGAGCATGCAACACATACTGATGATGGGGCTCAGACATCCTCTTCTGCTGAAAACATTGATAAATCCAAGTTATCCTATGCACAGATTCTAGCCATGGGCCTCAAGGCTGCTCCCTCTGCCGTTGTTACCCACACTTATGGGGCACTCAAATCAGTGATGTCTTACGTGAAAGGCCCTGCTGCTCGAGATGAAAGGCAGAAGCATGAGCAGAGAGAAAAGCCTATTGAGTCTCTGCCAAGCCCACCTCCCAGACAAGAAAAGGCTGCTGCTTCCCTTGCTGATCAAGACAGATCAAGAGGGAAAAAGAGATCCTTTGAGCCTAAAATTGAAGTCACATTACCCAAAGAGCCTGAGGAACCAAAGAAAGAGAAGGACACTTTGCAGACAGAGACCTACATCCCTGGACTGGTGTTCAAGGCAGCCACCTCAGATCGTCGCTCTCGCTCCAAGAGTGCCCGGAGGAAGAAGCGAGAAGGCTCTCAACATGCTGAGGAGCTTTCCAGGGATAGAGAAACACCACAAACTGAAGTTGGAAAAAGGGATACCTCTAAAAAAGCAGAGAAACACTCAAAAGCAAAAATCCCAAAACTTGAACCTAGCACTAAAGAAGCCAAAATTCAGCCTAAAGTGACTGAAGCACCATCACCCCCACCAGGCCCTCAAGAGCTGCAGGTGCAAAAAGCCAGTCCTCCTCCTCCCACTGAGGCAAGAATTTTGGACACACCTAAGCTCAGCAAGTCACAGAAAACACCAGAACCCAAACTCAAAGATAAGGAACAGAAAACAGAAACTGAGAAAGTCTTGGGAGCCATGGCAACAGAGAAAAGCAAGTCAGAGGCAAGTAAAGCTCCCGAAACAGAAGAAAAGCGCAAGAAAAAGAAAAAGCGTGTCATGGCCAGCCCTGAGGAACATGAAGATGAGCTGGAAAAGGCACTCAGAGAAATTGAGGAAATGGAAAGAAGTGGGAAGATTCAGCCTCCAGCGGCCGCAAAGCAATCTGCAGCGGAGGAAGACAAGGCAAAGAAACGAGGCTTCAAGAGGGCCAGAAAGACTGATCATCCAGCAGCTCCAAAGCCCTCTGCTCAGCCCTCCCAGAGTAGTGACACAAGTCCAGAAAATGTAGAGACAGTGACAAAACCCATCAAAGCAGAAAAGAAAAAGGTTTTAAAACACAAAGTGGAAAGTGAAAAGGTTCCAGTAGAGGCCAAGGTGGCCAAGACTCCAAGTGCTCACAAAGGAGAGACAATTGAAGCCCCAGGCGGTCCTAGTAGCCAAAATGTGCAGACTCAGGCAGACAAGCATAGAGAAATTGCTGCAAAAGTGAGACAAGAAAGTCCTGCAGAACCTGTTGAGGTATCAGTACCTGAGCAAGTGGCTGCACCCTCTAACCAGCTCCCTGATGTTCCTGCTGCTCCCCTTGTTGACCCTAAACCCCCCTTGTGCCTTGTAACACCAATAACACCAGAGACTGTTAGTGTCCCAGCTACTGACCCCATAGTGTCCCACCCTGAACATGCTGCAGAGGAAGCCACTGCCACAAATGAGATCACCATCCCTGACATGCCTGCTGAAACTCCTGCAGGAGATTCTGAGCCCATGGAGGAAGATGGCAAGAGTAATCTCTCTCTTTATGAGCAAAAGTGTCAACCTGCATATGGAATGGACATCACGTTCCATGAGGATGTGCCCTCCACCACACAGGAGCTGATGCAAACTCCAGAGCTCCTACCTTTGACAGAAGCAGCTCCTAAAAAAGATGATTCACTTGAGAATAAAGTAAAATTGTCTGAACCTGAGCAAAGTAAATCTGTGACAGGAAGTGAAATATCAAACACTGAAAGAGTTATTGAGAATTATCAGACACATCAAGTTAGCTCAACAATAAAGACTTACAAGATCATACGAAAAAGAGTGATTAAGAAAGTAATAATCGTTGATGGCAAGCCAGTAGAAACTGAGGAGGTGATAGAAGAGCCAGAAGAGGTGACTGAAGAAATGCTGGCAAAGCTTCCAGCTGACTCTGTCATCACTGAGACAGTCACAGAGCCTGTTACCACAACAGTTTATAAGATTATCAGAAGGAGAGTCATCAAGAAGATTGTAATCATTGATGGCAAGCCAGTGGAGACTGAGGAGGTGGTAGAGGAGCCAGAAGAGGTGACTGAGGAAATGTTAGCAAACCTTCCAGCTGACTCTGTTATCACTGAGACAGTCACAGAGCCTGAGGTGACCACAGTCCACAGAATTATCAGAAGGAGGGTGATCAAGAAGATTGTAATCATTGATGGCAAGCCAGTGGAGACTGAGGAGGTGATAGAGGAGCCAGAAGAGGTGACTGAGGAAATGCTGCAGAACCTTCCAGCTGACTCTGTTATCACTGAGACAGTCACAGAGCCTGTTACCACAACAGTTTACAAGATTATCAAAAGGAGAGTGATCAAGAAGATTGTAATCATTGATGGCAAGCCAGTGGAGACTGAGGAGGTGATAGAGGAGCCAGAAGAGGTGACTGAGGAAATGCTGCAGAACCTTCCAGCTGACTCTGTTATCACTGAGACAGTCACAGAGCCTGAGGTGACAACTGTTCATAAGATTATCAGAAGGAGGGTGATCAAGAAGATTCTAATCATTGATGGCAAGCCAGTGGAGACTGAGGAGGTGATAGAGGAGCCAGAAGAGGTGACTGAGGAAATGTTAGCAAACCTTTCAGCTGGCTCTGTTATCACTAAGACAGTCACAGAGCCTGAAGTGACAACTGTTCATAAGATTATCAGAAGGAGAGTGATCAAGAAGATAATTATGGTTGATGGCAAGCCAGTGGAGACTGAGGAGGTGATAGAAGAGCCAGAAGAGGTGAGTGAGGAAATGTTAGCAAACCTTCCAGCTGACTTTGTTATCACCAAGACACTCACAGAGCCTGAGAAGACGGCTCCTTGTAAGGTTGTAGAAATGCCAGTTGAACCAGAAGTGTTGGAAAAGCTTGAAAAGGTGACTAAAGAAATGCTGCAGAACCTTCCAGCTGACTCTGTTTCTAATGAGCAATTCACAGAGCCTGAGGTGACAGCTCCTCATGCAATTGTAGAAATGCCAGTTGAACTAAAAGTGTTGGAAAAGCCAGAAGAGGTGGATGAGGAAATACTGCACAATCTCCCAGCTGACTCTGTTATCACTGAGACAGTCACAGAGCCTGAGGTTACAACTGTTCATAAGATTATCAGAAGGAGGGTGATCAAGAAGATAATTATGGTTGATGGCAAGCCAGTGGAGACTGAGGAGGTGATAGAGGAGCCAGAAGAGGTGACTGAGGAAATGTTAGCAAACCTTCCAGCTGACTCTGTTATCACTGAGACAGTCACAGAGCCTGAGGTTACAACTGTTCATAAGATTATCAGAAGGAGAGTGATCAAGAAGATTGTAATCATTGATGGCAAGCCAGTGGAGACTGAGGAGGTGGTAGAGGAGCCAGAAGAGGTGACTGAGGAAATGTTAGCAAACCTTCCAGCTGACTCTGTTATCACTGAGACAGTCACAGAGCCTGAAGTGACAACTGTTCATAAGATTATCAGAAGGAGGGTGATCAAGAAGATTGTAATCATTGATGGCAAGCCAGTTGAGACTGAGGAGGTGATAGAGGAGCCAGAAGAGGTGACTGAGGAAATGCTGCAGAACCTTCCAGCTGACTCTGTTATCACTGAGACAGTCACAGAGCCTGAGGTGACAACTGTTCATAAGATTATCAGAAGGAGGGTGATCAAGAAGATAATTATGGTTGATGGCAAGCCAGTGGAGACTGAGGAGGTGATAGAGGAGCCAGAAGAGGTGACTGAGGAAATGTTAGCAAACCTTCCAGCTGACTCTGTTATCACTGAGACAGTCACAGAGCCTGAGGTGACAACTGTTCATAAGATTATCAGAAGGAGGGTGATCAAGAAGATAATTATGGTTGATGGGAAGCCAATGGAGACTGAGGAGGTGATAGAGGAACCAGAAGAGGTGACTGCGGAAGTGTCGCAAAACCTTCCAGCTGACTCTATTAATACTCAAACAATCTTGAAACCTGCAAGTGTCTGCTTCTTCCCCAAAGAGGTTCAACTGGTGGACCCTTCAGAACCCAGGGTCACTCAAAAACAGAAAGTTGAAGGGCTCACTAGGGAAGGCTATGATAATACAGACAGAACATCAGAAAAAATGACTGAGCCAGATCGTCTGAATGGAACTGCTACCTACCAGTACCCACGAGAAAGTCAGGTTGGGGTGGCAGCACCTGAGTTTTCAGCCTCTTCACCTAGTGCTGAGGAGCCAAACATGACAGAAGCTTTGCCAAACCTTTCAGTAAGTGCCATAATCAATAGGACAGTCCCAGAAACAGAGGAGACTGCCACTCAAAAGATCAGTACAAGTCGTGTGATAAAGAAAGTGACAGTGGTTAATGGTAAGCCAGTCGAGGCTGATGTGACTGAAGAACCAGAAGATGAAGTTGACTCAGCTTTAAGAATCATTGCTTCAGAAGTGGCCAGAGAGGCCATATCAACAGAACATGATGTCCTTCCAGAGGAGAGAATAGTTCATGCCAGTGGAAAGGAAGAGACATTTGCTGAACAAGGGACAGTCCCCACAGCCCCTGCCTTTGCCCTGCCATTGCCAGAGCATGCCAATGACTGGATGGAACTGATTGAGGGTGGAGGGTTCACCCTTGAAGATGAAGATGAGGAGCCCTCTTTGTGCCAGGCTCCGCAGCATAATGTCTTTGTGCCTCAGGAAAAAGCGCATGAAGAGAGTGATGGTGTGCCTCTGCAAGAGCCCCTTTCCAGCAGGAAAAGTCAGCCAGCTTTTGGCCTTGTTCTTCCAGAGCATGCCAATGACTGGTTAGAAATCCTTGAGAGTGGTGGGTTTACACTTGATAGTGAGGAGGAGCCAGAAAAACATCCTGCACCACCAACTGAAGAGGTCTCAATACTTACTGAAGAGGATGCTCCTAAACCTGATAAAGAAGTCGGTGCTGTTGCAGTTTCCACGCCTGCTGAAGAGGCTTCCACAGCAGCTGTAGAGACTATAACATCTGCGTACATTGAAACTCCTGTGGAAGAAGTTTCCAAAATAGAGACTGTAACTGAAAAAATGCAAGTTCAGCAGAATTCTGTATCACCTTCTCAGGAGAGGTCCACCTTCAACCTGCCCATCCCTGACCATGCCAATAACTGGATGGAGATGGTACTCGAAGGAGGCATCACACTCAATGAGGAAGAGGATAGTCCAGCAAAAGACGTCACAACAGTAGAGTCATCGCAGAAACAAGATGTCACTTTGCCTTCAGCCACCAGTAAAGACTTGGAGGAAGAAAATATTGTTGAGATAGATGTTGCACAACCCACATCTGAAACAGGGAGAGACGTAGCACCTGTAGAGGCACCAGCTGCACCTCCAGCATTTGCTCTGCCCATCCCAGAACATGCCAATGACTTCCTGGAGATCATTGAGAGTGGAGGCTTTACTCTGGACTCTGAGGAGGAGGAGGAGAGTGGTAATGCTCCCCCAGAGCCTGTCCAGACAACAGAACCAGCGACTGTCTCCCAGAAAGAGGCACCAGCTGCACCTCCAGCATTTGCTCTGCCCATCCCTGAACATGCCAATGACTTCCTGGAGATCATTGAGGGTGGAGGCTTTACTCTGGACTCTGAGTCTGAGGAGGAGAGTGGAAATGCTCCCTCAGAGTCTGCCCAAACAACAGTAACTGCTGATGAAAAGTTGCCTGCAGTCACTGCTGTGGCAGAAACAGTGGGTCAGGTTCTGCAATCCCCAGTCAAGCAGTCGGAGGAATTGAAGGTAGAGGTAGCTGCAGAACCAGCGACTGTTTGCCAGAAAGAGGCAACAGAAACAGGGAGAGACGTAGCTCCTGTAGAGGCAACAGCAGCACCTCCAGCATTTGCTCTGCCCATCCCTGAACATGCCAATGACTTCCTGGAGATCATTGAAGGAGGAGGCTTTACTCTGGACTCTGAGGAGGAGGAGGAGAGTGGTAATGCTCCCCCAGAGCCTGTCCAGACAACAACTGTCACAGAGGCACCAGCAGCACCTCCAGCATTTGCTCTGCCCATCCCTGAACATGCCAATGACTTCCTGGAGATCATTGAGAGTGGAGGCTTTACTCTGGACTCTGAGGAGGAAGAGGAGAGTGGTAATGCTCCCCCAAAGCCTGTCCAGACAACAGTAACTGCTGACAAAAAGTTACCTGCTGATACTACCACAACAGAAACAACTGTGTGTGCTTCTGAATCTACAACAGTTGAGGAGCTGCAAGAAAGTTCTACACAAATACAGGAAACAGTGTTTTCGTACGCATCCATCCTTGCAGTTGCAAAAACCTCTCCCACTGAGGAGCCCACAGCTGAACCCAAAAAGCCATATCAGTACCGTGAGGCCATTGTTTCCATCCCTGACAGTCCTTCTCCCGCCGTGCCATTAGAGGAAGATTTAAAGAAGGATTCTGATGGCTTTGAAGAGATCCAGTCTAAGAAGAAGAGACGCCGTAAGAAGGGAGGAAATGAGAAAGAACTAGAAGCCACAGCTACAGTCTCTGCTCCAGAGGCTCCAGCTGTTTCTGTAGAGAAAATGCCTCAAGGTCAGTTAGAAAAATCACAAGATACTGCTGCCTCTCTCTCCCCTGCTAAGGCTGGCCCTGAGAAAACCATCAAGACTGGCACTGATGCTCCAGAGGGGAAGGCACTGGAGAAGGAGGAAGTTCAAAAGGGGGTACATCAGCTGCAGCCTGACCCTCACAATCCTGTAACCAAGAAGGCTGACAAGAAGAGGAAGAAGAAGGCTACAGTGAAAGAGGAACTAGACCAAACTAAAAAAGCTCCACAAGAATCACCAAAACAGAAAGCTGAAAAATTGGACAAGCCCAAAACAACCAAAACAGTTGAGGTGACCAGCGTAGAGACAGAGTTTGCTGACATAACCATGGAAGAGTCTGTTGAAGGACCAATCGTAGAATCACCTGTAGAAGACAAAGTGCTAGATGTGGAGCCCAAGAGTCACATCACTGACACAGAGGTGGCCACTGTGCAACTCCAGGTCCAGACTACCAACAAACTACAGAAAAACCCATCCACCAAAACTACAGAGGTTCCCAGAGACACAGAGGCCAGCCCGGCACACAGCAGCTCCGAGGGCTTCATGTCAACTCTGCTCTCAGTCCCTCAAGGCTCTCAGCGTCCCACCAGTCCGCTGTTTGATCCCAATGAAATTCTTTTAATCCCTCAGTGGATGCGGCAGAGACCAATCACCCGCACCACCAGCACCGAGGACACAATCACTATCCCACTTGAGGAACGGAAAAGGCTGTTCAAGACGAAGAGCGCGCCGCTGGAGAGGACCAGTATGGCTGCTGCCAAGGACGCACATGCTGTGTTGGAAGAATCATCCTCTGCAGCGAGTGATGGTGGTTCACAGCCTCATGTTCCTGGGGAAGAGTACTATAAGAACAAGAAGAAGAGGCCCAAGAAAGGGAAAGGAAGAAAAGGAGATGACAAGGATCAAGACAGAGGAAGCAAGTATTTTGATAATATGGATAAGGAAGCAGAAGACAGAGATGAATTTGGGAGCAGAGATCTGGAAGAGGAAGGCAGTCTGCAGTTTGAGAAGGAAGACACTTGCCTCACACCCACTGAAAGGACACCACCTCCTTCAAACCTTGAGGATGTTGCTGGAGAAGAAAAAGAGGAAAATTTAGATTCCATAGAAGAGCCACAAGAAAAAGCGACTGTAGTAGACACTGTAGTGGAGGAAACATCTGTCACACTAAAAGCAGAAAATGTGGATACTGATTCACAGAAATTAGCAGAAACTGATGAGGAAAGCCATCCAGAGCTGCTTCAGGAAATAGCTGCAGCTGCATCTGACCTGGATCATTTTGAGAGTCCCAAAGAGTTTGAAATGGTTCCTCCACCAGAGGATGTGATGTCTGTGGAGCGGGAGGAGGCTTATGATGGGGTCATTGTAACAGAAACTGAAGTTATACAAGAACAAGAAAAAGAAGCGTTAGAGAAAGATTTTGATCTGGACCCAGAGTGTGTTGTCTTTGAAGAGAAAGATCCCAGCAAAGAAAAAACAGTTGGGTTGGAGAAAATTGTACCTAATTTTGAAGAAGCTCTCCAGGAAGCCATGAAGTCAGTAGTAGAGGAAACAAGCAATGTGACAACAGTTCAGTCCCACGTTGGCTCCCAGCCGGACCAGACCGATGACTGGCTGCACGTGGCCAAGGAGGAGGACCTTCCTCAAGCCACCACGAGGTCTGATGATGGCAGACTCTCCAAGGAGGGAGTGCACTTCGAGGATCAGGATGGCCTGACTGTTGAGGATGTCAGCTCCATCGTGACAGAAGACAAATCGTTGGAATCCCTTGAAATAACACCAGATGAGGGCGAGGTGCCTCCTCTGCCTAGTGATGGTCTGGTGGCTGTCAGTGGCACATCTTTGTGTGGACCCCATTCAGAGCATGACTCTGGGGTGAGTGTCACTGGGGCATCTGAGCCTTCAGAGTCCATAGGCCCTCAAGAACCAGTGTCCTATGCCAAAATTCTCATCCACTCACCCGCCATTGTTGTGGAGGAAGCACCAGAAGAAAGTAAAAAGCCATATGTGTACCGAAACCCAACCTTGGTGGAAATGGAGGCACAATCAAAGGAAGATAAGCCTTCTGCCAAGGTGGATGAAGAAGGATTCACTGAGATCTTATCCAAAAAGGAGAGATTCAGGAGGAAGACCACAAGCACTTCAGCAACAACTGAAGAAATTGAGGAAGCTGTTCTGTCTGTGGTAGAGGAAGTAAAGAAGGACACAGCCAAGTTGACCAGGGAAGAAGTCCTCGAGGCACTGTGTGCTGAGGCTGACCAGGCCCAGAGTGATGATGAGGTCAATGTTGTCGAGGTGCATCGGCCAAGAAGGAACAAATCAAAGCAAAGGTCCCGATCTAAGAGATCATCCAAAGTATCAGAATCTGAAAAAGAAATTGATGAGATTGCAGCAGCCATCGAAAGAGGAGAGACTCCACCCAAACCCAAAGATGTGGTTGAGTATGAACACAAACTTTTTGCTGCATTTTATTTGGGCTCAGAGCTGTGGTATGATGTATTTGGTATCAGGGATGCTGAGCTGTACTACCAACAGTATATCCTCGAACTACAACGAGAAAAGAGCGAATCAGCAAAGGACATTCAGTTAGACACAACTGGCCAGAAAGCAGAGGTGGAGCAGGAGAAGGAACAGCAGGGATCTGTCAAATCCTGTGCTGAGCCCCTCCCTGGCAGCAGTCCTGGTGAGGCAGCCCCATGCAGGGATGAGGCAGCAGCAAGTGTAAAGGCAGCAGCAGGAAAGGATGGTGACCAGGCAGATATGTATTCTCCACCAACAGTGTTGCTTGACTCAGTGGTGAAAGAAGCTTCAATTGATGAAGAATTGATGCATCCAACTCCTGGTATTCTTCCATTACCAGTTGACTGGGATTCATCAAATTATGATATGAATCATATATTAGAAGCTGAAACCCGCTATTATGAGTATGTTGCACAGCGGCAGTTGGAAGCTCCTGGCACAGAGGATAAGAGCACCACTGATCCAGAGTCACTCACGCAAGTGCCTGTCACTGCTGCAGCGGTGGTCACAGACAACCAGGTACCGAGCCTAGATAAAACTGTGATATGTGATGATAATCAAGTTATCAAACAAGAAGCTGTGATAAATACGAGTCAGATACTTCTTAAGAAGACTGTGATAGATACTCATAAGGTTGTTGAAGACAGTATCGTGATAGGAGAATCAGGAATGGAGGAGACTGCAGTGCAACCTGCCTCGTCTCTTGTTGAAGAACTGCTGTGTGAAAAATCAGACAGTGTGCCAGTCATTACAGGACCTGAGGATCATTGCCAAGAGTGTGCAGCTGAAGAAGCCAAACACACTGCCTTATCTCAAGATGAGGCTCCTGAGCTTACCTCTCAAGAAACACTGAAAACTAATGTTGAAGAACCAACTTCTTGTGATGAGAGCAAAAGTCTTCAGGATGTCTTGGTCAGTGAAAGGGATGAAGATTTAGCAGTAGCAGACAATGAGCAGTCTTGCAGTCAAAACCTTGAGCATATGTCAGCACCAAGCTATGACATGTCCACTATCCAGACGGCCGAGGCAGAGTACCAGAAATACCTCGCCCATGAAACCCAAACTGCCACCTGGGCCAATGTTGTGGCCCAAGGCAAACCCACAGCCCTCCATGAAGCCGAGGAAGAACTCCCCAAGGAATCTGGTGACGACAAGTCATTCATTTTGTACCAGACAAAAACAATCAAGGTCTTGCTTCCTGAAGATGAACCGGCCAAGCCCCAGGTGCCTTGCTCTGTGGACGAGGAAGGCTTCACAGAATTCATCTCCAAGCAGGAACGTCGCCGCCGCCTCCGATCATCCTGCTCTGAGGAACCGGAGGAAGTGAAAGACATTGTGCCTTATGTTCCAAGAATAGAATTGCCTGAAGTAGAAATCATAGAGGAAAAACAGCATGTTGAAACCCATGAAGCACCAGATTCACATTCAAAGGAGGAAGAACTGGAAGAGGAAAGCATGGTGGAGACTGTGGAGATCAAAGTCAGACACCGAAGGCGGACTGACAGCCATCGAAGGAGTCAGCGTTCTCGCATTTCTGCCGCTGAAAAGGAAGTGGACGAAATCCTGCGGCAGATGAGCCATGAAGACGTGCTACAAGAATATGCAAGCTTTGAAACAGTTTGGCATGACAAGTGGCAAGCAGAAGATAGTGAAAGAAGTTACCATGAAATGATGGCGACTGAAGCTTCCTCTCAAACACAAGCTCTTGCACAGACCTTAGAGTCAGGGAAGTCACCCCAGGGAGATGCAGTACCAATCCGGACACAAGAAGAGTGCATTGTTCACCTCCCAGCATCCAGTGACACTCTGCTTTTGCCTTCCCTCACACCCTCCCTTCCTCCAACTAACTATGCCCTTGAGCTAGCTTGCTCCCCCTCATATGACATGGCTGCAATTAATGATGCTGAAACCAAATACTACCAATACCAAACTCACACTAGTTTTGCTCATAAACACATGTCAGTGGTAGAGGAGGTTTTGAGTCCAAAAACGGAAACCGGAATACATGACGAGTTAGCAGCAGAAGTAGTTTCTTCAGAAGATGTAGGCATCATTTTAGATACACCAAGCCCACACGTGCAAGTAGACCGCAGGCAAACAGAGACTCATTATGCTTTACCTGAGCTAAGCATTGTGAGTGAGAAGCCTCATGACACCAAAACAGACTTGAAGATGAACGTGGCTGCAGAACCAGCGACTGTCTCCCAGAAAGAGGCACCAGCTGCACCTCCAGCATTTGCTCTGCCCGTCCCAGAACATGCCAATGACTTCCTGGAGATCATTGAGAGTGGAGGCTTTACTCTGGACTCTGAGGAGGAGGAGGAGAGTGGTAATGCTCCCACAGAGCCTGTCCAGACAACAGAACCAGCGACTGTCTCCCAGAAAGAGACACCAGCTGCACCTCCAGCATTTGCTCTACCCATCCCTGAACATGCCAATGACTTCCTGGAGATCATTGAGGGTGGAGGCTTTACTCTGGACTCTGAGTCTGAGGAGGAGAGTGGAAATGCTCCCTCAGAGTCTGCCCATGAAAAGTTGCCTGCAGTCACTGCTGTGGCAGAAACAGTGGGTCAGGTTCTGCAATCCCCAGTCAAGCAGTCGGAGGAATTGAAGGTAGAGGTAGCTGCAGAACCAGCGACTGTTTGCCAGAAAGAGGCAACAGAAACAGGGAGAGACGTAGCTCCTGTAGAAGCAACAGCAGCACCTCCAGCATTTGCTCTGCCCATCCCTGAACATGCCAATGACTTCCTGGAGATCATTGAAGGAGGAGGCTTTACTCTGGACTCTGAGGAGGAGGAGGAGAGTGGTAATGCTCCCCCAGAGCCTGTCCAGACAACAACTGTCACAGAGGCACCAGCAGCACCTCCAGCATTTGCTCTGCCCATCCCTGAGCATGCCAATGACTTCCTAGAGATCATTGAGGGTGGAGGCTTTACTCTGGACTCTGAGTCTGAGGAGGAGAGTGGAAATGCTCCCTCAGAGTCTGCCCAAACATCAGTAACTGCTGATGAAAAGTTGCCTGCAGTCACTGCTGTGGCAGAAACAGTGGGTCAGGTTCTGCAATCCCCAGTCAAGCAGTCAGAGGAATTGAAGGTAGAGGTAGCTGCAGAACCAGCGACTGTTTGCCAGAAAGAGGCAACAGAAACAGGGAGAGACGTAGCTCCTGTAGAGGCAACAGCAGCACCTCCAGCATTTGCTCTGCCCATCCCTGAGCATGCCAATGACTTCCTGGAGATCATTGAAGGAGGCTGAGGAGGAGGAGGGTGGTAATGCTCCCCCAGAGCCTGTCCAGACAACAACTGTCACAGAGGCACCAGCAGCACCTCCAGCATTTGCTCTGCCCATCCCTGAACATGCCAATGACTTCCTGGAGATCATTGAGAGTGGAGGCTTTACTCTGGACTCTGAGGAGGAGGAGGAGAGTGGTAATGCTCCCCCAGAGCCTGTCCAGACAACAGAACCACCAACTGTTTGCCAGACAGAGGCAACAGAAACAGGAAAGGAGGTGGCTCCTGTCATAGAGGCAGCACCTCCAGCATTTGCTCTGCCCATCCCAGAACATGCCAATGACTTCCTGGAGATCATTGAGGGTGGAGGCTTTACTCTGGACTCTGAGGAGGAGGAGGAGAGTAGTAATGCTCCCCCAGAGCCTGTCCAGACAACAGAACCACCAACTGTTTACCAGACAGAGGAAACAGAAACAGGGAAGAAAGTGGCTCCTGTAGAGGCACCAGCAGCACCTCCAGTATTTGCTCTGCCCATCCCTGAACATGCCAATGACTTCCTGGAGATCATTGAGGGTGGAGGCTTTACTCTGGACTCTGAGGAGGAGGAGGAGAGTCGAAAGGAGGTGGCTACTGCCACAGAGACCAAGTCCCCCAGCACTATAAAGCCTCTTGATAGTGTGGCAACAGCAGAGGCCTCGGTCATGATGAAAAACCCTGATACTGTGACGGAACCCCAGGCTGTCAGTCTGGCAAAGGCTCCTGATGCAGATGTTGAGACCGAGCCAATCCAGAAAGCATATACTCTGAATGATAATGAGCCTCAGAAGCTCACAACCATTAGCATTAAGAAGCTTCACAATGACTCAACTGAAGCACTTGCTGATTCCTCTTTGGTACTTCCTCCTTCTCTACCTCCACCTGATGACCCATTGACCATTGAAGTAGCAGGCTCATCCCTATCATATGACATGCCGGCCCTCATTGAGGCTGAGGCAAGGTATTATGAGTCTCTGACAAATGATAATCTGGGATATAGAGATGATGTGGCAATTCCCTCCAACATTGCAAATTCAGCAGAGATCACTGTTTATGATCACTTTGATTCTGATTTGCACACTGAATTCCAAGGATCTTCTGACTTCATTGAAAAGACACCAGCTGTTATTGAGGAGGTGGTTTCAGCAACTGCTCCATCATATGATTATGGCAGCATCCAAAGGGCTGAAGTAGAACATCAAGAACAGTTGACTCAGGATCAACATATCAAGAAACTAAGAAAGGAGGAGGAGGAGGAGGAGGAGGTGACAGTTAAAGCAGAACAAATAGCAAGGGATGGAGAAGAGAAAACTACTGATGATCAAAATTCTATAATCCAAGAGGCTCCATCATTTGGGAACTATGACATGAGTGCAATAGAGACGGCTGAGACAAAATATCAGGAGTATCTGGCTCAGTGCACAAGAACCACCTCCTGGGCTGAAGTTGTGTCCCATGGGAGGCCAGTGGAGGTAGAAGAGGAAAGAGAAGAGCCCATCGATGAGAAATCTTTCATCCTCTATCATACCAAGAAAGTCCAAGTTGTAGTAGCTGATGAAGAGCCACAGAAACCTACTACTCCTGTTGTTATGGATAAAGAAGGATTTACTGAATTTATTTCCAAACAAGAACGCCGAAGAAGACTGCGCTCGTCTTGTTCTGAGGAACCTGAAGACTTGATTACTGATATTGTGCCTTATGTACCTAGGATAGAATTGCCAGAAGTAGACATTTCAAAAGAGTCTGAATTGCTGAAATCTCAGCTAACATCTGATGCTGAAAATTATGTAAAAGAAGCAGATGATGATGTTGAGATACAAATTGACTATGCAGTTGAAGATGTAACCAAGGAAACCATAGGAGAGTCAAGTGAAGTTAGCAGTGCGATAAAACAGGAAAGGAGCACCAAGTTTAGCCGAGAAAAGCACCACCACCGGCGTCAACGATCCCGAGTGTCTGAAGCGGAGCAGGAAGTGGATGACATCCTGCGCCAGATGGACCGGGAAGAAGTTTTGCAGAAGAATGCCGGCAATGATTATTTCCTCTGTAACCAGTGGATATTCAACGATGCTGAGAAGAATTACTATGAAATGATCGAGCAGCTGAAGAAAGACAATGATAATCTGGTGAGTGAAATTCTAGAGAAAGGCAAAGATGAGGATGATGACGATTCTAATGACGATGGTTATGGTTCCCCTCCTGGGCTTCCACCAACTGATAGCAAAGATGGTCGATATGGAAGAACGTTTCATGCAGAAATCCTACAAGCTAGCCCTCCTCATGGTTTAGCCAATTGGACAGATGAAAGCACATACCTTTCTCTAACCTCCCCACCCCCTGACCCTGTAACTGTTGGTAGCATCCCAGGCTCTTCAATGACTCAGACACAACCACACAGCCATGACCTGACTCAGACACAGATTCCTACTCCCTCCATGAGCAAGACAACCTTGACTGAGATCAGCAAGAAGGCAGCTCCCCCGCAGGCCCCTTATCAAGCCAGTCCAACACTCGCCCACAACATAGAGCACCAGGTGTGATGCCTTTGGCACTGCACGGGAGTGTGTGTAGTATTGTGACCCTCTCCTTGTATAGAGTTTGGTCTTGACTTTCCCTCTAGCATATCATAGGAATGCTAAGCTGATTGGTTACCTTAGTATTCCCTTAATATTGGGGGCTCCCTTCCTCCCTCCCACATGATTTGAAGTGTGTGTATATTTTCCTTCATTTTACCGGCTTCTTTTTGTGTTTTCTTCCTCCAGTGGTCTTGTTGCATTTTTAGTTTACAGTTTTCCTCACTGTGTGAACAATGCAGAGTAGCTTTCTCCTCCCCATATTTTTTAGATTTAGCAATTAATATGAAGCACAAAGTACAATATGAATATGAAGTATAAAGTTTTGTTATATACAAATACAGTAATTTATTTTTCTTACATATCACTGAAATTCTGCATTTGTACAGAAATATAGGTTATATTTTATTGAGTCATTTAAGGAAAATGTAGACTAATGTATTCAAAATACAATTTGATTTTATGCACAGCAGCACAAAATAAGTAGTGCTATTGTAGTCCTTGAGTGTAGGTGCTTGTGTTGAGGAGAGGTAGATGTGTGTGTGTGTGCATGTTGGCCTTACGTAATACTGTTGCGTTTTCCTTCTTTTTATGTTGACGTAATTTGATTTTTTTTTTTTTTTTTTTTTTTTTTTTTGGGTGCATATTTGTGAGAATGTGAAGTTTGTATTTTTTTGTGCATTTTGATATCAGCCTCCAGGCCTTGAGACACCCCAAGGGATGGTTTTGGTGGGTGCTCACCTTACCTCTTGATGCATTATCTTGTATAAAAAATCTATGCTGCAAGGGAAGCGTATTATATTATTTTTGTATGTAGAAAATGAAGCATAGTATTTATTACCTTTTGAAGTTGATTTCTGTTGAGTTTCTCCGAGGATGTAATGTGCAAATGTGTAACATGTTAAGTATTGTTTTTCACTTTATTTTCCAGAAGACTTCTTTGTTTTGTTATTGTTATTGCCGGTGCTACTACCAACAATGATTCATGCATGCCTTAATAAGTAAACATTTGTTCGTTTGATGTCTCTTCCATTTGTGTCAAGATGCATTAGATTCAATATTTTGAGATCGATTAAATTTTTTATTTTTTTTATTTATTTATTTATTTATTTTATTTTATTTTATTTATTTTTTTTTTTTTCTTCCTAGTCATGATCAGTATGAAGAGACATGGAAACAGGGATGTTTGCTCACACTCATTCTTTTCTCTCATGTTTGTTTTAGATGGAAAATTTGTTGGGGTTTTTGCACTGTTAAAATTTCTCCGTTTATTTTTGCTTTATGTGGAACTAACTCTTTATTGAAGAGTGCTGTTGATGCAGATGTTAGTAGATGTCTAATTATGTCCTGCAGTAGCTGAACTTCTCTAACACATTCTTCCTAATCTTTACGAAGCAGATTGAGGTAAAGGAGAAGATCACCTCAGCTCAGGAAAAGCTTCAGAGCTTCCAAGAGCGCCTCCAGAGCCTGGTGGACCACACAGTCCTCCAGCAGCTAACCATCATTCAGGTGAGATGGTATTCTCAAGATTTCTTTGGCAAGATGATAAATTTTTTTAACTAAAGAGAAACTGCTTCAAGTCTCTGTCTAAAAGCATGATGTGTACATAATTTAGATTACTTTTTTTGGTATTCACATTGTTCTCGCTTTTCTGCTGACCCGAAGAGGATGAAGGGTCAAGTGGGCTGTGCACTGACTGCCACACAAGTGGTTCAGAAAGATCAAGGCTCATGGGGGAAGTTATCTTAGCAAACATTTATACTACACATATGTTGGTAATCTTTTCTGATCTTGATATTCACAGTGACTGATTGTAGCAAGTATGATATTTATTTTATCATTTACTTGAGCTATAAAAACTAAATGCCACATCTTTATCCTTGATGCAAGAATGTAATGCACCATTTTTCTTCCACTGAGTTGCATGAACTGTAAGATATTAAGACTTACCTCTAACTCCAGACTTTGATCATTGAGATGAAGCGACTGGAAGATGAACTCATTTACCTAGAAGAGAAAGGAAAGAGACTGGAACAGGATTCTGAGATGCTTAACCTGCGGGCCACAGTCAGCGGCCTCAGCACCCGCCTCAGGACAGTTCTTGCCCAAGCACTTGCCAAGAGAACAGAAATTGAGGTGAAAAAACAACCTAAATTATTTCTAACAGTATTTTGTGAGATTTATTTTCAGACTTTTTTTATGTGTTTAGTACATATCAATAATCTTAAAGCACAGATGCATTGTGGTTTGTGTGTCTTGAATTTTAAGCCATTGTATTTGGATCTCACATTCCTTTTTTTCCCCCTCATATACTTGGGATATATTGAATCATTTTTCATATCTCACCTGCCTTGTCTGTGTCATCCTAGTCTGTTAACTCGGTAGCTGCAGGGATCATGTTTCTTAAAGGCCCCTCTAAGTGAGAAAAATGAGGAAAAATCATCACTCACAAAAACCATTCCATAATATATATCAAAGTATTTGTGATCAGTTTATGCATCATCTATTTTAGGGGGGTTTATATCATGGCAAAAATTTGGCCCGTCGCTGCACACAGTAAAGAAACCACAAATTTGTCCCATTGCTGCTTCCGGGTTAAAACATTTTCATCAAGCCACAGCACCTCCGATTTTGCCTGATGGCCAGTTTTTAATCTTCGCAGGAAAATTAAGTTTTTAATATGAGTGCAGCAGTAAGGAGAGGTTTGCTTATTTTACATTTCATGAGTGCAGTTTAAGGTCATTGAGCAACTTACAATGTGCGTATTCAATTATCGAAGACTGTTGAGCTATGTAATGGAACTTATGTGTAATGTTCATCAGGCAAAACAAAGTGCAGGTGAGCAGCAGAAGCTACACCTCATAGAGTATCAACAATTGCTGCAAGACCTGGAGTGCTGGGTCACCGAGACATACAGCCAGATCACCTCAGACATCTCCCTCAGTGGCTCGGCGGAAATCCAGGAACAAATTTTAAATAATCAGGTTTGTACATTTTGATTACTGAATTTTGTCTCACAGGAATTCAAAATATATTGTTTCTGTTTCTGCAGCCTGTTATAGGAAATATATTGTTTCTGTTTCTGAAGCCTGTTTTAGGAATCCAAAAATTAATAGATAAAGTTAGATTAACCTTAGACGGCACTGGAAATATATATAGATGGTCCAAAATTCAGTCAGTTTTGTATGGCAGATATATAACAACACTTCCAGATTGCAGTAGAATCTATATATAGATGACAGTTAAAACATCTCCTATGTGGCATAACTATGTTTATGCTGCGGTCCTAAGGTCGGCAGTGACTATAATAGACCATTCATTTTGGGGGGAGCTACTCTTCAAATACTGCTGCCATCTAAGGGTTAAATATGCCTAGGAAGAAGAGTTGTATATTTTCATGATTGTCAGAATTTATGAGCAGATTATGTTTATTGTTTTTGTTTATGTTAGTAAAGCCTCATCATTCAAGGGCTGATGAAACACACAGATAAAAGTTCAGCATGATCCAAGTTTTGGGATCCTGTGTTTAGCCTCACAGGATAAAAAGAAAGAGCTGCTGTTGGGGATTGGCAGTTAAAGTGTTGATTTTTTTTTTTTTTTTTTTTTTTTTTTTTTTTTTCCCCATTCATATCACTGTTTAAATTTTTTTCCCTCACATGTTAAGATAAGGAAGAAAGAAATATACTTAACTTTGCAGTTAAGTTTCTAGAATTAGTGGCATACAATGAGTCTTTACCTTTGAAGACTGTCATCATTATCTAACCAGAATGCTTATTCAGCTTAACACAGTAGATGGACACAAAGACTTTTTACTTAAAAAGTATTGGTTTTGCATTGTTGCAGTTATAGCAGCTGGTAAATAGGAATATAATTAAGATAATTAATTTTAAATGCATCAGCAGCAGAAGCAGCAGCAGCCATAGCTGGTCAAAGGCCTTTCCCAACATTTTGTATTTCCTGTTTAATAAATTAGAAAACATTGTGAAATGCCTTTGTCCTGCTGGAGATTAGTAATGGCAGCAGCTTCTGCTGCTACTGTTGTTGCTGCTGTTATTGATAATGATGATGACGATGATACATTTTAAAAGCTAAAAATTTCAGTTCTATCCTTATTCATCAAAAACTTAACTTATGGTTTACGTCAAGGCTAACACGCCCTGCATTAACTCTGATCCTATATTACGTATGTATGAGGATAGATTAACCATAAAGTATGAGGTAATGATTAAAAATGTGAGAGAAATTGGGCAGACATGTAAATGTAACAGAAAGTATGTCACTGAAAATAATAGTGGCCGTGAGTTTCAAGGAGTGTGTGGGTGACAACATTAATGCATCAGCTCCACTGTGGCCACACGCTGCGAGGTCGTGTGTGTGCTGCATAGGGCACTAAATGTTTGGAATCTTAGTGAGATAACATTTGAATTTTTTATAGGAATGATATGATTTGCTGTTTATAATTTTTTAGACTAGATTTTTTAGATTAAGTTTTATTCAATGTTTAGCTTATAGAATCCTGAGTGCAAGGAACTGCCTTTTTATTCTGTTTTTTGTCTTTCAATGTTAGAGTGGCATATTTTGTATTCCTTTGAGTGTACAATTATCATAAAAATTATTCCCAATGCCAAACAGTCCAGCAGGTACCAGTGACAGACTTGTACATAAACAAAACTGATATGTTTATATGCCTACAGATTTATAGTATTATGTAATGTGACAATGATAATTATCCAGCTTACATATGATGATTATTTTTTCCAAAACTTGCAACTAATTTTCAGGTAAATGTTGTTTTGTTTATTTATTATTAGGTACATACTTCAGACATTCCCCTTGTCTTATAGGTTAGCATATATATATATATATATATATATATATATATATATATATATATATATATATATATATATATATATATATATATATATATATATATATATATATATATATATATATTATGGACACTATTTGATGTATTTTTTGGCTTTATAGACACTCCAGCGAGACCTCTGCCGCCGTGAGCTACAGCTTAAAGAGCTGCAGGAGAAGTGTGAGCATGTGGAGGGAGATCCACACATACTATCTCTCGCTAAGGAGATGACAGATCACCTGACCTTTTTGAGTCAAACAATCAGCGACACTCGCTTTGTGCTTCAGAATCGTCTGCAGCAGCTGAAGGTACGCGTCTGCAAGCATCGTCCTACATGTCCTTATGTCTTATCCTAAACCACAAATACCTCTTCCTGTACCTCCAACTCCACTATATGCTCCTCTCTTCCCTATCCCTTACTCCTTGCTTTCTGCTTGTATCAATGGGAGCGGTTTCCCTTTTCCTGCTTTGCCTTCTACTTCCCTCCATCCTAATTTACCAATATATGAAGGGGCATATAGTTATCTTCATAGTGCATCTTCAGAAAATACACATAAAAGTTAATCTGAACTGAAATTCATTGTAGGAAATCCTGGCGAATGAAGAGGTGAAGGAACACACTATCAGCCAGGACTCAAATAAGGATAGCAACAGCACAGTTGAAGACACCACATCAGTGCAACAGCTTAGCACCATCTGTGATAGTCCCCAGAAAGATCACATCACTGTGGAACATGAAACTCAGAGCAGAGAAACTCTGGACACTGTGAACATAAGGAGTGTTGAAGTTGCTCTTAAGGACAGTGAGGACTTTGTTGATGCAAATTCCAAAGACATGAGTAATTTAGATAAATCAGAAAATGTGAATGGTGTTCCAGAAAAGATAACCACAATTCAAAAAATAATGCGGAGAAGAATTATTAAGAAAATCATAATGGTAAATGGAAAACCAGTAGAAACAGAAGAAATAATTGAAGAGCCAGAAGATGTTACCCAAAGTCTTCTTCAAGGTGAATCCAAAGATCTATTTAGTAGTGAAGTATTAACCAAGAAAGAAAGTATTAATGTTCATAAAATAATGAAACAAAGACTAATTAAAAGGACAATATTGGTCGATGGCAAGCCAGTGGAGACTGAGGAGGTGATAGAGGAGCCAGAAGAGGTGACTGAGGAAATGCTGCAGAACCTTCTAGCTGACTCTGTTATCACTGAGACAGTCACAGAGCCTGAAGTGACAACTGTTCATAAGATTATCAGAAGGAGGGTGATCAAGAAGATTGTAATCATTGATGGCAAGCCAGTGGAGACTGAGGAGGTGATAGAGGAGCCAGAAGAGGTGACTGAGGAAATGTTAGCAAACCTTCCAGCTGACTCTGTTATCACTGAGACAGTCACAGAGCCTGAGGTGACAACTGTTCATAAGATTATCAGAAGGAGGGTGATCAAGAAGATAATTATGGTTGATGGCAAGCCAGTGGAGACTGAGGAGGTGATAGAGGAGCCAGAAGAGGTGACTGAGGAAATGTTAGCAAACCTTCCAGCTGACACTGTTATCACTGAGACAGTCACAGAGCCTGAAGTGACAACTGTTCATAAGATTATCAGAAGGAGGGTGATCAAGAAGATTGTAATCATTGATGGCAAGCCAGTGGAGACTGAGGAGGTGATAGAGGAGCCAGAAGAGGTGACTGAGGAAATGTTAGCAAACCTTCCAGCTGACTCTGTTATCACTGAGACAGTCACAGAGCCTGAGGTGACAACTGTTCATAAGATTATCAGAAGGAGGGTGATCAAGAAGATTGTAATCATTGATGGCAAGCCAGTGGAGACTGAGGAGGTGATAGAGGAGCCGGAAGAGGTGACTGAGGAAATGCTGCAGAACCTTCCAGCTGACTCTGTTATCACTGAGACAGTCACAGAGCCTGAGGTGACAACTGTTCATAAGATTATCAGAAGGAGGGTGATCAAGAAGATAATTATGGTTGATGGCAAGCCAGTGGAGACTGAGGAGGTGATAGAGGAGCCAGAAGAGGTGACTGAGGAAATGTTAGCAAACCTTCCAGCTGACTCTGTTATCACTGAGACAGTCACAGAGCCTGAGGTGACAACTGTTCATAAGATTATCAGAAGGAGGGTGATCAAGAAAATTGTAATCATTGATGGCAAGCCAGTGGAGACTGAGGAGGTGATAGAGGAGCCAGAAGAGGTGACTGAGGAAATGCTGCAGAACCTTCCAGCTGACTCTGTTATCACTGAGACAGTCACAGAGCCTGAGGTGACAACTGTTCATAAGATTATCAGAAGGAGAGTGATCAAGAAGATAATTATGGTTGATGGCAAGCCAGTGGAGACTGAGGAGGTGATAGAGGAGCCAGAGGAGGTGACTGAGGAAATGCTGCAGAACCTTCCAGCTGACTCTGTTATCACTGAGACAGTCACAGAGCCTGAAGTGACAACTGTTCATAAGATTATCAGAAGGAGGATGATCAAGAAGATTGTAATCATTGATGGCAAGCCAGTGGAGACTGAGGAGGTGATAGAGGAGCCAGAAGAGGTGACTGAGGAAATGCTGCAGAACCTTCCAGCTGACTCTGTTATCACTGAGACAGTCACAGAGCCTGAGGTGACAACTGTTCATAAGATTATCAGAAGGAGGGTGATCAAGAAGATAATAATGGTTGATGGCAAGCCAGTGGAGACTGAGGAGGTGATAGAGGAGCCAGAAGAGGTGACTGAGGAAATGTTAGCAAACCTTCCAGCTGACTCTGTTATCACTGAGACAGTCACAGAGCCTGAAGTGACAACTGTTCATAAGATTATCAGAAGGAGGGTGATCAAGAAGATAATTATGGTTGATGGTAAGCCAGTGGAGACTGAGGAGGTGATAGAGGAGCCAGAAGAGGTGACTGAGGAAATGTTAGCAAACCTTCCAGCTGACTCTGTTATCACTGAGACAGTCACAGAGCCTGAAGTGACAACTGTTCATAAGATTATCAGAAGGAGGGTGATCAAGAAGATTGTAATCATTGATGGCAAGCCAGTGGAGACTGAGGAGGTGATTGAGGAGCCAGAAGAGGTGACTGAGGAAATGCTGCAGAACCTTCCAGCTGACTCTGTTATCACTGAGACAGTCACAGAGCCTGAGGTGACAACTGTTCATAAGATTATCAGAAGGAGGGTGATCAAGAAGATAATTATGATTGATGGCAAGCCAGTGGAGACTGAGGAGGTGTTAGAGGAGCCAGAAGAGGTGTCTGAGGAAATGCTGCAGAACCTTCCAGCTGACTCTGATATCACTGAGACAGTCACAGAGCCTGAAGTGACAACTGTTCATAAGATTATCAGAAGGAGGATAATCAAGAAGATTGTAATCATTGATGGCAAGCCAGTGGAGACTGAGGAGGTGATAGAAGAGCCAGAAGAGGTGACTGAGGAAATGCTGCAGAACCTTCCAGCTGACTCTGTTATCACTGAGACAGTCACAGAGCCTGAGGTGACCACAATCCACAGGATTATCAGAAGGAGGGTGATCAAGAAGATTGTAATCATTGATGGCAAGCCAGTGGAGACTGAGGAGGTGATAGAGGAGCCAGAAGAGGTGACTGAGGAAATGCTGCAGAACCTTCCAGCTGACTCTGTCATCACTGAGACAGTCACAGAGCCTGAGGTGACAACTGTTCATAAGATTATCAGAAAGAGGGTGATCAAAAAGATAACTATGGTTGATGGCAAGCCAGTGGAAACTGAGGAGGTGATAGAGGAGCCAGAAGAGGTGACTGAGGAAATGTTAGCAAACCTTCCAGCTGACTCTGTTATCACTGAGACAGTCACAGAGCCTGAAGTGACAACTGTTCATAAGATTATCAGAAGGAGGGTGATCAAGAAGATTGTAATCATTGATGGCAAGCCAGTGGAGACTGATGAGGTGATAGAGGAGCCAGAAGAGGTGACTGAGGAAATGTTAGCAAACCTTCCAGCTGACTCTGTTATCACTGAGACAATCACAGAACCTGAGGTGACAACTGTTCATAAGATTATCAGAAGGAGGGTGATCAAGAAGATTGTAATCATTGATGGCAAGCCAGTGGAGACCGAGGAGGTGATAGAGGAGCCAGAAGAGGTGACTGAGGAAATGCTGCAGAACCTTCCAGCTGACTCTGTTATCACTGAGACAGTCACAGAGCCTGAGGTGACAACTGTTCATAAGATTATCAGAAGGAGGGTGATTAAGAAGATTGTAATCATTGATGGCAAGCCAGTGGAGACTGAGGAGGTGATAGAGGAGCCAGAAGAGGTGACTGAGGAAATGTTAGCAAACCTTCCAGCTGACTCTGTTATCACTGAGTCAGTCACAGAGCCTGAGGTGACAACTGTTCATAAGATTATCAGAAGGAGGGTGATCAAGAAGATTGTAATCATTGATGGCAAGCCAGTGGAGACTGAGGAGGTGATAGAGGAGCCAGAAGAGGTGACTGAGGAAATGTTAGCAAACCTTCCAGCTGACTCTGTTATCACTGAGACAGTCACAGAGCCTGAGGTGACCACTGTTCATAAGATTATCAGAAGGAGGGTGATCAAGAAGATAATTATGGTTGATGGCAAGCCAGTGGAGACTGAGGAGGTGATAGAGGAGCCAGAAGAGGTGACTGAGGAAATGTTAGCAAACCTTCCAGCTGACTCTGTTATCACTGAGACAGTCACAGAGCCTGAGGTGACAACTGTTCATAAGATTATCAGAAGGAGGATGATCAAGAAGATAACTATGGTTGATGGCAAGCCAGTGGAAACTGAGGAGGTGATAGAGGAGCCAGAAGAGCTGACTGATGAGGTTATTAGGGCTCCTCAGTATGAAGTGCGGCAGGATGAGACTGATCCATCACCCTTCCCAGATCCCTCCTCAGCTACAGAAAAGGAATCTCCCAAAGGAGAAAATGCCATGGAGCCTCCAGTCATTCCAAAAGAGACAATTCAACTTCAGCCACAAGCTTTTCCAGAGCCAGAGGAGAAACCAGGAAGTCCACAGCCTCAAGTTCCTACTCAGTCTCCTTGGACAGAAGAACTTTACTCAAGAGATGATGCTCCCAGCACAGCCTCTGAACCTGAAAAAGAGCAAATTGATGTTACTTTGCCACGTCTGGGCGTTGAGGAAACACTTGATTCTAGTATGCCAGAGGAATATTCAGCTCCTGCTGTTGGATTCCCATATGTTTCTGATAACTTTGATGATCTGAAGCCAAGAGAAGAAACTGTCAGTATCTTCCCCAGCAGTACATATGAAGAGGTAGACAAAAGACAACCCAAAAACATTGGAGAGCAAGATTTGCAGGAGATTGGATTGCCTGTCTATGAGGACATTGAAACAACTACTCCTGATCCATTCCCTGAACCTGAAGAAAGAGTAAAAGATCATCATTATCAAACTGCAGATATTGAAAATGCAGAGCAGGATACAACAAATAAAAGAGATATAGAAGAAGAACCGCAAAAATTCCAGGAAGAAATGCTGCAAAACCTACCAGCTGACTCTGTTATCACTGAGACAGTCACAGAGCCTGAGGTGACCACAGTCCACAGGATTATCAGAAGGAGGGTGATCAAGAAGATTGTAATCATTGATGGCAAGCCAGTGGAGACTGAGGAGGTGATAGAGGAGCCAGAAGAGGTGACTGAGGAAATGCTGCAGAACCTTCCAGCTGACTCTGTCATCACTGAGACAGTCACAGAGCCTGAGGTGACAACTGTTCATAAGATTATCAGAAGGAGGGTGATCAAGAAGATTGTAATCATTGATGGCAAGCCAGTGGAGACTGAGGAGGTGATAGAGGAGCCAGAAGAGGTGACTGAGGAAATGCTGCAGAACCTTCCAGCTGACTCTGTTATCACTGAGACAGTCACAGAGCCTGAGGTGACAACTGTTCATAAGATTATCAGAAGGAGAGTGATCAAGAAGATTGTAATCATTGATGGCAAGCCAGTGGAGACAGAGGAGGTGATAGAGGAGCCAGAAGAGGTGACTGAGGAAATGCTGCAGAACCTTCCAGCTGACTCTGTTATCACTGAGACAGTCACAGAGCCTGAAGTGACAACTGTTCATAAGATTATCAGAAGGAGAGTGATCAAGAAGATTGTAATCATTGATGGCAAGCCAGTGGAGACAGAGGAGGTGATAGAGGAGCCAGAAGAGGTGACTGAGGAAATGCTGCAGAACCTTCCAGCTGACTCTGTTATCACTGAGACAGTCACAGAGCCTGAGGTGACAACTGTTCATAAGATTATCAGAAGGAGGGTGATCAAGAAGATTGTAATCATTGATGGCAAGCCAGTGGAGACTGAGGAGGTGATAGAGGAGCCAGAAGAGGTGACTGAGGAAATGCTGCAGAACCTTCCAGCTGACTCTGTTATCACTGAGACAGTCACAGAGCCTGAGGTGACAACTGTTCATAAGATTATCAGAAGGAGGGTGATCAAGAAGATAATTATGGTTGATGGCAAGCCAGTGGAAACTGAGGAGGTGATAGAGGAGCCAGAAGAGGTGACTGAGGAAATGTTAGCAAACCTTCCAGCTGACTCTGTTATCACTGAGACAATCACAGAACCTGAGGTGACAACTGTTCATAAGATTATCAGAAGGAGGGTGATCAAGAAGATTGTAATCATTGATGGCAAGCCAGTGGAGACCGAGGAGGTGATAGAGGAGCCAGAAGAGGTGACTGAGGAAATGCTGCAGAACCTTCCAGCTGACTCTGTTATCACTGAGACAGTCACAGAGCCTGAGGTGACAACTGTTCATAAGATTATCAGAAGGAGGGTGATCAAGAAGATAATTATGGTTGATGGCAAGCCAGTGGAGACTGAGGAGGTGATAGAAGAGCCAGAAGAGGTGACTGAGGAAATGCTGCAGAACCTTCCAGCTGACTCTGTTATCACTGAGACAGTCACAGAGCCTGAGGTGACCACAATCCACAGGATTATCAGAAGGAGGGTGATCAAGAAGATTGTAATCATTGATGGCAAGCCAGTGGAGACTGAGGAGGTGATAGAGGAGCCAGAGGAGGTGACTGAGGAAATATCAGCAAACCTTCCAGCTGACTCTGTTATCACTGAGACAGTCACAGAGCCTGAGGTGACCACAGTCCACAGGATTATCAGAAGGAGGGTGATCAAGAAGATTGTAATCATTGATGGCAAGCCAGTGGAGACTGAGGAGGTGATAGAGGAGCCAGAAGAGGTGACTGAGGAAATGCTGCAGAACCTTCCAGCTGACTCTGTTATCACTGAGACAGTCACAGAGCCTGAGGTGACAACTGTTCATAAGATTATCAGAAGGAGGGTGATCAAGAAGATTGTAATCATTGATGGCAAGCCAGTGGAGACTGAGGAGGTGATAGAGGAGCCAGAAGAGGTGACTGAGGAAATGCTGCAGAACCTTCCAGCTGACTCTGTTATCACTGAGACAGTCACAGAGCCTGAGGTGACAACTGTTCATAAGATTATCAGAAGGAGGGTGATCAAGAAGATAATTATGGTTGATGGTAAGCCAGTGGAAACTGAGGAGGTGATAGAGGAGCCAGAAGAGGTGACTGAGGAAATGCTGCAGAACCTTCCAGCTGACTCTGATATTGCTGATATTGTCAGACAAAAACTAATAAAAAGGGTACGAATTGATGGAAAACCAGTAGAGACTGAGGAAGTTGTTAAAGAATCTGATGAGCTGAAAGACACGTTAAGTGCCTTATGTGTTCCAAGTTTGTCTGGTGTACGCGTGGTGAAAAAGAATGTGAAGATAAGGCGATCCTTGCGAATTGTTGATGGGAAAGAATTTATTAGTGAGGAGAGGGAGGAAACTCCAGAAGAAATTCACGAATATAGTGGCTTGCAGCCAAACCAACAGCCAATTACTGTTCCTTTAAGTGAAGGGATCGAGCCTTTGCCCGTTCACTGCTCTTCACTTGTTGGCAGTGACCCGGGACAAAAGGTCAAAATTGTGAGACGGTTGAAGATTATTGATGGACAGCCAATACTCTCAGAAGAAATCCTTGAAGATGACCAGCCTTCACCTGAGAGTGACACAGCTGAAAAGAGGAACGTTAGGTATCATGTTGTTCGGAAAAGAAGGCAAATTATCAAGCGAATCCAGATCATAGATGGAGAAAAAGTTGAAACTGAGGAAATTATAGAAGAACCTGAGACTGAATATGGGATCCCAGATGATGGATCAGACATGACAGTTACTGAGATGAACAAAACATGTTCCCCACCTCAGACTGGCATCAGTGAATCACATGACTCCATCTCATTCCCTGAACCTGTAGCTGACAGTTCTGATGTTCCACAGCCAAAGATGTCTGTTGATTGTTGGGATAAGGAGCTTTACCACAAGAAACAAGATCAAGAAAAAACAGAATACATTCCAGAAATTACATGTGAGGTAGAAGAGATAACAGTGCCTGATGCAAGCCCCAAAATAGATATTACCACTAAGTCTTTCCCTCTCCCTGTGGAGGACCTACCTCTTCCATCAGGGGATGAAGGTGAACCAAGAAGTTCTAATGCTGAAACTGATAACAGTCAAGTGTTTTCAGGAGATGTTTACCAAGAGGTTCCACAGCTTCAAGACAGTGAAGCCATACTTCAAACCTCTGAGGATGCCCCACCCCTGCCAGAGGAACACACAGACTCTGACACTAAGAAAACAGAATCAGACACCTTCCCTGATATAGTTGTTACAGAAAACAAGTCAGTTAACATTCTGAAGGAGGTTGATCCAACAGCTGACAAAAACAAAGAGACACAAGCACTTGAGTCTGATAAAGAAGCACCATCTGCCCCAGCATGTGATCCTGACCTAGTTGTGTCACCAGATTCTGACTCCATTCCACAACCCGGTGAAAAACTCCTTGATGTAAAAGAAGATGATGCAGCTCCACAAGATGTAACTGAAGGACAGTTTAAAAATGACTGGATTTATCCTGATAATTATGACTGTGGGGAAGTTGAGCTGTATCACCAAAGCTCAGAAAAGGCATCTTCTCAACAAGAAGATAATGAGAAAGGAGACCATGAAGTGCAGCCATTCCCTGGATCCTCTGAATGTCTGTCTAATCTTTCATGGGAAGAGGTTAGTGATGATCTGAAGGACATTATGCATGAGATTTCACTTACTCAAGATCACCAAACTCAACTTCAGGATTTGGCCATAAGTCAAAAGATTGACACATCAAATAAAAAGGTTTCAGATGCAAAAAGAGATGAAAATATTTCACCTGAAGCATTTGCCTTGCCAAGTGAATTTGAAGGACCCAAAGAAAAAGATTCCGCTATTCCAAAGCCAAAGTATAAGGAAATAAAACCTGATCCATTCCCTGAACCAGTAAAGAGAGAGGATGGTACTGAGCAGCTGCTTGAAGCACCTGAATCCAGCGATCATTATCAGACAGCATTATATGACAAAACTGGCATCTCTGCATCTGATCAAGATATTCAGGTGTCAGATGAAGGACTAACAGCACCCGAGCCAGAACTTCCAGTGCTTCCCGATGACCTCCAAGAAACTAACAGACCCTTCCCATCCCCTCACGGGGAATATCCTGATATTTCCTCATCTATGTCAACAGATACACCGCATGATCATGAGCCAAGGATGAACTTGTTTGATAAAGATAAATACCCAGAAATTCAAAAAGAAGTCCATGAACAGGCTATTTCTGCTAACCCTCCCAATGCACCCGCCCCACCCGCTCCTCTCCCTGATTTTGGTGACAGCAGAATTCCATCATTTGCAGAGCCTGTTGAGTTTGAGAGAGACGAATCCTCATTCCCTGACTTCCAGAGTGTAAATGATGTCAAGCCAACCAGTGAATCATCACAGTCTGTTGCAGTTATCTGGGAGAAGAATCATTATCAGTTGGAGAAGTTAGGCACAGATATTCCAGATATCCCACCGAGCACTACTGCAGCACCATATACTCCTGAGTTTGGGATGCAGCTTCCCCCTCAAGACAGTGTCCCTGATTTCCCTTCACCCACTGACGAATATCCACAGCCAGAACTACATGAACAAGTTCCATGTCATAATGAAATGCAGCAGACAAAATCATGGACAAGTGATATGTATCCAGAGATGGGAGTCACTGAAGCATCTGAATCCATCACATGGGAAGAAAGTCCACCTATGCAACCACCACCAGAGACACAGATTTCATCAGGAGACAAGGACATACCATTCCCAAGGCCAGGTGGCACTCAAGTAGAAGATGATGAAGGATCATTTGTAGTTGCAGATGACGTCGATGAAAATTCAGCAGATACTTTCCCTGTACCCAGTGGCTCTGAGACTGATGATCTGCCACAAGGAGCAACAGCAACCTTACAGTGGACTGATGATGTGTATGAGAAGAGCAAAGTTTCTCAAGAAAATGAACAAATACAGGAAGAGAAGGAAACAGTAGATATGCCACCTTTGCCAGCACCACAGCCTCAGTTTTCCTCTAAAGAACCACCATTCCCTGCTCCTGAGAGTGATGTACCTGTACCCAGTGGCTCTGAGGCTAATGATCTGCCACAAGGAACAGCACCAACCTTACAGTGGACTGATGATGTGTATGAGAAGGGTGAAGTTTCTCAAGAAAGTGAACAAATACAGGAAGAGAAGGAAGAAGTAGATATGCCACCTTTACCAGCACCACAGCCTCAGTTTTCTTCTAAAGAACCACCATTCCCTGCTCCTGAAAGTGATGTACCTCAGCCCTTAGGAAAACTGGAAACCCCTCAAGCTACTGAGGAGGTCAGACTCTTCCAGGAGGTACTGTACACTCAGTCCACTGAAACAAGTAAAGTTGAAACTATTGAGAGCCATGATGCAAGTGACAGTCTCCCCAGCCTGCCACCTTATGAAAAGGAAAGTTCTCCTGGCATAGCTCCATTCCCAGAGCTCCAAGAACCAAGAGAAGAGAACCTTAAAAAACTACCCATAGATGAGCAAGAAAAGATGCATGATACTGAAGAACAGATACAAAAAGAAACAAAAGAAAAGCCCAAGAAAGATTCAGAAGTTACTGAAACTCCAAAATGCGCTGAACCAAATGAAATGAAGCCAAGAACAGAATCTTTCCCTGTAGCAGCTGCTGAAGAAAGCCATGACACATTATACACTGCTACAGTTCAAACAGCAGAAGAACACATTATGGTCACGCCACAGACTACTGATAGTGACACAATTCAGAAACATGCAGAAAGCATCCAACATAGTGAAGATTTCCCTGAGACACCACTAGGGATTGATGCTCCAAAAAGCAGTGATAATGTGCAACTGGTTGTTGATGTTTATCCTCAGCCTGCAAAAAGTCTTGTCTCTACAGCCACTGAAATACCAAACACTGCTGCTACTGCTCCACTTCCTTCAGAAATGCCATCTCATAGTTCTCCAACCTTGCCAGAAGTTGATTTCCCTGAACCTGGAATAAAGGATATTCAAACTCTGGAGAACGAGGATGTAAATATGCTAAGCAAAACAGAGGAAAAGGTAGACGCAGAGAAAAGTGAAACATTCCCAGAGCCTGGTTCTTCTGATAAAGAAGTAATTCGACCTGATACTTCTACAGACTCCCAGTGGAATATAGAATATTATTCTCAAGAGAAACCTGATGTCCAAGAAGACAGTAAAATAAAACTTGAGGACATCTCATATTCCACTTCACCTATTCAAGAAAAAGACTCTGATGACTTTAATAAAGATATTCCATTTGCAAGCCCAGTTGGAGAGTTTCCAGAGCCATTCAAGGTTTCTCATAAACAAAAAGAAGAACCCTTGCCAAAGTTGTTCCCTGAGGCTCTTTATACACAAGAAGAAAAAAGGGAGGAACCAGAGTTAGATACTGTTTTAAAAGACTCCGGTCTGCCCACAATTAGGGCTCCTCAGTATGAAGTGCGGCAGGATGAGACTGATCCATCACCCTTCCCAGATCCCTCCTCAGCTACAGAAAAGGAATCTCCCAAAGGAGAAAATGCCATGGAGCCTCCAGTCTTTCCAAAAGAGACAATTCAACTTCAGCCTCAAGCTTTTCCAGAACCAGAGGAGAAACCAGGAAGTCCACAGCCTCAAGTTCCTACTCAGTCTCCTTGGACAGAAGAACTTTACTCAAGAGATGATGCTCCCAGCACAGCCTCTGAACCTGAAAAAGAGCAAATTGATGTTACTTTGCCACGTCTGGGCGTTGAGGAAACACTTGATTCTAGTATGCCAGAGGAATATTCAGCTCCTGCTGTTGGATTCCCATATGTTTCTGATAACTTTGATGATCTGAAGCCGAGAGAAGAAACTGTCAGTATCTTCCCCAGCAATACATATGAAGAGGTAGACAAAAGACAACCCAAAAACATTGGAGAGCAAGATTTGCAGGAGATTGGATTGCCTGTCTATGAGGACATTGAAACAACTACTCCTGATCCATTCCCTGAACCTGAAGAAAGAGTAAAAGATCATCATTATCAAACTGCAGATATTGAAAATGCAGAGCAGGATACAACAAATAAAAGAGATATAGAAGAAGAACCGCAAAAATTCCAGGAAGAAATGCTGCAAAACCTTCCAGCTGACTCTGTTATCACTGAGACAGTCACAGAGCCTGAGGTGACCACAGTCCACAGGATTATCAGAAGGAGGGTGATCAAGAAGATTGTAATCATTGATGGCAAGCCAGTGGAGACTGAGGAGGTGATAGAGGAGCCAGAAGAGGTGACTGAGGAAATATTAGCAAACCTTCCAGCTGACTCTGTTATCACTGAGACAGTCACAGAGCCTGAGGTGACCACAGTCCACAGGATTATCAGAAGGAGGGTGATCAAGAAGATAATTATGGTTGATGGCAAGCCAGTGGAGACTGAGGAGGTGATAGAGGAGCCGGAAGAGGTGACTGAGGAAATGTTAGCAAACCTTCCAGCTGACTCTGTTATCACTGAGACAGTCACAGAGCCTGAGGTGACAACTGTTCAAAAGATTATCAGAAGGAGGGTGATCAAGAAGATTGTAATCATTGATGGCAAGCCAGTGGAGACTGAGGAGGTGATAGAGGAGCCAGAAGAGGTGACTGAGGAAATATTAGCAAACCTTCCAGCTGACTCTGTTATCACTGAGACAGTCACAGAGCCTGAGGTGACAACTGTTCAAAAGATTATCAGAAGGAGGGTGATCAAGAAGATTGTAATCATTGATGGCAAGCCAGTGGAGACTGAGGAGGTGATAGAGGAGCCAGAAGAGATGACTGAGGAAATGCTGCAGAACCTTCCAGCTGACTCTGTTATCACTGAGACAGTCACAGAGCCTGAGGTGACAACTGTTCATAAGATTATCAGAAAGAGGGTGATCAAAAATATAACTATGGTTGATGGCAAGCCAGTGGAAACTGAGGAGGTGATAGAGGAGCCAGAAGAGGTGACTGAGGAAATGTTAGCAAACCTTCCAGCTGACTCTGTTATCACTGAGACAGTCACAGAGCCTGAAGTGACAACTGTTCATAAGATTATCAGAAGGAGGGTGATCAAGAAGATTGTAATCATTGATGGCAAGCCAGTGGAGACTGAGGAGGTGATAGAGGAGCCAGAAGAGGTGACTGAGGAAATGTTAGCAAACCTTCCAGCTGACTCTGTTATCACTGAGACAATCACAGAACCTGAGGTGACAACTGTTCATAAGATTATCAGAAGGAGGGTGATCAAGAAGATTGTAATCATTGATGGCAAGCCAGTGGAGACCGAGGAGGTGATAGAGGAGCCAGAAGAGGTGACTGAGGAAATGCTGCAGAACCTTCCAGCTGACTCTGTTATCACTGAGACAGTCACAGAGCCTGAGGTGACAACTGTTCATAAGATTATCAGAAGGAGGGTGATCAAGAAGATTGTAATCATTGATGGCAAGCCAGTGGAGACTGAGGAGGTGATAGAGGAGCCAGAAGAGGTGACTGAGGAAATGTTAGCAAACCTTCCAGCTGACTCTGTTATCACTGAGACAGTCACAGAGCCTGAGGTGACAACTGTTCATAAGATTATCAGAAGGAGGGTGATCAAGAAGATAATTATGGTTGATGGGAAGCCAGTGGAGACTGAGGAGGTGATAGAGGAGCCAGAAGAGGTGACTGAGGAAATGTTAGCAAACCTTCCAGCTGACTCTGTTATCACTGAGACAGTCACAGAGCCTGAGGTTACAACTGTTCATAAGATTATCAGAAGGAGGGTGATCAAGAAGATAATTATGGTTGATGGCAAGCCAGTGGAGACTGAGGAGGAGATAGAGGAGCCAGAAGAGCTGACTGATGAGGTTATTAGGGCTCCTCAGTATGAAGTGCGGCAGGATGAGACTGATCCATCACCCTTCCCAGATCCCTCCTCAGCTACAGAAAAGGAATCTCCCAAAGGAGAAAATGCCATGGAGCCTCCAGTCTTTCCAAAAGAGACAATTCAACTTCAGCCTCAAGCTTTTCCAGAGCCAGAGGAGAAACCAGGAAGTCCACAGCCTCAAGTTCCTACTCAGTCTCCTTGGACAGAAGAACTTTACTCAAGAGATGATGCTCCCAGCACAGCCTCTGAACCTGAAAAAGAGCAAATTGATGTTACTTTGCCACGTCTGGGCGTTGAGGAAACACTTGATTCTAGTATGCCAGAGGAATATTCAGCTCCTGCTGTTGGATTCCCATATGTTTCTGATAACTTTGATGATCTGAAGCCAAGAGAAGAAACTGTCAGTATCTTCCCCAGCAGTACATATGAAGAGGTAGACAAAAGACAACCCAAAAACATTGGAGAGCAAGATTTGCAGGAGATTGGATTGCCTGTCTATGAGGACATTGAAACAACTACTCTTGATCCATTCCCTGAACCTGAAGAAAGAGTAAAAGATCATCATTATCAAACTGCAGATATTGAAAATGCAGAGCAGGATATAACAAATACAGAAGAAGAGCCACAAAAATTCCAGGAAGATAGGCTGCAAAACCTTCCTGCTGACTCTGACACTAAAGTAATTGAGAGTAAGCCAGTGGAGACTGAGGAGGTGATAGAGGAGCCAGAAGAGGTGACTGAAGAAATGCTGCAGAGCCTTCCAGCTGACTCTGTTATCACTGAGACAGTCACAGAGCCTGAGGTGACAACTGTTCATGAGATTATCAGAAGGAGGGTGATTAAGAAGTTTGTAATCGTTGATGGCAAGCCAGTGGAGACTGAGGAGGTAATAGAGGAGCCAGAAGAGGTGACTGAGGGAATGTTAGCAAACCTTCCCGCTGACTCTGTTATCACTGAGACAGTCACAGAGCCTGAGGTGACAACTGTTCATAAGATTATCAGAAGGAGGATGATCAAGAAGATTGTAATCATTGATGGCAAGCCAGTGGAGACTGAGGAGGTGATAGAGGAGCCAGAAGAGGTGACTGAGGAAATGTTAGCAAACCTTCCAGCTGACTCTGTTATCACTGAGACAGTCACAGAGCCTGAGGTGACCACAGTCCACAGGATTATCAGAAGGAGGGTGATCAAGAAGATTGTAATCATTGATGGCAAGCCAGTGGAGACTGAGGAGGTGATAGAGGAGCCAGAAGAGGTGACTGAGGAAATGTTAGCAAACCTTCCAGCTGACTCTGTTATCACTGAGACCATCACAGAGCCTGAGGTGACCACAGTCCACAGGATTATCAGAAGGAGGGTGATCAAAAAGATTGTAATCATTGATGGCAAGCCAGTGGAGACTGAGGAGGTGGTAGAGGAGCCAGAAGAGGTGACTGAGGAAATGCTGCAGAACCTTCCAGCTGACTCTGTTATCACTGAGACAGTCACAGAGCCTGAGGTGACAACTGTTCATAAGATTATCAGAAGGAGGGTGATCAAGAAGATTGTAATCATTGATGGCAAGCCAGTGGAGACTGAGGAGGTGATAGAGGAGCCAGAAGAGGTGACTGAGGAAATGTTAGCAAACCTTCCAACTGACTCTGTTGTAGTTGAGGAAGTTACAGAACCTGAAGTGACAACTACACAGAAGATTATAAGAAGAAGAATAATCAAGACAGTGATTATGGTTGATGGGAAGCCAGTGGAGACAAAGGATGTTGTTGAGGAACCAGAAGAGGTGACTGAAGAAATGTTGCTTGATTACCCTGAGACTGTAAGAAACATATTACCTTCAAAAACAGACGATGTTGAGACAGTTGATAGTAAGAGAGAATATCAGTTCATCACTGATGGTAAACTTGCTGGGCCTTTGGAAGTTGTTGAGGTTCCTGTCTATGAGATCCCACAGGATAGTCTTCTACCTGAAACTAGTATTGGTGATTTTCCTTCTTCCTCAGAGAATCCTGATACTAAAGAATTAATTATTGATCATTTCCCACAGCCAGCAAAGGATTCTTTAACAGGACTGAAAGAAGCAGATAAAGTAGAAATTTGGCAAGAAGATCTGTACCCACAAGAGGTGTCTGAGGAGGAGCAGTCAACTCAGCCTGATGACCTCGCAAGTGCTCCATATGTACCCGAGGAGCATGTGGAGCCTCCTCTTCCTCAGAAACAGCTGCCATTCCCAGTGCCTGAGGAACAGTTCCCTCCCCCAGCTTCAGCTCCAGACCTGCCTGAGGAAACATCTTCTGTGCATGTGACCTTTGAGGAAAATGTGTATGAATCTCCCTCTGAGCCCATTCCATCTGATAAACCAGTAATTGAATCACTACCATCACCTCCATTGCCTGTCTATGAAGAAAAAGAACATGATGAATCCCATGAGCATGTCCCTGAACTTAAACTAATAGTAGAGGGGGAGGAGGAAGAAGGAGTCTTGCATACTGAGAGTGAAATTGCAAAGCCTCTCCTTCCTGCTTCTCCACCCACTGAAGAGGAGAAGTATGAACACCTAGTTTCTCCCCAGCCTCTTGTATCCACCCCAGAGGATAGTAGTCAGTCCCTCCCACACACTCAAAAACCCAAGGATGAGGATGTACATGTTGGTTATGAACCTCCTAGTGAAGCAATTGAGAATAAGGAAGTAGATGTAGAAACTCTCTCTATCTCTGAAGCACCTGAAAATAAAGAGAAGAATGTTGAACCTCTTCCCATCAGTGCAGTGCCTGTGTGCCGGGAAACAGATGTTGAACACACTCCTGACACAACTATATCTGAGGATATTGGACCTCTTCCTATCACAACACCTGTGTGTCAGGAAGCAGATGTTGAATCCACTCCAACCATAGCAACACCTGAATCTAAGGAGGAGGATGTTGAACCTCTTCCTGCCTCAACAGTACCTGAGTGTAAGGAGGAGGATGTTGAACCTCTTCCTGCCTCAACAGTACCTGAGTGTAAGGAGGAGGATGTTGAACCTCTTCCTGCCTCAACAGTACCTGAGTGTAAGGAGGAGGATGTTGAACCTCTTCCTGCCTCAACAGTACCTGAGTGTAAGGAGGAGGATGTTGATCCCCTTCTTACCACAGCACCTGAATATATGGAGAAGGATCTTGAACATCTTTCTACCTCTACAGTACCAGAGTATAAGGAGGAGGATGTTGAACCTCTTCCTGCCTCTACAGCACCTGAATATGAGGAGGAGGAGGTTGAATATCTGTCTGCCTCTACTTCACCTGAGTATAAGGAGGAAGATATTGAATCCCTGACTGGCACAACAGCACCTGAGCTTAAGGGAGATGATGCTGCAGTGCATGAGTGTAAGGAGGAGTATAGTGAATCCCATCCTGCTGTTCTAGAACCAGAATACAGAGGCAAAGATGATTTGCCAGCTGTTACACCAACCACATATGAGGAAGAGGGAGATAAACCAATGCCCCTCATCACAGCTCATGAGGTAGAGGTGGAAGAAGATAGGACAGAGCCTGTTCCTGATTCATCTGAGCATGAAATTACTAAAGCCTTTGTAGTGGAGGAGGAACGTAAATATAGACTGGCAGAAGAAAGACTAGTGTCACAAGGTGAAACAGATGATACAACTCTGGGTGAAGACACTTTCCCAAAACATGTGGAAGGCAGTGAGAAAGAAATAGAAAAACAAATGATAGACACTAGTCCTACATCAGATATGCCCACCGAACCTTGTGATCATGAATTTACTGAATCAGAGGGTATTATCAATGTCACTGATGATGAAGCACACAGGTTACCTGAACCTGTTCAACCATGTGATGACAGGAGTCAGACTGGAGTACAGTCTCCAGAAAAGGAAGAACCAAAGACAACTGAATTGGAGTTAGAGGAATCACAAGTGGTTGAGGTTCTGTTGAAGACCGAGGAAGAGGTACCTGAAGAAGCAGATCAGCAGCCTGACATGACTGAATCATCAGATGAGGAGAAAGAACCAGTTAGTTTAGACACTACTCAAACAGCTGAGGCACTCATCCCTCCCAGTGATGAAAAGATATTACCTCCTGTTGGAGAGCTGACACAGCCCAGTGATGACCTACAGATCACTACTGACAAACTGATTGATGAACACACTGCTGGTCCTCCTGAGAAGGAGCCTCGGAGTGCCCTGCCTCCCCTTGATCAGGTGGAGAAAGTTGAGGCAGATGAGTTTGCTGAGGAGGAGGTGCAGGCTGTAGTGCCAAGTAGCAAAGAAACATCTGAAGAAAAGTTATTGATTGAAGAATTAGTGATCACTCAGGAGTGGCAGACTATTTACACCTTACTCAAGCGGCGCCAGACCCTGAGAGAAGAGCCACAGGTAGCCCCTCCAGCCTCTGCCCTAATGCTGCCCTCCTCATCATTGCCACCAGACCAGCAGGAACAGCAAGTTGATGAGAATATTAAGAAATTACAGTCAGCTCTCAATAAAAAAGAGGTAATTGTTGTTCAGAAAGTTATAATTTCTATTGTTGAGACAGTCAGCACTTGGTTAGAGACCATTGAGTACAGAATTTACACCATAAGAAGCACAGAAGACAGCAGTGAGAGAAACAGGCAGTATGAGCACTTGCAAACTGAGTTGCACATTGTAGAAGAGAAACTTGTTGTGCTTGAAAAAGTAACACAGTCTGCGGTAGAAATCCTTAGTGAAGAAACTATCATAACCATCATAGAAACTGTAAAATGCCTCAGAGAGCAAGTGAGTCAGGTCGAGAAGGTACGGAAAGATCAGCAGGAGAGCGTAAAGGAGGAGGAAGAACGTTACATACACCATATGGAAGCAGTAACCAATGCTGGAGAAGAAGTGTCCAGACTGAGGGCTCAGTTGTGTCAAATTCAAGATGGCAAATTGTCACCCGAAGAAAAGCTTAGTCAACTTGAGGTGCTTCTCATTACTAATGAGGATGCCCGAGACAACATCACAAAGCTGCTTTTAAGCTCCCATGATCTGAAAGCAACACCTGGTCAACATTTAGGCGACGAGCTTGCTACCCTCCAAGCAGAGCTGTGTGATGTTCATGATTCTCTTGAAAGGGAATTGGATCAAGTGCTGCAACTAACAACCAACACCACAGAGTATGAAGAAACTCTCATGGAACTCACTCACCTCATAGAAATGGCAGAAACTATCTTGGAAGCAAGAATAGTGGCCTGTGATCATTCTAATTTGGTTGACACGATTACAAAACACAAAAAGCTCTTCCTGTCTCTTCGTCAGTGTCAGAAACTGTTAGAATCTCTGGACACTGCTCTGGAACCCAATTCTCGAGTTCACTACCAGCAGTTGTACTCTCGCTCCTACATGAAGGCATCAAAGCTGCTGGACAAGGCAACACAGCGCAACCACCAGCTTTCTTTACTGGAGTCTGAGTGGCTGCGACTCCTGAACCACCTGAAGGAAGAAGAGGCGTGGATGATGTCAGCTTCTGAACAGGTCACTCAGTTGTACTCACTGACCTCTGACACCTATCAAGAGAACACCACCTCTTGCAAGGTCAGTAGTCACTTCCTACCTCATAAGATATTTATTCATCAGTTTTCCTGTTTTTGCATATTTAATTACTGTATATGAATATTTGCCTTATTGTAACCAACAAAATAATTTTCTGCGAGGGTAATAATTTACAGGTTTAGGTTTATTATACTAAATATTTAACACTTGCAGTATATAACCAACTAAAAGTTTTTACAGCTGTCAGAGAAATTAAAATTGTGAACTCCACACAAATTAATTCTTACCGTGCATTTACAAATCTAAGGAGAACCTGCAAACATAACCAGTAATTTATAACATGAAATAATATTATTGCCTATGTTTTAGAAATCACATATTTGCATATCTAGAGTTGTGAAATACTGTGTATAATTTCTCATTTGTGGATATTTTCTATGTAATCTGAGTTGATAATTTGCCTGTTTCAGGATTGCCAGGTTTGTAATGATTTAGTAATTAACTTTATAACAAAGCAAACCTCTGTAGTTCTGAGGAGCTTCTTTTTGTCTTTAACATGAGAGACCTTTTAGAGGACTAGAGAGGCTTCCCTCCCCCTGTGTACTGTAAACACTCACTGCATCAAGTGGTGGTGGCGGTGGTGTAGGACCAGTAGCGCTGGAGGAACTCACCACTCATCTTGTGTGATATTTGCTCCATTGTCTGTTGATTTATTTGGGGTTCAAAGACAGCAAGCTATAAAACTGTCATTTGCATTATGCCTGTAAGAGGTACAGATTTAGAATTGTTGTAATTATTTTCCATATGACAACTGGTATTTATCTAACAAATAGACAGATATCATGGTAGTTTTATTGCTATTAAATTTCCGATTATAAGGATAACTGACTGAAAATTAATTAAATATATCGAAATAAATATTGAATCCCAGTCATATTGCGTATGTTACAATCTGGATCACACAGAGCCTTTCAAGTGTCCCTCTGTAGCTAGGGTGCCTTGTGGTATTTCAGAGTAATATTTACCTTGCTAACCCTGAGACTATAAGACAATCTCTTTCTTGAGTCTTGAGTGGGGTATAGATGTTGTAAGTGATAGTTTTGGCTTTCTTTTGCAATTTTGAAAACATGAAAACATTTGTTCTGTTCATAGCCACAAGTATCTGATATGGTTTAATTATGCCATCCCTTCTACAAACAACTTCTTATCAATAACAGAAGTAATTCTTAACTTATCAGTCATAACAACTGTTTTTGAGTACACTGTATTGAACATATGCTTAGTAAACTACTCTCCCTTACTGTTTCATAGACATTCATCCAGAATTTTGTCACCTGACTCAGACGAAGCTCACCATCACAGGATTCAAATGTTTATTATCTTGAATCACATTCATATATTAATTGATAAAACTTAAAGGCTTAATTTGCAAAAGGAGCAAAATATTTAATAATCAGGTGTAATGAAAACCTTCAGGTCTTTACTTAATACCCAGATGGATTACAGAAAATAAGATGTTGTAGGAAACATGAGTGTAGAATAACAACAATGTGTATTAAATATATATATATATATATATATATATATATATATATATATATATATATATATATATATATATATATATATATATATATATATATATATATATATATATATATATATATATATATATATATATATATATATATATATATATATATATATATATATATATATATATATATATATATATATATATATATATATATATATATATATATATATATATATATATATATATATATATAATTTTTCCTCAATTCAGATTATTGGTACTATCAGTAGTGATTTGGAGAAATTGTTAAGGTTTTGCAGAAGTTCTATACATAACCTATTACCCCTAGTAGCTACAGTTTGAATTGTTTAATGTTTGCCAAATTAATATAATTTTGTAGTATACACTTTTATTTTAGTCACGAAAGTAAGAAAATTTGTCAACAGTAGATTAACTGAGTTTTAGTAATTAAGAGTAATATAATTTGACTTCTCAGTTCCGGTTTAACTGCTATCTTAGATGCAGTTCTCTCAAGGTAACTTGGAAAAAATTCAAACCCTTATTGTCCAAATTTATAGGACATTAATAGATTTCCACACATGGGTTATCAGTCTTAACAGTTCTTGCCTTTTAGTAGTTCATTGTGTATTATTAGCATTACTTGGGCATGGGGGTTGCTTCCCAATATTGATGAATGTAGGAGTTTACAAATAGGCTTTATTTCAAGCCTCTAAGCCTTGGGAGGGGCTACTCTAACCCCAGCATGACTAACCTGTGCGTGTGTGGCAACAATGCAGGACCTGCTGGTGGAGAGTGTGACACATGAAGCTCACATGGGCCACCTGGTTGAGATGGTCCGCAAGGTAGGAGACTCCATCACCTGCACCCACCTTGAGACCAGAGTCACCTCGCACCATCAGCGAAGCACAAGCCTGAGGCAAGAAGTCAGCCGCCTTCTGGAGCGCCTGGAAGAAATGCACGTCCACTGGGCCACCTACCAGACTCAGATGGACAAGCTGCAGGAGTGGTGTTTGCAGGCCAGAGCTTCACTGCAGAACATTAACCTCACACCACAAGACCAACAAAGACTGAAAGAACAATTTAACCAGATCTGGGTATGTCACAGTTTCTTATAAGGAAATGTTCAAAGTAGAGGTTCAGTGTTCATTATCTCTGGAAGCTAATTAGTTCTTTTTCTCATATTAACCTATTAAAAAGCAGCTTTAGTGTTTAATCAACACCAATACTGAGATAAATTGTTTTAATGTTTTTTTTCTCTGCCACAGAACCTGAAGGCTCAGTTTGACAGTCAGAATGTTCTGCTGAATGAATGCATGGACCACTTTGACAAGTCAGTGGGTTTGGTCAACATGACTGATGAAGCCCACCAAAGACACTTCCTCTCCCAGTTCAGGACTGAATGGAAGGAGCTTGAAGACCTTCTTCATCAAAAAGAGAAGAAGTTACACAAAATACAAATCCAAGTTGTACCTGTTCCTCAGTTGTTGGCTGAGACTCAGAACACACTCTCAGATGTTGAGGAGGCACTCCAGAACATTGACACCAACATTACATCAGTTCAACAGCTCAGAGACATATCAGAGTATTACAAGATGTTGAAAATAAAAATTATGAATAGTAAGGAGAATTTGGATCATTTAACACAAGTATCTACTGAAGATGAGGAACAAGACCAAGATGTCATGGACACTCTTGGGAAGCTGTCCCTTACCTGTGAAGAACTGATCTGCACCATCCAGCAAAGAATTGCCTCCCTGGAGTACACTCTGGATAATGTACAGAAAACTGTCAGCCGTGTTGAGCGCATTTCTCTCACGATGGTCCATCTTAAGAGTACTCTGGAAAGATGCCAAGCCATTGATAAAGAAGGTGAACAGATCCTTAAAGCTGCTCTTCACTCTTGTCAGACAGTTCATGGAAGTGTGTCACGGACTGAAGGAGATATTACGA
>NC_066512.1:15596316-15603816 GCF_024679095.1 Eriocheir sinensis | reverse complement strand
CCGACTCTGGGCCACGACAACCCAGCGACTTTTAGGCCCCCTTCACACTGTGCCGACTCATCATCCGGCGATCGTTTCCTGACCTCTTTCCGACTATGTGCGACCCTTTCACATCAAAATTTCACACCCAAAACATGTGCATCCTGAGTCGCTGAGTTGTCGTGCCCAGAGTCGGCACAGTGTGAACGGGGCCTTACACAGCGTATGCCCCCGACTTTATTTTTAGGTTTACATGCATACTCACCTTTCGACACACACACACACACACACACACACACACACACACACACACACACACACTCCACCTGTAAAAGGGACAACATTTTACACGTATTAGGGCCACACCTGAGCCGGCCAGTGGTATCTGCGGATTTGCTTCCCAAGTCTCATTAACCGGGTTCACAGTGTAGCTACTTGTATTACTTTAGTGGGGTAAGACAAGGATCTCCCGCTGAGTGTGTGTTGACCTATTGCGGGAACAGCACGCTACACAATGACCGGTTTACATGATTAAACTTTGAGTAGGGCTTCTCTCTCTCTCTCTCTCTCTCTCTCTCTCTCTCTCTCTCTCTCTCTCTCTCTCTCTCTCTCTCTCTCTCTCTCTCTCACACACACACACACAGTTGTATCGGTGAGAGAAGCGTCACCAGTTTTTGCTAAGCCACCGAGGCCCGCGCCCTAACAACTTGCTCGCGGTGAAATAGACATGACGAACTCTTGAAGAATGCCGAGTAATATTATAAGTCAATATACGTGTGTGCGTGTGGTGGTGGGAGGGGGGGAGGATTGCTCACGGGCGTCACCTTCGGAGCCGTAACACACCTGCATGGGCCGTGGTGGTGGAGGGTTTTTTTTTCTGCCGTTGCGCACTAGTTCTTGAGAAGGTCGAGGCGGCGCCATGACGGCCATGGACCACCGATTAGAGAGGAATTCTGAGCTTGAGGTTTGCACGAATTAAGGGAAGCTTCAGCGCCACCGCTATCTCGTCCATCTGTGGTTGGTGGTGATAAACATGCGGGAAGTGCAGTTACCAACAATTTATATCTTGATTAATCCACGGAACAGTTGTTGAACATTATGGTGTACAAATTTATACATGTGATTAGAGATATAAAATTAACGCAACGTCAACACCACTTCTCGTATCTCTTCATTATGTGGGATAATAAATGAACCAGAAGCACACGGACTCTATTTCCTTATTGAATTCGCTTGACGGTAGCCAACGTAAATGGTATACAAAGTTATGCATGGGGCAATCTCGGGGCATGAAATTTATGCGGCGATAAGAAAACTAAGGCTGTAAACAATGGCCAAAGACGTCATCTGCGGTGTTCTTCCCCGTGGTGGTGGTGGTGGTGGTAGTGGTGAGCCGCTGAGGAAACTTGTTTGTCTTGCATCACTGCCTTTAAAATAGCGTGTTGTCCTGTTGCTACACATGAAGGAGCAGCTGTAGGGGGGACGTTTAACCGCGTCCTTCTCTGCTGCTTCATATTTGGGAGATCTAAAAGGGCACTGAACCGCGTGTTGTCCCCTTGCAATGTATACGTACATGGAAGACCTCTCTGGTACTTTATCGCGTTCTGTCCTCTTGCGACATACACGAAAGAGCTCTAGGGATACTTAACCGCGTATTGTCCTCTTGCAGTACTCACGAAAGAGCTATAGGGGTACTTAAAATCGTGTTCTGCCCTTTTGCTACAAACACGGCGAAGTCGTAGGGAGATAGTTAAGTATGAAGACGATAAACTGTACTGTTCTTTTCCTATATACATGACATACCCACACACGTAGGCTTCGCTGTGAGAAGGATAAAACTGAATAAAACTTTCATATGTGTACCCTGAGCGCATAAGTCAATCCCGTCATTCGGCCAGCAATATATCATGATTACTGAGTCGGGCGTCCCTTCCCCCACGCCCCACGCTACCCCAGTCCACCGCCTCTTGTTATCTCGCGGCTAAATCAGAGAACTCAAGCTGGAACCGAGTACTCGAAGTCAGGAGAGTGTGGGTGTTATCAACGGGGAACCTGTCGCTACGGTGCTCAGGTTATCAGATAATGCGAGATGACTTGATCCTGCCCTGGTATGAGAGAGAGAGAGAGAGAGAGAGAGAGAGAGAGAGAGAGAGAGAGAGAGAGAGAGAGAGAGAGAGAGAGAGAGAGAGAGAAGCCATACTCAAAATTTAATCGTGTAAACCGGTCATTCCTCTTCTGTTTTCCGGTTTTCTCACATCATTCCAATTTGCTTTAACTTATGTTCCTCCTTTTTCTACTTCCTCCTCCTCCTCCTCCTCCTCCTCCTCCGCCTCCTCCTCCTCCGCCTCCACACCTGCTCGGCCTCCCCATAAACCCTTCCTAATTTAAATAATGTTTCCTGATTTGCATCTTGGAATACCCGGGGAGCACACCTTAACACCTCCCCGCTTGCTTGTATCTTTTCGTCACGGTGAGCAGGTGGGTGGCTACTCTCTCTCTCTCTCTCTCTCTCTCTCTCTCTCTCTCTCTGTAAAGGATACCAAAGAGAGAGAGAGAGAGAGAGGGGGGGGGGGGGGGGGGGCCGCAGCTAAGTAAATAAACATACTACCTTGTGTGTGTGTGTGTGTGTGTGTCCGGCCATCTTACGTGTGTGTGTGTGTGTGTGTGTGTGTGTGTGTGTGTGTGTGTGTTGTCATGGCGGGAGGTGATCGTGTTTACACACCTCAAACTCAGCTGCCTTGACAGTATCTCACACCATCTCGATATTTATTTGTGTTTTTCTTAAATCTTACAGATGTAAAAATTTCCAGTGGTTTTTTTATTTTTTATATATATATACCTCTTCGTTGTCGTTTCTTGTTAAATTTATGTAATTTTCTGACGTTGCAGTTGTCGTATTTTTTGCATATTTTATGTTGTCTTTTTTTTTTTTTTTTTTTTTCTTTTTTTTTCAATCACTACTGCTGGTATTATTGCACCTGATGCTACTCTACTACTACTACTACTACTACTACTACTACTACTACTACTACTACTACTACTACTACTGCTTTAAAAACTGCTGCTGTTGCTGGTTCTTTTTTTCTATTTTATCTACTTCTTTTCTTCTTTTCTTCTGTTGCTTCCTCTAACATCATGACACTCGGCGATGCTAAAAACAAAAGCGAAACGCACCTCGCTCCACGACCTCCCTTGTTTACCTTTCTCATTTTTCTTCCTCCGTTTTCTTTCTCTTGTTACTCGTCATTACCCAGCGGAAAGGGGCGATTACCTGGGCCTGTTGCGGAGATGACGTTACCGACACATTCTTCGCTCTCCTCCCCCGGGTATCTTCTCCCTCCCCATCGCTCCACTCCCTTCCTCTTCCTCCACACATACAGACACTCTGGGCCATATTCTTATTAAACATTTCGACGCCCAAGAACACACATTTCACAAGGCTTTCGTAGGAGTTGTGGTCATTTCCAGGCGCTAGTTTAATGACCCTTGTAGTAGCTTGGCCCTTCTGTACCACAAACCTGAAAATAAGACACTCAAGAGGACCCGACTAATCTCCTTTTTGGGCTTTGGAAATAGTTGATGTGAGGGGAGGAAGCGTCTCAGAGTACGCCGTTTCCCTCTCTCCAATACCTTCACCTCCTCCCTTCACCCGACCTTCCCCCCTTTCATCATCGACCCCTTAACTTATCTTTGCCCCCTCCCTTCTGTACCTCCTTATTCATACTCCCTTTTGTGTTCTCGTCGCCCTTTGGAATCTTCTCTTTAAACCCTTCCCCTCTTCCACAACACCCTCTACCTGCGACCCCTCCGTCCTTACCAGCGACCCCTTTACCCTTAACTTATCTTTGCCCCTCCCTTCTGTACCTCCTTCTTCATACTTCCTTTTGTGTTCTCATCGCCCTTCGGAACCTTCTCAGTGCCTTTTAAACCCGCCCCTTCTTCCTCAACACCCTCAACCTGCGACCCCTCCGTCCTTCCGTATTCCTCTCCCCCTCTTTACGCCCTCTCCTTCCCATCCACGCCCTCACCAATCACCCCCTTCGTCCTTAACCCATCCTTGCTTCCTCTTTCCTCCACCGCCCCCGTCAATCACCCCCTTCGTCCTTAACCCGTCCTTGCCCCCCTCTCTTGCCTCCTCTCCTCCACCGCCCCCGTCAATCACCCCCTTCGTCCTTAACCCATCCTTGCCCCCCTCTCTTGCCTCCTTTCCTCCCCCCCCCCTCAGTCACCCCCTTCGTCCTTAACCCATCCTTGCCCCCCTCCCATGCTTCCTCTCTCCTCTACCGCCCCCCTCAAGTATTCCCTTCGCCCCTTTGCCGTTCATGAATGCCGTGGGTTCCTCGCTTGGCCTTGAAGTACCCCGGCGGAAGTCTTGATATCGTGATGACCGTCTTGGAGGTTCCGTCATCGTCACCGTCATCTTGTTATTGTTGCTTAGCTCGCTCTGTTGAAGTTACGTAAACTCCCCCCCCTCCCCCCATCTCTCTCTCTCTCTCTCTCTCTCTCTCTCTCTCTCTCTCTCTCTCTCTCTCTCGTCGGCTGACAAGCGACTTTATGCTGACGTCACTCCACCCGCTGTTGGTTCACTCAAAGTCAAGGGGCTGTTGTCGGTGTGCAGGAGAGAGAGAGAGAGAGGGGGAGGGGGGGTTACTGCGCGCGCTCTCTCTCTCTCTCTCTCTCTCTCTCTCTCTCATAACAGTACGGAAGTCAAAGTTGCCACACCGCCGTAAAACTCTATTCGTCCGTGCCCAGGTTGGCTTCCGTGTGTGTGTGTGTGTGTGTGTGTTAGGTTGTGTTAGGAAAGAAGTGTGTAACATGCGGGCGACTCAGTGACCACAATATTTCCCTTTTTTTTTTTTTTTCAGTGTTTCCTGTTGATGATTTCCTTTTTTTCTTTATTTTTTCTCGCGTTTCCGAAGTTTGTATTTATTTATTGTTTTTATCCTTTCTCGTTGTTTCTAAGTTTATCTCAATTCCTCCCGTCTTTCTTTTCTTCCTTTTCTCTTTATTCTCGACGATTCTTCCATTCTTCCTTCCTTTCTTTCCTTTCGTTGATTCTCCCTTCCTTCCCTCCTCTCTTTCGTTTCTTTATCTACCTTACTGTGATAATCCAGCCATCCTTCTTTCCTTTCTCTCGTTGATTCTTTCACCTATCCATTCCTCCTTCCCTTCCTTCCTTCATTCATTCCTTTCAATCACTCTCCTTCTTGGGTAGTCGTAATTCATTCCCCTATGATTCCCCGCACTCCAAAATGAGGTTAATGGCAATGAAGATTTACTCCGAGAATATGCCAGACGAACAGACTTACACATTTATACAGACCTTTCAACCCCGCACCCACCCACCCCAACCTACACAAGAGATCATTCAATAATACCCGTGCCAGGCTTCCTAATTACAAGACGCATCGCTTACCGGGCCGAATTTACGACGCCGGATGGCAAGGTATTTTCAGAATAGCTCAGGAAAAGAAGCAGCGCGCATTAGCCATTGATATATACGCGTCGTGAGTTGCATTCAAGGAGTCTAGTAGAGGTTAGGAAACAGTTGAATGCTTGGTTATAAATGTTCTTACCTGCTCCTCTTTTGTTTTTCGACCGATTTTTCATGGTTTCTAATGTGCCTGCTCGTTTATTTCTTGTTTTTTACCGCTTTTTCATGGTAACAAATTGCCTGCTTATTTATTTCTTGTGTTTCGACCGCTTTTTCATGGTTTACAACTTGCCTACTCGTTCATTTCTTGTTTTTCGACCGCTTTTTCATGGTTTACAACGTGCCTACTCGTTCATTTCTTGTTTTTCGACCGCTTTTCATGGTTTCCAACGTGCCTACTCGTTCATTTCTTGTTTTTCGACCGCTTTTTCATGGTTTACAACGCGCCTACTCGTTCATTTCTTGTGTTTCGACAGCTTTTTCATGGTTTACAACGCGCCTACTCGTTCATTTCTTGTTTTTTCGACCGCTTTTCATGGTTACAAACTGCCTACTCATTTATTTCTTGTTTTTCGACCGCTTTTTCATGGTTACTAACGTACCTGCTCATTTATTTCTTGTTTTTCGACCGCTTTTTCATGGTTACAAACGTGCCTGATCATTTTTCTCTCGTTTTCTAATGCTTTTTCATGATTACAAACGTCCCTGGTCAGTTCTCTAGTTTTCCTGCCGCTTTAAAGTTAGATTATGCGACACTTTGACCCCGAAACCCGGACCAAACGAAGTGCATTAGCTTGTATTTGTCAGCTGAGTTGTGGGATAGAAGAGAGAGAGAGAGAGAGAGAGAGAGAGAGAGAGAGACGCCCCATTAGGAAAGAAAATGACGCGTGTTGGAAAGGGAGGGGGTGAATGGAGCTGTTGCGTGGCCTTGTGATGACATTGCCAGACCCTGCAGACACCTCCCCCCATGCTCGTCCTTCGCGTGATTAGGGAGAAAGGACTCTTTTTATGGACTATTCATGATCTCTCTCTCTCTCTCTCTCTCTCTCTCTCTCTCTCTCTCTCTCTCTCTCTCTCTCTCTCTCTCTTATAAATAGCCGTGTGTTCAGTATGGAAGACGGGGATGTATACAGAGGAGAGCGCATAGGGTGGGCCAGTCAGCCAGTCAAGAGGTGTTAGGTGATGGGCTGTGCTGGTGGTGGTGGTGGGCGAGGCATTGATAAGCTTGGAGGGCTTGTAGCTGCGTCTATGCAAGGGCGAGCAGGTGGTGGCAATAGCTTAGGGTCTGGAAACCTGATACCTCGCGGAAGTAAGTGTGCATAAGTGTGCAGAGTCTCTGGTGGGCGGGATGTATTTAGTCTCCCCCTCCACCAACACTCCTCAGCGGCTCCCCTCTCCCCCGACACTGCAACATCCTTCCCTTCCTTACCCCCCCCCCCCCCACACACACACACACATCTCTCTTGTATCATCCCGCCATGCAGCATCTCATCCTTCCCCACCATCACCACACTTTCCTCTCCTCCAGCTAGGCAGTCTCCCTCCTCCTCCTCCTTCCCTCCCGTCTCCTGTAACCATCCACCTCCTCTGTAAACAAACCAGTAAGGAGTTAATGTGTGATATAACCGCAGTAAACTGTCGTCCTCTGCGTCATCTCTTCGGCCCCCACTTCAAAATTCCTTTGCTCCCTGTTTATCCCTCTCCCGCCACCCTCTCCGCCTCCTTCTGCATAGTGGGGACACTCAGACGCTGTCCTGATAACGCTGAAAGCTTTTCTATGCACAGCAGAAGGTGCATTTGTTTGAATATATCAAAGTTGTTTATTGTGCAGCTGGCTTAATTCCTCGTGAATATATATGAAGCACCACTCGTATGGATTGCGCTTCCTTCATCTGTTGACAAAGTATCTGCCGACAATATAAACGCCAGCGACTCGTGTCACAACCCTCGGCTGCCTCTCCTTGGTGGCCGCGCGGTGTGTCAGCAGGGGGGCGCCTTCCGTCGCGCTGCTCGTCCTTGGGACCGAAGGCAAGGGGACTGCTGATGACCTGGGTGAGGACTAAGGAACCTCTGAAGCAGTGACCGTT
>NC_066512.1:15561316-15591316 GCF_024679095.1 Eriocheir sinensis | reverse complement strand
GTATATGAGTTTCAGGAGAATTCAGAACTTCCTTAAGCAGTTTAATGAACTTAAATAAGACTAAAAACCTTTACTAACCACTACAATGAACGCAAGGCAACACAAACAAACAAACAAACCTTTCTAAATGTTATAGTGAACGTCAACCATGCTCCAAACTTCCCTAACGCTGCCCTCAACTTTTAACGAGACGACAAACTCCCCTAAACACCTTAATGAATGTATACAATAAGGTAAACAAGTCTGCGAACCTTCCAAACATTGTAGTGGGCATAAAACAGGTACGTAAGGGAAGCGCTGACCCAAGAACTTACCCCTCCCTCGCCTTCAGCTTCCCGTCCCTGGGGCCTTTCTACTCTGCCCCGCCCTTTCCCTTCCCTTCCCTCTACTTCTTACTTGATTAAATTTGGCCGTAGGTTATCAGGGAAGGAAGGAGGAGGAGGAGGAGGGGGGGTCGCTGCCTGGGCCATGATACGTAATAGAAGACGGCAACCGGTTAGGCAGAGGAAGAGGGAAAAAGGTAGAGATGGTGAAGTCTCTGACCCTTTCTACTCCTTCCCCTTTTCCTTCACCACTTACTTTATTATATTTCGCTGTATTTTATCAGCTAAGAGAGGAGAAACATAGATAACGGGAAGGTGAAAAAGGGAGGGAGAATTTGCATAACTTATTTTCATCGTAATATGTGAAGATTGAAAAGCAAAGGCCGGGGGCGGGGAGGGGAAGAGAATGGACCTGCTAGAGAGGGCTTATGGACCTATTCTTAAGAGTTCATGATGACGGAGAACTAGCCTGACCTATTTTTCTGCTGATATATATAAAGATAGAAAGGCAAAGGGAGAAAATCAGAATGGACCTGCTATTGAGATGGCGCCTGGACCTATTCACCGTAATGTATTAGAGGAGGAAAAGAAAAGGGAGCAAGGAGGGAGGGAGGGAGGGAGAGGTATATAATGCATCAGGAAACATGGGGCAAGGGAGGGAAGGAAGAAGGATGATAGGGTGATCTAATTCAGTCTCGTCTCTACCTGACCGACCGACCATCAGTGAGGGGATAAAAAGAGAAGAGAAAATGAGAGAAGGTCGGAGGGGCGGGGGGAAGGGGGGCGCGGGCTTGACAACGACCGCTGCCTCGTCTCGGCGTAATGAAGTGAATTATCGTGTTCCTTTGTCATCATCGTCATCATCATCTCGAAAGCTTAGTCACGGGAAGAAGAATAAAAAGTTAACATAATGAAACGCAAGTCAATGAAGCGGCCGTATCATGATAAGAGAGAGAGAGAGAGAGAGAGAGAGAGAGAGAGAGAGAGAGAGAGAGAGAGAGAGAGAGAGAGAGAGAGATTACTGGTCCGGTGTTACTTTTCCTTAACTTTATGCCGCGCAGTAACCGAACATGAGACGCAGAGAGAGAGAGAGAGAGAGAGAGAGAGAGAGAGAGAGAGGGAAAGGGGGATATACATGAGTGGAAATAGATATTGAAGACACGACGCCTGCCTATCCACACGCATTTATGCACACACACACACACACACACACACACACACACACACACACAGCACGAGCCTGGCGCCATACAGAAACTGAACCCACCCCACCCCACCCCCACCTCTCTCTCTCTCTCTCTCTCTCTCTCTCTCTCTCCTTTTTTTTTCTTCCGTGATATCTTTTTTGCTCTTTTTTTCCTTCGCACGTTTCCTCCTCCCCTCCTAACCTTTGTGCTCTTCTCCCCTTCTCCCCTCACTCCGTTTTTACCCATTTTCCCTTAACCTCCCACATCGTTTACCGTGTTATTTTCTGCTCCCCCCTTTTTTTTTCTTCCATATTCCCTTCATTTTTCTTTATGCATCTCCCTTCCTCCCTTCTCTGTCTCTTTTTGTTCTTGTTTTGTTTTTCGCACCGACCTCTTGACCTCCCACGCCGCGCTTCCTTCATTATTTTCTGCTCTTTTCTCTCTCTCACCTTGTTATCCTTTTCGTTTTCTTCTTATTCTTTTCACCCCGTTTATCATCTCCCTGCTTTGTGTTCCCTCCATTCTATATCTCAGCTTAAAAAAAAAACGCCTTCCCCTGATGATTCTTATTTTCACTTGATTCCTTTCTGCTTCCTCTTCTCTCATTCCTCTGCCTCGCCTTTTCTTTCCTGTCTCTTCTCCACCTTTCATTCACGGTATGTTTCCTTATTCTCTGTTGATTTGATTTCTCTCCGTTTCTGAACCTCTTATTTCCTACCTCCACCAAGTCTCCTCTTTTTCTTTCTCTTCCTCCTTTTCCTCTTCAGTTTTTTTCATTTTCATCATTATTCATCTTCTCTTTTTCATCCACATTCTCATCCTCTTTTTCATCCTCATCCTCTTTTTTTTTCCACCTCATCCGTCTCTTTCCCGACCTCATCCTCCCGTATTTCATTCTTCTCATCATCATTCTCTTTTCCAACCTCCTCTTCCTTCTCATCCTCCTCTCCATCATCATCATCATTCTCATCTTTTTCCACCTCTTCCTCCTCTTCATCATCATCATTCTCCTCCTCCTCTTCCACCTCATCCTTCTATTTCCCGTCCTCATCCTCCCCTATTTCATTCTTCTCCTCATCATCATTCTCTTTTCCAACCTCCTCTTCCTTCTCCTCCTCCTCCTCATTATCATCATCATTCTCATCCTCTTTTTCCACCTCTTCCTCCTCCTCCTCCTCCTCTTCCACCTCCTCTTCATCATCATTCTCCTCCTCTTTTTCCACCTCTTCCTCCTCTTCCACCTCCTCTTCATCATCATCATTCTCCTCCTCCTCTTCCACCTCCTTATAATCTTCCGTTCCCACGCCCTCAACAGAGCTCCTTCTTTGTCTACTCATGTGTATGCTGAGCTCCTCCTTGCCCCCCTTGTCCAGTCCACCGTTGAAAGCGACTAGCATTGTATACCTAAAAGATGTGTCTCGGAGGGAAGGAACCAACCGCTCACATATCGACCAGAAGGTGTGCATAAATTTGACCTTTTTGAATAAGGTTTGATAATGTAGGGTCATGGACTACGCGGTGAGCTGAACGAGGCATTCCAGGTTTTTTTTTTATTATTTCTTTTTTTATAGTTCTTTTATAGTTTGTTCTCCATTCCCTTGACCTTTTGAGTCCGTGCTGAGTACAAACCGTGGGGTGTTTTGTGTTTTATTTCGTTTTGCAAGGTCTTTTGTGTGTTTTGCCTTTCTACTCAGGGTTAAGCGTAAGTTATGCCTGATACTTTTATTGAGAAAGTGATAGGATAGGTAATAGATAGATATATAGGATAGGTAATTGACTAGGATACCGTAAGTAAAAAGTATAGTTGTATAGTTGGATACGTTCTCAACTCAGAGAATATAAAAATAGGGGTAGATGGCGCTCAATCGATATTTTTTCATGTTTTATTTCACTTCTCAAGAATACGTGTAAGTTATGTAGGATGCTCGTGTTTCAGTTACTCAGTTATTTCAGTGTACAGGTAAAACTGTATGACTTTTCATCAGAACGGACTTAAATCTGCGGAAGAAAAATCAATAGTTAGCACTCAAGACCTTTAACCGATAACGCAGAGCACTTTAAACCTTTACCTGAGAACACCAAGTTGACTGTCACATTTGGGTTTTCACATTTCACCTTCCCTTCACTTCCCAAGGCCGCGTGTTTATCAGCCAGCGGATAAGACGGTCTGCTTCAAAATGCACAATCTTCGACCATGATTAGATTTGTTGCAGTTTACAGACGACATTTGATAAGGCTTTCGTAGAGGCTGTGGGTATTTCCATGGTGGGTACTTTTATGAGCCCATTGATAGTTTGACAAGGCTTCTGCACCATGAATGTGAAAAGAAGCACTTTGTGGCCTTTAGAATTATTTAGTTGTTGTGAAAGCCGAAGAGAGAGTACGAAGAGAGAATACAATGCGTTGTTTTATGAGCCCATTGATAGTTTTGACAAGGCTTCTGCACCATGAATGTGAAAAAAACACTCTTGAGAACTCGAGTAACCTCCTTTGTTGGCCTTTGGAAATATTCAGTTGTTGTGAGAGCCGAAAGCGTCTAAGAGAGAATACGATGGGTTGTTTTATGAGCCCATTGATAGTTTTGACGAGGCTTCTGCACCATGAATGTGAAAAAAAACACTCTTGAGAACTCGAGTAACCTCCTTTGTTGGCCTTTGGATATATTCAGTTGTTGTGCGAGCCGAAAGCGTCTAGGAGAAAATACGACCTTACGATTCAAAGCTGTCACGACCTTAGTATGTGACGAGAGATATTTCAGACGTTGACTCACCCTCCCACTCGTTCATTCATTCACGCTAAGCATTGATCTCTGCATTGCTAGTGTGACCGTAATCTCGTATCCTCGTTATCAAGGTTGGGTTTAGGCTGAGTCAGTGAAGCGTTTAAAAGTTTTACATAAGTTTAAGCTGTAAGGAATCCAGGCCGGTTATAAGCAGGATCTAAGCTTCGTTCGTTTCTTGCAAGTGTTTCCGTTGTATCAGTATTGAGGTTGTGATTGTTGCTTTGTGTTTTAGTGTATTGTTAGAGACGGACAAGCAGGTGTGTCCCCCCCCCCCTCTCTCTCTCTCTCTCTCTCTCTCTCTCTCTCTCTCTCTCTCTCTCTCTCTCTCTCTCTCTCTCTCTCTCTCTCTCTCTCTCTCTCTCTCTCTCTCTCTCTCTCTCTCTCTCTCTCTCTCTCTCTCTCTCGACTTCCTGTTCTTCGGTTTTGTTTATCTTTCTTATTCCTATAATTATGTATATTTTGCCGTGTTCAAAATTACTGCAAGTTTCGTTTGGTTCCTTTTTCCTTTAGATATAACCGAGTTACTTTTTTGCATCTGGTTCTTTGCGCATCGAATTTTCCTTCATCTCCTCCTACTTATATAAAACCCACTGTTACTACTACTACTACCTCTACTCCTATCAGCACTAACCACAGCTACGCCCCACTTCCACCACCACCATCACCACCACCATCTTCCTATATCAGCATCTCGCAGCAGCAGCATCTTCATCTCCCCCATCTCGTACCCTTTCCCGGCGTTATCAACGGTACTTATTTCGGGAGTCTTCTTATCCGGCAATCAGTCGCGGCAGGTCTGTTTCTTATCGTTACCCCCGGTCATAGATACGGTTCATCCACCCTGCGTCTCCTTCTCAGCCCCGCCCTGCCCCGTCCCGCCCCGTAGTGCCCCGTTCCGTCCCCGTCCCGCATTACTTTCATGTGTTTATTTTGTTTCTTCTTGGTGACTACTCTTGGACACGTTTCTGCCTGGGGTCTGTCAGAGAGAGAGAGAGAGAGAGAGAGAGAGAGAGGGTGGGGTGGGGTCGGGGACATGGTTACAGTGCCAGTATTCTTTTTTTCATCTTTTTCCTTGGCTCGTAAACTCTATCTTACTCAGCTTCCGGTCTCCTTTTACCCCCTACACACACACACACACACACACACACACACACACACACACACACACTCTCTTCCTCCTCATCCTTCTCGTGTCGTTTCTTTCCCCTTCCCTTTTTTTTTTTTTTTTTTTTTTTTTTTTTCCCTGTCACTGTCACGATTTTTCTCCCGTTCCTCGTGTGTGTGTCCCCTTCCCTTCTCCTTCCTTTCTTGTCTCGTTCGTTGATCACGCCCCCTTTTCTTTATCCCCCTTCTCTTCTTTTCGGTTTATATTCCCTCTGTTATTTGCACCTTCCTTCCCTCCTTCCTTCTTTCCGTCTATTATCTCCTTTTGTCTTATTATTTTTATTTAATGTGGTAAGAAGGACGAATCGGTGACATTTATAACGGAAGAGAGATAAGATTATAGTATGGTGTATATTTTTTCTTAACGTTATCTTTCTTCATCCGGTTTCCCTTATCTTCCTTTCCTCTCCCTCTCGTTCTCCCCTCCTCGTCTCCTTCCTTTCATTCATCCCTCTTGCCTCATACTTCCTGTCCCATCCTCCTTTTCCGTGCCCCATCTTCCTCTCCTCTTCGTTCATATGGTTCATCTCTCGTCCCTACATGTGCCTCTCTCCCTCCATCCTGTCCCTCTCTTCCTGCTTCTTCCATCCTTTCTGTTCTTACTTGTGTCATCTCGGATCCGATCGTGACTACATTCTCGCTGCCCCTCTCCTCCTTCTGTCCTTCTTTCCCAGCTTGCTCCTTCCTTTCCCTCCTGTTCCCATGGCTCTCTGTTCTGACTTGCCTCATCTCGGATCGCTTCCTGACCTACATTCACTCACTGCCGCCCTCATGCTGTACTCGGCCTGGCTGGCGACTGGTTGGTGGTGACTGGTGAGGCGTGCGTGTTCGTGTGTGGGAGAGGACTAGTTAGGTGCCCGGGGATTAGGACGTAACCTCGATATGCTGTGGAGGTTATGGTGAGCTCTGTGTATGTGTGTTGCAATGGGCTCCAGTGCAATCGTTCCTGTTTTTCCTTCCTCTTTCTCTTTGCTCAGTCAGCCGACAAGTTATCGCGGTTTCGAAATCATGCTTGAGCGCAGATTTTCACGAAGGGAACTGACGGCGGAGCCTCCCACCGAGATCCCTTGTATGTAAAGCAGTTTTGTACGATCAGATTACCCCCCGAAAAAGAATTAGATTACCACTTCGTCAATATTAGAATACCGCCTCAGTATAATTGAACTCTGTGAAAATAAAACTACATTGAATGCCATGAAGTTGCATTTCAACTGCCTTTATTGTATATTTTCTTATCGCCGACTTAGCATTAATACTTGAAACGTCTATCATTCCATCGCGATAACTTGATACCACTTAGGCCTTAAACCTCACGTAGTTAGCGGGCTGTCAGGCGGTGGTTTTACTTCCGCGTGCCACAAAGCCTACAGCCAGCGAGGAGGTTGACTGCTGCAGGAGGCGACAATCATGAGCCGCAGACAGCGTGCTACGACGTAACCTCCAGCATCCTGTGTGTCGTGAGCGGCTGGGCGCCTCTTCTGTGGCTCGGCCTCGAGGGAGCTGCTTTCTCCCGCCCACCCAGGTCAGGGGAGAGAAGTGATGGGCGGGAAGGGGGCGGAGATAGCTTTGGAAAATGGTCGGTCATGTAACGAGAGGCAAGGACGTGCAGCATGGCTCGAAGACTCGCTAAGAAAGTTCCGGGAGGATTAGGTAATCTAGCATCAGGGACGGCGATGATGACTCGGACAGGAAATTCCTTTAAGGACTGAGGCCAACGGTCGTGCTAAGAAAGGCTAGAATGGCCGTAAGGTGAAGATAGCTCCGTAGGGATTGCTGGCAGGTAACAAAGACCGCGAAGAGATGTTGAAGGTCATGAAGAGGGTGTTAGGGAGCGGGATGAGGCACTGCGGTTCCATGGAGAAAGGTAAAGAAGGGCTGCGACGAGGGGCATGTCAGCGTGGATGTGATGGGGTGTGTGTGAGGCTCGAGTGTTTGCTGCAGCTAAATGGTTAGTGGGCTTTGAGAGGCGGTGAGGCGTGCAGGGGTCAAAGGGTGCTGGTGGCGTGTGTGAGGGGCGGCTGCTGTTGCTCCTGCCGTTGCAGGGCTGGGTATACCGAGGATGTGCTGGCAGGGGTTTGGGGGAAGGGAGGGGGAGCCGGCGAGCTGCACCCAAATATACCTCTGACACCAGCAGCCGGCATGACGTCACCTCCTCACCTGACCAGCCGACGGGAGGCTCGAGGTGCGCCTCCTCCTCCTCCCAGCATGATACACGACATTGTGTAACTCATTTTGGGCTCCATCCCTGGGTGTGCATGCCTAAAGAAAGTATGTGTGTGGGGCGTTGGCCTACGACGGTGATGTGTGTTTGTGTGTGTGTCTAGTAGTAGTTGTAGAAGTAGTGAGTAACGTAGGGCACCCTGTGTACGCCTTTAATCGGAGGTTCATTCATGGCTTGTTTTATGCAATCCCTGGACTGACTCAGGACCTGCTGCGCGGCCTCCTGCGGAGAAGTGACCTCATTAGCATTGTCTTGAGTCATTACTATTTATTCAGCCTTCAGTTAAACGAGTAAAAACAATTAAGCGGGCCGTACATGAACGCTAGAGAAAGGCCAAATTATTTTCTCGTTATTATTGTTATTATTATTAATTTTATTACTACTACTGTTTGCTAAACAGTTCACACCGGATAAATGCTTCGCTGCCGTGCCCTCCCTTTTTTTACGCCGGTCAGTGAATGTTGCAACGGTGAGCATGTTCGTTTAAACTTAAAGAAATCGGAACGTAATGAAAGTTTAGATGCGCCGCGGAACCCATCACCTCTTTATCCTGCACCTCCTCCTCCTCCTCCTCCTCCCTCCCCGGTGGGCAGGGCATAGCGGGGGGCCTCTGTGTTGCCTCGCCCCGCCAGCCACGCACGACCACCACCCCGGAGATAGGATGATGCAGTTCCCCCTCACCCTCGGCGCCGTCAAAAAACGAATGAAGGTGATACTGAAGCCAAGGGACGAGACACTTGTACAGACAAGACACACTTGGCAACTGTTGCGCACACGGAGTCAGTGAGCGAGAGAGAGCCAGCCAGCCAGCCAGCCAGCCAAACCCATATTTCCCGCCGCGGAACAGTTGATCGTCGCCATGCGTGGTGGTGGGTGTGGAGGCGGCGGGTGGGCGAAGAAAGTGTGTGCGGGCGGTTAAAGGGAGACGTGGTGTTAACCGACTGTGGTGGTGGTGTTGATGCGCCTTTGCGACCGAATAGTGACCTCCATGATGGGGATGATGTGATGCGATACGGAGTGTGTGTTTGCTGTGCCGCGGCCTATCTGTGCGAGGGATCGAGGCGGTTTTAGTTCGCTTTACCATATTGCTGCAAGTGTTGTGCCTGCCTGACTGACTGACTCTAGGAATCATGGGTGAAATACCAATCAGCCCGAGGAAAAATAGGAAGGTGAGCTTAGAAAAAAAAATCAAGTGTATTATGGTTTATGATTTTTTATATTTTTTTATGGGGAGGAAGGGTGGAGTGTCTTGTTTTGGTATCAAGGTGGTGTCTTTTTTCCGATATTTTTTTTTCCTTGGGCTCGGGGTGAACCATGGATTGTAGGAAGGATTTAAGATTCTGATGCGTCATGTGACTTTCGTGTCGCAGTGTGTGTGTGTGTGTGTGTGTCGTCGCTTTAGGTGTTCAGTGTCGTTCAGTGCCACAGGCTGGACATCAACACCAAAGAGTTCCATCGATCCTCTCCTCACTCACTGGGTCACCACCACCACCACCAGCCATCACTCACCACCTCCATCACCACAAACAGTGCCACATGTCATCCCCTCCACTGAATGCGTCCTGTTCTTCATCGCTTTGTTTAAATAAGCTCATCTTGACCCGCTTGTCGCAACACACACACACACACACACACACACGTTCCAGGCACACATTCATCTCCCAGCCCATCTTCTTGAAAGCTGGCGCAACGATTCTGCATGCGTGGAGTGTGTATAATAAGTCTCTACCGTTCTATTGTTCTATTATGTTTGGTTGTATTTGTGAAGTGCCGAGGATTGTCGATACAAGAGGAGGTATGACGTGGTGGAGCGAATGCGGGTATAGATGCTGAGGTTTAGGTTATGGTTTGGTTTGAACATACGGATAGGAAGGTATGAGGATTCTTGGTTATGTAAGGCATGACGTGTTTGGTTGAATACACGAAGAGATGGTGAAGTCGGCGTGTTGGAACGACTATGGAAAGAGAAGGCGGTGGAGAGAGGTTAAAGGGGATGAGTTGTGACGTGGTTAGATGAGTTTAGGAATGAAAGATGGTGGGGGTTAGGCTTACGGCGTGTTGGGCTAGTAGTCAGTGTTGTAGTCATGTGGTTATTATGAGTCAGGGCGAACATGGGAACATAATATCGTGAGGTTTAGGTTTCTACATGAAGTCGTGACGTGGCAAAACAGGTATAAGACTTGTGATGTGTGTGTGTGAACGGGACAGCTGTTCAGTTCGGTACACTTGTATATAACGTTACCAGGTGTTCGTAAAGCCTTCCATGTTAGCGTGATGTTATACGTGATGGATGCCGTGTCGTGGCTCTATCTACATAACACGCCATCAGGACCACCTTACGTAACGATTTTCATGCGTTATGCAGCAGGTGACCCCACGCGAAACACCTGTTATGGTTATGGTGGTGGTGGTGATGTGGGTGTGCCAGGAAAGATGGAGGAGGAGGAGGAGGAGGATGCTGGCCCCGAGATGCTTCCTCCTCCTCTTGATCAATACGATGTCCGGGGCAGCCATGACGCACCAGCTTCCACGGCCCCTGCGCTGCCTAGTCTCATGCTGATGATGATGATGACGACTGTGGTGGCCCCGGGGAGGTCACTCACGGGGCGTGGCTCATGGCCGGCGTCCCGCGTGCCACTTCGACGGGAAACCTTGTAATGATTTTTCTTGTTGTTGCTATAATTGTTGTTTGGAGCTGCACGTATATTATTTGTTATTCGTAAATATATTATGTATTATTAGTTATAAATGGGATAATGGTTATAGTAATAGTAGTGACAGGAGGAAAGCGAAATAGTGGAAAGTGAAAGATTCAGTTTCTCCCTTCTTTTTCCTTCTTTCCTCTTTGTCTTCTTCCTTTTCCTCATCTGCATCATCTTTTCTTCTTCCTCTTCTTCCTTCACACCCTCTTAAAGATGAAAAGATAATGTCGCCAAATGGCACTGAATGCGCGCCCTTTCCTTTTTTTTTTTTTATTATTTATTCATTTTAGTTCATTTATTTTATTTACATTTCCCTAAAGAGTTGAAATGTGGGAATCTCAGCGCATTCCTACACGTTCAGTAGGTCGACGAACGTATGGGAGTAAAATATTCACGACCAATGGAATGTCAGCAGCGAGGAGAAATGTGGGACAGTGGGCGACGCGTAACACTTGGGAAAACTTTTGTATGCAACACCACCTGTAAAATGTGTCGCAATGGGTGTAGGTTTATCAGCAGAACAGGAAGGAGGATGTGGCGTGATATGACACGGAGAGAGAGAGAGAGAGAGAGAGAGAGAGAGAGAGAGAGAGAGAGAGAGAGAGAGAACGCTGTGTAACCATTAATCTTGTCGCCGAAATAATAACATATCCACTATACGCATCGCAACACTGCTCACTATTTCTTTCCCTAACACAATAATAGTTACCTCCACCCTCACGCATGAATCCTATTTTTATTATCGCTGAGCCTAAACTTCCATCCACTCCATTTTACGGATATAGACTTTTGACAGCACCAGTTTAATTCATTGAAAGGTGTATGTATCGCATTGTATCACCAACAATAATATAAAACCCAGTCAGTGACGGTATTATTGGAATGCGTTGACATCACACAAACATTTCGTGGAATTTAGGCATTTGTATATCGCTCTTTATTATGTGTTTTTCCTATTCATTTTATTCTTGTTACTACTGCACATAATTCAGTTTATCAGCAGCTGGCGCCAACTCTGACGGGTTAAATTCCGTTTCCATCAACAAAGTTAACAACACTACCGGGGATTTATGTATAGCGTTCTTTTATTATGGTTTCTGAGTTTTTAATACCACACAGGATTCCGTTTATCAGCAGGGGATTGCACTATCAGAGTTGTTTTATCATATCAGTCACCTTCCCTCTTCCCACCACTCTCTTGTCTCACTCACTCTCTCCTCTCGCCCTGTCCCCTATCGTCCGTGCCTGATGATCGGCATCGTACTCAGACACGAGCTAAAGAGAGGAGGGGAGGGTACATAATTTTGTGTATAATGTCACGTTGGCCTTTTATAATGTGACGTGTCGCATCCTCGTAGCACAGTGACCTATCGGATTTTTTTTCTTTTTCTAAGAACAAAGTTGAACTATTTGCTACTCTCCTCTTCCTCATCTGCTTCTTCCTCTTCTATATATTGCAACTCTCAAGCCTTCTACATGCGGTTAATGGTCGATGAGTCACACAACGGAAATCGCGAACCATTGCATCCACCAGGGCGGGAAGTCTAGAACAACGTTGAACTATTTGCTACTCTCCTCTTCCTCATCTGCTTCTTCCTCTTCCATATATTGCAACTCTCAAACCTTCTACATGTGGTTAATGGTCGATGAATCACACAATGGAAATCGCGGACCATTGCATCCACCAGGGCGGGAAGTCTCGTGCGCAACATCCTCGAAGTCCTCTGTATTCACTGTAGGAAATCATCAAACGAAAAACTGTGTAAGATGGAAAGATAAGAAAGATATAAAAATCCCCTCAATGAAATGTGTTTTTGCTTCGTTTGTTCATGTATGTAGTGATGCGTATGTCATCAAGATTATTGGGGTGTCAATTATAGTTGTTGATAAGAAGTCATATACGGCTGTTGTGCAATCGCGACAACTGCGTAGAGTGTGGAGTCGAGGGGGAACCACTCCGTCTTGCTCCTCTGCCGGGAAGGAGGCGGAGGAAGCATGCGGGGAACAGGAAGCAGGAAACGATCTTACCTTCTCTTCACCACTGCTGGGAAAACGCCGGAAAGACAAACTGGTGCGCAACAATCTAGTGGTTAGGCGTTACTTACTACCCATACATATAGTCGTAAAACAAACCATATAATCAGCTACTTAATAGGATCCCAGCGTTTGTTACTGGGCATAATAGTTGTAAAGCAAACCAAGTAACCAAGCGGAGAGCACAAGGTTGAGGTCAGTACGTGCTGCCTGAACAACTGAGGAACTATCAAGAGCCAGACGTTCACTTTCCCAGCTTGATAATGTCGAGTAATGAACGCCTCGTCATTGTTCCTCAGTCGCCTCCTTGGGTCGGGGATGCAGTCCAGGCTGAGGCACTTTTTGTGTCCACTTAATTTAGCGCTTCAGTCGTCAGCAAATATGCGGTCTTAGATGCTTATTTATGGTCGGAGAGAGACAGGCTCGTGGTTCGGCGTCTGCAGGGAAGAGCTGACAGAGAGCGTCGCGCGTCATTAGGCAAGACGTTCTCATGACCCTTATTAGAACTGTATGTAGGTGGTGGCGGAGATGCTTTAGGGCGAGGAGACCTTAAGCGCAGCGTTTAACATTGGCTTAAATACATGTTGATGGTGGTGGAGGTTGTCTAGGCCTGCAACTTAGGGCGGCTGTACATGAGGGCGAGGAAGCCTTTAAAGCAGCGTTCATCAATGGCACAAATACTTGATGATGATGATGATGATGATGGTGGAGGTTATCTAGGCCTGTAGTTAGGGGCGGCGGTGAGGGCGAGGATGGCGAGACCTCTAGAGCAGCGTTCATCCACAATGGTCCAAACACTTGCTGAAGGTGGCGGGTATAACGTTATGGACTCGGTTCTGGTTGTGGTCTTCCATGCAAGTCGTGCCGTGCAAAAGGTCACGATCGTCGGGGTCGGCTTTTTACGCTTGTGATGCAAAATACGGTTGGTCTTTTTGTGTGTGTCTTTGTGGTTACTCGATTAAATTATAAACGAACTGACCTATCGACGGCCTCAGGGACACGATAATCACCACGTAACTTGTAATTAGCGAACGTAAGACGGAGAGGTATAATAGATAACATGTACCCATATTCTTGAACATTTCTTCAGGGCTTACATACCCACACTTAGCACAGCTTTCGTAGGAGTTGTGGGTGTTTTCTTAGGTAGTTTCATGAGCCTTGTGAGAGGTTGACAAGCTCTCTGCACCAACATGAATATGAAGAAAACTCATGAGAACTCGATTAACTCAACTTCCTTTGGGGCTTTGGAAATAGTTGATGTGAAAGAGCCGAGCGAATTACATTAGAGAAACTGCAATAACACAGTGAAAATATCCCGTCTCAGCGTCTCAGAATACCGCCTATATATGGTGTTGCCTGCAGTAGTACCGCCTATGATGTTGCCTGCAGTAGAAACACTTAGTGAATTTAATCTTTTGTTACTGGCTATGGGAAGGACGAAGGCACGAGGCAGCCTCCTCTCGCGCCAGGACATCTGAATGGTGGGCGTGGTCTGCGGGTGTGGATGGCTCAAACAGCTGTCAGCCTCCCAGCCCGCCGCCCCGCCATTCCACCGACGATATTAACTCTCTCTCTCTCTCTCTCTCTCTCTCTCTCTCTCTCTCTCTCTCTCTCCATTTCCTTATCTCTTTTTCTTCGTTCACTCCTTTCTCTGTTTCTCTTCCTCCACTTCTTTCGTTCTTTCTTCCATCTCTCTCTCTCTCTCTCTCTCTCTCTCTCTCTCTCTCTCTCTCTCTCTCGTCATGACAGAGGGTAATGTCACTGATGTTAAAAAGCTCGTGGATGGACGACTTAACATTACTGTGGAATGTTAAATGGTCGTTCCCTCCCTGCGTACGTAACCACAAAAAAAAAAAATAACGATCATTTGTGGTGGAGACCGTTGGCTGTTGGTGGCCGCTGACTTGACCACCATAAGTAAAAGGCTCCCAGTACTTGCCGCTTTTGCTAAATGCTTTCTCACAAGTAATGATTTTTTTTTTTATATATATATATATATATTCCTACACCTTTGAGAGGGTGAAATGTCGCTTTGCTTAATTCTCAACGATCCACCCTATGCAAAGATGTGAACATTAAAACAAGTACAGTGAAGCGAAACGTGTGAGATCGCTAACAAGTAAAGTTCCGCGTGTAATCGAGAGAGAGAGAGAGAGAGAGAGAGAGAGTTGTATTTGCGGCGGTGACGACAGCCGCCTCCCTACCGTCCTCCCACTTCCCTCCTCGCTCGGGGTAAACAACCCACCATTTCTCGCAACAGGTACACGTTAGTGCCATGTCCTTGCCGTGTGCTGTTGTAACGTTACTGGTAAAGCCGCTGGCGAAAGTGCACAATTTCAGCCGAAAGCATTGTTTCGAAAAGTAAAGTAAATGTACGTCTTGGGTCGAAGGCAATTGCCACTACTCCTCTCGAGAAGCTGAATCATAATATTATGGTCACTTTGTCGTCCTGCTGATGTATGCATGGTAAGACGCGATGTTTTTTACACAACCGTATGTGGGAAGAATTCGGATAAACAAATTTGTTTGCCTGCAGTCTTGATTCGAACATTGCACACACACACACACACACGTAAAATGAATATAATTTAGACTTAATGTGACATTAGTTGTGTGTGTCTGTGTGTGTGTTACCGTTCTACAGCCATGGTTCCTACCTAGCGTAATTGAGACGGGCACTCAGTTACATTTAATTACACAGGCTCTTATTACACTTAATTATGCAGCTTCTAAATCAGTGTGCTACCCCCCAGCACCACTTTTTTCGTATTCGTCAATATTTATATAATGTTCTTGGCATAGGCTATTAAACTTCATACTTAGCTTCGTTAACCAGTAGGCTACATGCCAGTGTCACCTTTCTCCTCTGCCCCACCCTATATTTCCATCTTTGCCCCCTGATGATGTTTTACCATTTCATTTTTGTTCAGCACCAAATGTGTATAGAGACAAGTCTAATGATGGCACGTGTTGCAGGTGCTGGTGGGCGAGGCGGCGTGGTCCGGGGAGCGGGTGTCAGAGCTGAGGCAGCTGGCGCACCAGATCCGGCTACACGTGGCAGAGGACACCGCTAAGGACACGCCCCTGGTCGCCGAGGTTGAAAGACTTGGGTTCCGCATAACTAACTTGACTGAGGCCATCACTCAACTCAGCAGTAACTTGGCACAGCAGGTGAATGCTGAACAGCAGCAAAAAGAAGAGAATGCCTTACAGGAGCTTGAGGCCGGTATAAATGGAGCTCATACACTGCTGGCACTTCCTGAGCCTGAAGCCAATGAAGCAGCAGAACGAGCCACTCAGCTGAAGGACCAGCTTGTGGCACTTGGAGGCACTGGTGGTCCTGTCATTGAGAGTGGACCTTCACCGGTGGTGGAGGCCTGGCAGGTGGCTGTTCGTGACACACATTCTCGGTACCAGCAGGTAGTGGCAGGTCTTGGAGGGGATGAAGAGCAACTTGCAGCAGCACTGACCACTTGGAAACAGTACGTAGAGAGTGTAGAGGCAAGTATGAGTGCCCCGGCCCCAGCCTCACGCGAGGGACTTCATGAGGCCTCCCGCCTGTGTCAGGTGCACCGTTCCATTCTCAACACTCAAACCAACGTCCTGCTGACACTCCAAGAACAAGCCCAGCAGGAGGATGCTCCTCCACGCATCAAAGACCTGCAGGGTCGTCTCCGGGAACTCATCCTGCGCCACAAGACTGTTTTGACAACAGTTAGTGAACGAGAACAATTGCTTCTCAGGACCATCACAACTTGGGAGACTTACAGAGTCAAAATTGCTCAGCTGCAAACATGGATACTAGCCCTGGAGCAAGAAAAGCAAGGACTTCAGCTCAGACAGGTTGCAAGAAGGCGACTTGACAAGGTTATCAGTAGACTGCAGTCTTTGCAAGATCAGCTGGGTAGAGGAGAGGAACAGGTAGAGGAGATAGAAAAGCTCTGTCAGCTACTGGTGGCATCATGTGACTCAAGCATACACCCAATTTTGAAAGCTGAATTAGCATCTCTACAACAGCGTGTGACCAACATGCGTGCAGGTGTAGAAACATGGCTTGGTTACCTCAGCAAGAGCTCTGCCCTGTGGCAGCGATATGAGGATGTGTATACTAAACTTCACACCATTCTGACTGAAATCCAAGCTGGATTGTCTGTTGATCTACCCTCTGATTTCTGCAGTGTTCAGGAAACCATCAAAAAGTATAATGAGACCACTAATGTTTTAGAATCCCTGAGTGGAGATCTTTCTCTCTTGAGAACCACCCGAGAGGAAATGGTTGACTCTCTCACGCCTGCTGACCTGCGTCTTGTGACACAGAGGATGTGGAGGGTTACACAACTGCAAGCTGAACTGCTTCACCAATACAGGCTTAAAATCAGTACTTTGGAGGACAGATTGGAGTTGTGGCAGTTGTATGATACCAGATACCAACAATTCCTTACTTGGGCCAAGGATATGGAAAGAAAAATTGATGGTGGCTCAGAACAGTACATCGATTCTCTTATCAGGAAACTCGAACATGACTATCAGGAAGACATAAATGCTAAGAGTGTAGAAATGCATTGGCTTCTATCGGAAGGTGAAGAACTAATAACATGCAGCAAAGAGGACCAAGCTGCTGATTTGAAGGAGAAAGTAGAGACTATTGAGACCACTTGGAAGCACATTCATGATAAGTGTAACAGCAAAAAACAAAAACTCCAGGACATAGTTACAACCATAAACAAAGCTGAGGTCACTCTGACAGAACTCAAGGAATGGCTCTTCTTGATTGAGAAAAAGCTGTCTAGTCCAGTCATCTTCCAAAACAGCTCTAAAAAGGAAATTGACCATCTCTTGGAAGTGGAGGAAGAAATTCGTAAAGAGATAGAGAAACAGAGTGGAACCATCTCCTCTGTGTTGAATCTTTGTGACATGGTTATTCATGATTGCAATGAGTTTGATGCAAATGGAGACACAGACTCACTACAAGAGGCCCACCACAACCTTGACAAGCGTTGGGGAGAAATCTGTACTCGGTCTGCAGGGAGAATGACATTCATCAAGAAAACCTGGAAAATGTGGCAGGAGTTAGTGACGGTTGATACTTCATTTTCGTTGTGGCTGACAGATATGGAGGCCAGATTAAGTAATTTAGATGCTTCTTCTAGTCATGTAACTTACAGCAGCCTTGAGGGAGTGTTTACTGTTGTTCATCAGCTTCAGCCACTAATTCATAACCAAACACCTCAGTATGAAAACCTCAACCAGCACTACAGGGTACTCGCACGGCCGTATGGGAGGGAAAATAGACTGGACCAGGCAAATGAAATCCGAACAATGGTCAAGACTTCCAATGCTAGATTCCATGCTCTTAGTTATCACATTACTATCATACTTCGGCGTATTAGTTATAGCAGAAGATTATATGAGAGGTTTGAGGCATCAAGAGAGAGGTTACTGATCTGGTTGAATGACATGAACCTCAAGATAACCGAATACGAACAGTATCCACATGGAAGCTTTGAACATAAGAAGAGGGCCTTGCTCGGGCTGGTTGCAGAGTATGAGAGACATGAAGCGGAAGAGAAGGAGTTTGAAGATCTGATAACTTACCTGTACCAGAGGAGTTGCTACTCTGACTGCACCATCATAGAGGAAAGCCTCACAGAATACTGGACAAGCAGGAAACAAATTCGTACAAGTCTTATCGGCCTTCAAAAGGAAGTTGAAGATGAAATCACACAAATGCCGACTGCGATATCAGAAGAAAGTTTCATGCAAGATCAGGAAGATGACTACAGAGTTCCTCTAGTGTCAGAAGCTGAACTACAAAATCTGGAGCCAGCCCTCAGCCCAACAGACATGTCTCTGATTGGCGCTGTGGGAGGGCGGTCGATGGCTGTGGAGATGCGTGTGGCACTAGATGAAAGTAAAAAGATAATACTACAGCTGGAAGAGGCCTTGAAGTGTCCAACACCACAGGCTGCAGATGTTGATCAGATGTATTACTCTTTTGTAAGTATTCCTTGCATTGTAATGACAATAATGATAAATTCTAACTGGAAACATACACCTTAGACTTGGGTCCTCTTCTTTTCAGTGATGTACATAACAATTGGAAAGTTTTACTACTGTTATATATTTCCTGTAATAAGTATTTTAATGGTATTTCTCTATTATTTAGTCAAAACAGCTGGCAGGATGTCGGTCATCTGTGGATTTACTGAGTTCTCTTAAACAACACACCGGTGATGATGCCGAGGCACGGGAACTCCATCCTGAAATTGATGCTGTCATTGAAGAATTTTCCCAGTTGGAAGCCAAGGCACAAGCCAAGCAACAAAGACTCAAAGAGAACAGGTATTATCTTTTTCCAGTGCCTAGGTAAACCTCTAAACCATTCTTGATATTACAGAAATAATACTTCAACAAAGGTATTTATTTGATCTCGTTGGCCAGTACAACTTAATGTTGTTTTTTTAAACCTGAAATACTTTTTTTTTTTTTTTTTTTTTTTTTTTTTCCAAACAACTGTGATCCTTAAAATAATTTCATATAACTCTTACATTTACTTAGTTTAGGTATTTGGTATTTGCATATGTTACACATTAGTTATTCCTCCAGTACTTTGAAAATAGTCTAGGATGAAATTAGTGCAGCTACTAACTGAAGTAGGCTATGCTCATAGATTTGCTTTTTCAGATCTCTATGAAGCTGTTTTTTTTTTTTTATTTATTTATTTATTTATTTATTTATTTTTTTTTTTTTTATGGCTCGGTCTTAGAATATTTTGATTGCATTAGTATCAAAGGCTCCCTGAATATGATTAGCCAGTATATGGTGCATGCGTGACTAGCACAACCTTAATGAGTAGTAGAAAGTATGTCAGCCACATGATAAGAAATTTGTATTCCCCATTTCCTATTCCATTCTATGATTCAGTCTCTTAATACACCTCTTGATATGTGAAAATAACTGATGAACAATTGGGATAGCATAGAGTTACTTTCCTTAGAACCACTTAAACCTCAGTTGGTGTGAATGTTTATCTGATGACTTCAAATACAACTAGAAACAGAAGAAATTTAGAGAAGTGTCAGTTATGTTATGTAGTATAGATCAAATCCAAAGAGGGAAAATAAGGGGCTCGTAGATAACAACTGAAGCTTTGCTTTAGCAGTAGCTCATGGTGCATGTGCATGTTTGCTTGCAGTGAGACGTCGTCCCTGACGTGCCCGCTGTGTTGCAGACGTAACTGGCAGCAATTTGAAAATGATATGTGGAGATTGGAACAATGGCTGGCCCACGCCGAAGCCACCCAGTCAACGCAGCATAGCCCTCCCCTGCCCATGGAGCAGCTTGAGGAGGTTGCTCAGGACCACAGGGTAAGATAGAAGTAACTTGTAACATGCTTTGTTATTTTTTTGTTGAATTTTTTAATCATATAATTTCAATTTTGTATTCACACATTTTTTTCTGAATTTCAACAGGAATTCCTCATGGACCTTGATGGCCACAAATCTGTGATAATGTCTCTGAACATCATTGGCAAGCACCTGGCAGATCACACCCGAGATCCAAGGCGTGCAGCCAGGGTCAGGGACCGCCTTGCTGCCACAAACCGCCGGTGGGAGGCAGTGTGTGCCGCAGCATCTGTATGGCAAGCAAAACTTCAGACAACCCTAATGGGGAATGCAGAATTCCACAGCACAATCGCTGACCTACTTGCATGGACAGAGACAACTGAGGAGAGTCTACTGAAGATTGCAGCAGAGGAAGACATGGAAGAGGCAGCTCTGCGCGACAGGGTGGGACGCATCCTTGATGTGCGGGCGGAAGTTGAGCGGTGTGAGCCCCGTGTAGCGTCCCTGCATGAGGCCGCACAGCACCTCTTGCCCACACAACAGGATGACAAGTCTGCCACTGTCCGTGAACAGCTTGCCATTCTGTCTCGACGGCTTCAGTTACTGCTGCAAATGTGCTCCAAGCAACTTGTACAACTCTCTCAGTTGCTTGGACAAGATTTCACAAGTTCTTTAGCATCCCTTGCTTCCTCAGGGGTGAGTTACATTTGATGTCACCCAATGTATAACTTTGGGCATACAGTATGTTTATTTATATGATTTTGCAAAGTTGCATGAAGTAATTAGGAACTGCACCAAATGCACGTAGCACCTGAAATGCACTCTCTTTTTACAGCTGTACGAGTCTGCAGAGTTTACTTTCTCGAGGCCAACCTCACCAAGTTCCCTGTCGGCCAGCTTCCATTCTGACGCTCAGTACGTACAACTTGGCTCCTGGAACCTGCCAAGCATGTAGTGTTGTAGTGTGACACCCAGTCTAAAATTATTTACTTGTGTGTGTATATGGTGTCTAAGCATATATATATATATATATATATATATATATATATATATATATATATATATATATATATATATATATATATATATATATATATATATATATATATATATATATATATATATATATATATATATATATATATATATATATATATATATATATATATATATATATATATATATATATATATATATATATATATATATATATATATATATATATATATATATATATATATATATATATATATATATATATATATATATACTCACATTCTTTTTAGTTCCATAAAGTTCCTTCTGTTGGAATGAAATCACTGAATTTAGTTTGCTTTTAAACTTTTGGTTAAAGTTGCTAATCATGTAATTATATATAAGTGTTGTCTGGCATGAAATACATTGAATACATCATTTGACTCATAGATATACAATTCCAAATTTTGTGTTCATGTACTTTGAATCATGAAATATTTATCTTATAATTACAGACTTCATGAGCTGTATTTTGAGTAAGTTTACATTCACGCATTAACATAATTGATAATCAGCAAGCATATATTCATTTTATTAATCTGATTGATCTTTTTTGAGAAACTAGGTAGTACATATCTTATAACTGGAGGAAATTCACATGCAGTTGTAAATATGTTTGACATTCTCCGGCCAGACTGAACTGAATTTATCCTCCAGTATGTATAGGTTAAACTAGTAATGTAATGCTTCTGGGACTGGTAATTCTTTCCTAATGGTGTGTTTGTCTGCAGTGACGGGTTTGGCGCGGAGGGCGGCGGCGGCGACGGAGTGGTACGGCGGTCCTACAGGTTCCTGGGCCGGGTGATGCGTGCAGCCCTGCCCATCCAGGCCCTCATGCTCCTCATGCTGGGCGTGGCCTCCCTGGTCCCCACCTCAGAGGATGACTATGCCTGCAGCATGGCTAACAACTTTGCCCGAAGCCTGGACCCCATGCTTCGTTACCCCAACGGGCCACCACCATTCTAATACAGTAACTTGTATCTACTTACCTACAGGATTTACCGTCTTCCCTAAAGATCTGAAGCGTTTAATGTTTTAAGCTGAAATTCAGCCCGAGAATATTGTCCTTATTAAGTAACTGTTTATCTAACTAATATATATATATATATATATATATATATATATATATATATATATATATATATATATATATATATATATATATATATATATATATATATATATATATATATATATATATATATATATATATATATATATATATATATATATATATCTATATATTATATATATATATATATATATATATATATATATAGATATATATATATATATATATATATATATATATATATATATATATATATATATTTATGTGATGGTAATAAAGAGTTCCTGAAGTGCCCATCATTTTTATTAGGTATATAGGGATGTCAGGCTCAGATAAATCTTACTTGGACATGGGTTGGTACCTTTATATATATATATATATATATATATATATATATATATATATATATATATATATATATATATATATATATATATATATATATATATATATATATATATATATCTATATATATATATGACCTCCCTTAAAATCTACATGTTGATTACTGAATGATGAACTGGACATCACCTGGTGCTATTGTCTGAACACGTGGTGTAGGTAATTGTGACAGCTGTTGCAGTACTGATTTTTAGGTGCTATAACACTGATATCATAAGGGCTTACTTTGCTGTTTATTTAAGATTTGGGTGAATTTATGAAACTCTACTGGTTGACTCCAGAAGGGTTGGTTAGTACCACTGAGAGGTGGACATGGTGATACTGTGTTGTGTTGAGAGACTTGCAGCTCTGCCCTTCCTTGTGTTGCCTCATTTGGAGGTGGAACACTCGAGGTGATAAAGAGCAAGATTTCTCTAAGCAAGCCCACTTAGGTGTATTATTGTGTAATGATAAATCACTTGTGATACATGTTCATACCTGCTGTTGAGCATCATAATAAATAAGGCTATGGTTTAGGCATTTGGTATTTGAAATAGGTCATATAGGACCTTGACCTTCAGAAAAAATATCTGTACTTAGCACTTGATTTATATTCTGACATGGCTTACCCTATTGTATATAAAGTTTATATATTCTTGTTGATATAATTCTTTGTGATTGACTGACTTCATCTTTTCTCTGAGCATATCATTATCAAAAGTAATGATATGACAGGATGAATCAGACAGTTAGTGTGGAACCTGACTGGCTGTATTCAAGAAAAGAACACTATGAACATAGCTAGCATGATCACATCTGTGGGCTCAGTCAGCTGTGGCACGAGCTTGTCGCGGGGCAAGTGCCACAGGACTGCTGGCCCGCACCCCAGCTTAACACCATCTTTGTGCATCACTAACATGAGGAAGATGCACAGTTCTTTTAATGAAATGCCTTTCTTATCTTTCATTGTCATTGTCAATTTTTTTTCTAGTAATAAGCTTGTTTGCTTTAATGCTTCATTCTGTAAGTTATTATTTTTTTGTGGCTGGCCAGAGGAATTTTTTGTATGACTTTTAAGAAGAAACGGTGAGGTATAATGGTGGATTTTAGTGCCTGAACTAGATACCATGTTTGTGCCGGCTGTGACATTGTGCCATAGATTCATGACCAGCCAATAGGGAGTAAGCTTGCAAATGCGTAGCCAATCAAAAGTTGCTTTGTCCAGTCACTAAGGAATGGAAGTATTATTTCTCAGCCAATCAAAAACTGCTTAGAAACAACTGTTAGCAGCCTTGGACTTCCATCCATAAGCATTGCTTTTGCTACTATAGAAGAACAAGCGCTAAGGGCAGTCATTTATACTGTGGTGTGAGTTAAATTCATACAAATATATGTGTTCTTATATACAAGTTGTTTCATAAACATTATCCCAATTTTGGTTTGCAAACTGAATATGATTTTTAATTAACTCTAACTAGAAAATTGGTGGAAGTATTGAGAGCGAGTGATCGCAGAATGCTGAGGTATATGGCGGGGATCAAGTGGCAAGATAGGGTGTCTAGTGCAGATGTAGCTAACAGATGTGGAGTAGAGGACCTGGAAACAGTGCTCAGAAGGGAAAGACTACGATGGTTTGGACACATAAAGAGAGCAGGTGAGGATACAGTGCTGGGAGTTGTGGAAAGATTAGAGGTAGAAGGAAGGAGATCAGTTGGTACACTTAGGAAAATGTGAAGGTGTATACAGGAAGACTTGGCATTGATGGAATTGGATGACCATCAGGCAGAAGACAGAGTAGAATGGAGGAGAGCCATAAAGCGTCCAACGCTCAGGAAGAGTGAAAATGGACGTTAAACAAAATGATGATGATGATGAATTATCTAGCCATCTGCAGCATTTATGTACAATTACACTAGGCTGCACAAGGAAATAAAGAAGCTACAAGAGGCCAAACAACCCACACATGAAGGCCTCTGAGCTGCCATTATTTGCTTTTCCGTTAATTTTCTAACATGGCAATGTTTGTGACCATGCTTCAATTCCCATGCAACTAGTTGAAAAGTAATCATGCCTCCCAATCTTCCCTAAACAAGCAATCACATTTATAGATACCACAAGAAACATCTACGTGTCACTTGCTCTGTAAACTTTGGGGGAAAGGATTCACACCAGTGCTACGAATTTTGCTCAGTTTGGGGACACGCCTGCCCCTCAAAATTCTCTGTTGTTGAATAATCAGGTCAGGGAGGAACCTACATTTGCACCTTGTGAAGACTTAATAAAAGTGAAAATTAGTCAAATAGTAAAGGGCTGAAGCAGTTGTTTGTGACTGTGAAGGGACTGAAGTGTCTTGACCAACGAGGTGAAACAGCAGAAACAGACCAACCCAGCTATCAGAGGACTTTTATTTAATAGGAAACTGTGATTAATTTTTTACTGTGTTGTGTTAGCAATAATAATAGTGATAATAATAATAATAATAATAATAATAATAATAATAATAATAATAAATCTATTTGTTATTGATGAACTGCAATGGTCTTTTTATTTATTTATTTACCTATTATTATTATTATTATTATTATTATTATTATTATTATTATTATTATTATTATTATGGCAACAACAGAGAGGAAGAGGAGGAGGAAAAGAAAAGAGGAATGAGAGGAAGAGGAAGAAGAGATAAAGAGGAATTTATGAGAGGAAGAAAAGATTAATGAAAGGAGGAGATAGGAAGAGGAGGACAAAGGAGAGAAAGGAGGAAGAAGAGAAGGGAAGGAGGAGGAGGGAAAGAGGAATTAAAAGAAGCAGAAATAAACAAGAAAGAAAATAATAAATGAGAGTTAAAAGAAAGATGGAAAGAAAATATAGAAGGAAGAAAAGATAGCCACTTATTATTTTCAAAAGTTTTATCAAGTCCCCTCTTTCTCTCTCCTACAAGTTATGGAATATTAAGTCTTCTCAGCCGCTCTTCACAGGGGTGCTTCGTAAGTGCTGAGATAATCTTGGTGGCTCTTCTTTGAACTTTTGTATTCTATTGATGTTCAGTCTGCTTTGGGGGCTCCACACTTACACAGCATATTGAGTTTGTTGTTGCCTGGCTACTTGCAGTATGGCCTGGCACTGGTGGCTCATTTGGCACTGCCCTTAGGAACGTATCAAGACTTTCTTTGAACTTATCCACAGTGATTCTTTATTTCTCAACCTTATTCACACATCCATAAAACCCTCAAATTGGTATGGTGCCACCACAGACGTTGCCTCACCCTCCCCTGGACCCGGAAACTTTCTAGGCTCATCTTTGACCCGATGAAAACTAATGCACGTATACCAGAATTTTTTTTATACGTATTTAAATAAGTTTTTTCATGCATTTGTGTCGTAATGTTTTGCTGAAAACATTTTGGTGCATGTGTGGTTTCTGTATATCAGAGTTGTGTTCTCATTCCTGTCCTCCCTTTGCAGCAGCAGGAGCTGGAGTGGGTGCTGAGTGAGGAGGTGCCTCATGTCTTCTCCCTGACTCCCTCATCATGCATCCAGATGCTGAAGGTGAGTGGCCCGGCATGTACTGTTGATGAGGTTTCAGGTCCCGCACCGCTGCCAGCCAGACATATTTGACAAGGCATTTGTATGAATGTAGGACATTTCCAGGAATAGTTTTATACCCCTGGTGGTAGTTTGACCCTTCTTCAGTAGCATGAACCTGAAAAAACACTCATTAGAACCTGATTAATCCCCTCTTTGACCTTTAGAAATAGCTGATGTGAGAAGTGAAAGTGTCATGATAACGACCATAGATACAGTATTACTCCAATCTTGCTGGGAACAGTCTAGAGTACTCACTGATGTGCTACAGCCACAGGAGGGGGCCAACCACTTCCCCATGCTCTTGACAGCCCCATCAAGCAGGAGATCGAAGTTCATCATGTCCACGGCCGCCCACAGCACACAGGACCAGGTGAAGTGCTTCGTCACCCTCACCGGAGACACCATCAGCCAGGCGATGAGTGATGGGGCTTTTTGGAAAGGGGGTCGTACTAGTAGTAGTAGGAGTAGTAGTAGCAGTAGTAGTAGTGGTAGTAGATATAACGAATCAATTGAAGAATCGCCCCCCCAGAGTTCCCAACTGAAGATTCGCCCCACCAACTCTGCTCAAATGAAGAATCGCTCCCCCAACTAGAAATATCAGAACTTATATATTATATTTGGTTTATGCCATTTTTTATGCATAATCTTATATTTTATATATTGCATTATTTATAACTAATAGTTTTATTGTTATGTAAATGTATACTAAATGGGTGTGAGAATACACAGCATATGTGGAACACTTTATTTTTTGCATTTTTCACATAGGGAATTGAGTGGAAAAAATGAATACACTGATTTTCAAATTCATTGGCAAAAAATCGGTCGCACCGCATAAATTCCTGCAGATATCAGTGAAGACAGTCGATGTTGTTTTAGCCAATTGATCACAGGCAAAGGATCCTCAGTCAGCAGAGGGAGCACGACAGGCTTGAATGTGTCACGGGCCATGTCGAACAATAGACAGAATACATGAACCTAATGGTGCTAAAACTGATCACAAGTTATGTCAGGTTAGTCAAAAATGTTAGGGTGAGGTTTTGATCCTCTGATGTCAGGTCCACCGTTGAGTTCAGGTCAACTGCTGAGGTTTTGATCCTCTGATGTCAGGTCCACCGTCGAAGTCAGGTCAACTGCTGAGGTTTTGATCCCCTGTTGTCAGGGTCTACCGGTGAGGTTTTGGCCGCCCGCTGTAGTCCTGTCATCAACTGAAGAATTGCCCCCCCAACTCTGCCCATCTGAAGAATCGCCCGACCAAAGCGGTCTGGGGGGGTAATTGTTCAATTTATGCGATATAACTCTTCCTTTACTGTAAAAAATTAATAAATACTACAACTACTACTACGGCTACCAATATTGCTTCTCCTCTACCTTTTCTTCCTCCTTCTTTTACTCATTTTCCTTTTCTTCCTCCATCTCTGTCTTTTCATTTTCTACTTCTTCCTCCTCTGCCACCTCCTCCTTTTCTTCCTCTACCTACTTTTCCTCCTCTGCATTCTTCATTTTCTCCTCTTCCTTTTACTACTCTTCCTCCTTATTTTACCCCTCTTCATTTTTTCCTCTCCTTTTCCTCTTCCTACCCTCCTCATCTTCCTTCTATTACTTCTCCTCTTCCAAAACCTCCTTCATTTCTTCCTCCTCCTCCTCCTAGACATACCAAACCACCCATACAATCCCTCACCCCCTCGCCTCTTCCCCCCTCAGGACATCAACATGAAGGCCGCCAAGCACCAGCACCAGGTCCACCGCACCAGCGTGACGCTCGACGCTCCCTGGCGGATCCAGCAGATACAGGATGCAGCCAACTTCCTCCAGCTGGCCATGCAGCATCTTCTGGGTCCGGCGCAAGGTCTGGCGGGCCGCGTCTGGGCCATTGTATCTTTTTAGTTTCCTGGTGCTACTTCCACATGTATCCTTAGTTGTATAATCACACTCTGTACTGCCTGGGGGTTGGGATGGCATGCTCCTCCCTTCTCCTTTGTTGTTTTACTTGCAACAATGAACTATCAATCAATCAATCCTTTTTTTTATTTACTTCTGTCGCACGTTCAAAACTGAGTTACGAAATAAACTAGTGTATTTAAAACATAAGACTAGAATGTTAGATGATTTTTTTTTTTCATCTCTATAGCCCGTGAGCTCATGCCGTCACCTCTCTTCACCCCCCTCCCTCCCCCCTCCTCAGCCTCAAGCTCTGTCATTATATATTTCATGTCGTCACCTCTCTTCACCCCCTCCCTCCACTCTTCACGGAAATGTGAACGGGTGGTCAGACTGAGTTGGTTTGGCGGCGGCTGGCAGCCTCAGCCGGGGGCGGAGCTTCATCCGGGGCCTACGTCATTTTGACGTCACGCCCCCTCCCCCCGATTTGTATCCCAATCTGCGTATCAGTTAACCTTTCTTGATGAACCTTGGTAACTGCATAGAAAAGTACGCAGACGCGGAGACTCCGTCCGTGCTCGGCTCCTTTAAAAAACAAATACGCTAAGTCTATAATATATACCAAGTGAAGTCACTTTGCTTCAAAACTGCGACCGGTACGCGCAGGAGGCGGTTTTGGGGCGGAGCAGCGGGATGACGTCACTTGGGGCCAAAAAAAAAAAATACCCGCCAGTTCAGGGGTGACTTAAGTTGGGGCCGTATGTGCACTCTGGATGTGCATTCTCGCCTTCTTTCACAGCGCTTTCAGGCAAGACACTGACGAAAAAATGTCTTTTTATTGTGCTATTGCGTAACTGTAATTTCAATGACTACAAACGGCGGTGTGGGGTGTGAGAGAGGGCATGTTGAAGTGACTGATTTAAATTAGTCCGCCTTTCCTTGTTTTCTCTTAATCCCTGTTTCTACTTTCTCTAGTTTGGTTAAGCAGTGTCACGCATAAACCACGCCTCGGCCGTGTCTCCTCCCACAAACCTGCGTATGACGACTTGGTGTATATAGACTTAGCAAATACGAGCAGTCCGCTCATCAAATGCCCTTACTAAAATAGTTTATTTCGGGGCATGGGGATGGCTTTCAAAGGAGCAGGCAGGGGCAAAATCCCATGCCAACCAACTTTGGTGTCACGCCGCAAAATGGGAATGCCCAGAGGTGCATCTCCCATAGCGAGGGGGCGAAAACGGGTTGGATGTACTCCAGATGGTGCTCCAAAACGAAAAAGAAGTCTGGCAGCGAATGTTCTGCTCAATCAGGCAAACTCCAAAAAACACTAACGCATGACCCCATAATAATGTAATGTATTTTTCTAGTAAAACTAAAAATGTTTTTGAAAATGTTTATTATATATATATATATATATATATATATATATATATATATATATATATATATATATATATATATATATTATATATATATATATATATATATATATATATATATATATATAGAGAGAGAGAGAGAGAGAGAGAGAGAGAGAGAGAGAGAGAGAGAGAGAGAGAGAGAGAGAGAGAGAGAGAGAGAGATGTCGAACATTTTCATCACAGCCTGATAACGATCGTACGTTATCAGGCTGTGAACACACACACACACACACACACACACACACACACACACACACACACAGATCGTGTGCATGAACCACACACACACACACACACACACACACACACACACACACACTCGTGTGTGTGTGTGTGTGTGAGAGAGAGAGAGAGAGAGAGAGAGAGAGAGAGAGAGAGAGAGAGAGAGAGAGAGAGAGAGCGCACACACACACACACACACACACACTCGTGTGTGTGTGTGTGTGTGTGTGTGTGTGTGTGTGTGTGTGTGAGACAGCGAATCAGGGAGAGAGGAAGAGGAGGTGGGCGGAGGTTGAGAGCCAGCCAGCGAATCTGCGAAGAGAGCGGCGCGCAGCAGGAAAACCGTGCTACTTCTCGTGAATATGCCCCCCTGATTTTTCTTTAATCCCCCTTTTGCCCGTCCCCCTTTTAGTTTTCATGTATCACCTGGTGCCCCAATTTTCAGGGCACTACGTACATAAGCTCCTTAACCCCCTACCCCCCTTGGTTCACTTCACATTGTGGAGTAAGGAGCGACCCTCCCCCCCAAACTGAGGGCCACTCCATGTATTATTCCTCCAAAGGTCCGTTGACTGCATGGTCTGGAGGCAGCGTGGGGGCTTTACGGCCTCCACCTTAAGGTTTTGCCATGAAGGGGT
>NC_066512.1:15509007-15561216 GCF_024679095.1 Eriocheir sinensis | reverse complement strand
TGCTGGGGTGGTGGCAGAAGGGCCGGGGTAGCATGTGCATGGGGCCGTGTGCTGGTGCAGGCGGTGTCAGATAGGGTGAGGAACACAGGAGTTTTTTGGGATCACGTCAGTTTCCCAAGATGGTCGCTCCTGCTTCCTTTACACTTTGCAAGTTTGCAGCCACCACTTTGAACGTCTCCACGTACCAGCGCTCACGATGGTATAAACTGTATATAAGAGACATCAAAAGGCCAAAATTAAGTATAACAAAACGAACACAAAAAAGCCTCTCTATGAATTTCTACGTACGTACAATGGTAAACAAATTTCTAACTTTATATAATGAGGCCAAGGAATTATAGTAATCAATATCTATATACGTATATAGTCGAAACTCTAACCGATAGAGTGACTCGTGTTGATGACTCCACTTAATTCGTGACTCACTCGTTTTGTCATGTTTCAGCGGTACAAATATAAAGGACATGAACTCATTTATATAGAACCGTTAGTCATTGACTGATTGATTGATAGTTTATTGTTGCAAGTAAACAACAAATGAGAAGGGAAGAGCATGCCATCCCAGCCTCCAGGCAGTAGCCTACAGAGTGTGATTATACAACTATAAAGATACATGTGGAAGTAGCACCAGGAAACTAAAAAGATGCAATGGTAGGGGACAAGTGCTAAAAAAAATAAAGGCCTTGATTTAGTCAAGGGAGCAGTCTCAGCAAATATAAGGGACTGGACATATGAACTACAATTTCTAGGGGCAAATGCAGGATGAACGGGTTGCATCATTTTTTTTAAGGCTAGTTGGTAATGATATATACGTAATTCATTTTATATTTGTTCTTTAAATAATACATGCAGTTCATTCAGTATTTTCATCTAGTTAGGTTAATCTTTATCATCGTATGTCGAGTCGAGATGACGTCAGCACCTTTGTCAGTGATTTCATGGCGGCGTGTGCCAGGTGGCGCGGGGAGTGTGATCGTGTTTCGGGGTCTCGAGGCGCCGTGAAGACCACCTGTAGGCGCCAACACTAGGGTAAGTACACTCAGCCTTCTCCCAGTGCGTCGCCCTGTCGCCGCCTCCTGCAGGAACACCGCGTGTGTCGCCACGTCCTCCTGGGGCCGCCGCGCCACAGGTGTGCTGGTGTCGTGGAGTCAGTGCGATATTTAAAGCCAAGTGCATTTTTTCTGCCCCTCCCTGACATAACTCATCATACACCAAAGGAAGAAGGGAGTGCTAACCTTAGAAGATTGTATCTATATATCTGCCAACACGAGGCGCCGCCCTCCAGCAGCAGGTGAGGTGCCATGAGGCGGCGGCAGGTGTGTGTATTTACCTATTTGTGATTTAGAGGGCCTGAGCTAAGCTCGGACAGTCCTGTCTCCTTGTCGATATTTGTCCAACCTTTCCATTACTTGATGGACACTCCCCGCCACCACAATCTCCTCCCTTAGACCATCCCACTCATCGATCGACACTTCTGCTGTATGGGAACTCAAGCGTCATCATTTTCATTTCCTCCCATCTGTTCTCATATGGCAGACTCGATAACTCCAGTACCATTTTGGTCGCTATCCTCTGTATCCTTTCCAGCTTCCTTTTATCTTTTTCTGGGGGGGCCCGGGGAACGACACCAATTCCAATTTTGGTCTTGTTATTGCCATTATGATTTTTACATCATATCCTTTTCTGTAAAATGAAATGACATTCTAATGTTTTGCAACAAATTATATGGGTCTCCAAATATTCTATTTATGTGCTTATCAGGGGTCAGGGTATCTTGAACAATCACTCCAAGGCAGGGTTGTTTGATTTAAATCAAGTTGATTTAAATCACTGATTTGAATCAAATGATTTAAAAAATCAAGATTTAAATTATGATCTTTTTCCAAATGTCATTTATATAAATCTTGATCTTGCTGCAGGGCAACAATATAGAATGGAAAAATAAACAAAGAAAACATTCTCTAACTTTGATATCAATATTTTCCCTATCATCAACTTATATATATATCTATATATATATTTATATATATATATATATATATATATATATATATATATATATATATATATATAGATATATACATACATAAATATATATATATATATATATATATATATATATATATATATATATATATATATATATATATATGTATGTATATATATATATATATATATATATATATATATATATATATATATATATATATATATATATATATATATATATATATATATCTCAATTAGCCACACATGGTCTGTCTAGTGTCCTGGAGTGGAACACGACATTGACTGCCTTTCTGACGGTGTCTTGGTAAGGCAGAGTGATGGTTTCAAAAGAATTTTACAACATAAACCACATGTGTTCTTTTATGTTACCTATTTCCAAATTATGAACCAAAACATTTAGAATGTGTGCAGTGCAATCATGGGTTAGCAACCTTAGTTCATTTGCTTGTTGTAATTGTTTTCTCATCTTGTTGACATTGGCTGCATGAAATGCTTAAACCCAGCAGCACTGGCGGTGTACGTCGTACGCTGCTGTGTTTTACCCCTCACCAGCGCTGGCAGCATACATCATATTCCGTGATATTTCGCTCTTACCAGCAAATTTCCAGGACTTTTCCGCCCTCTTATTTGAAGATGGTATCACTTCCACGTGTCAGCTGAATAATTTCCAGGCTCAGGAATCACTAATTTGTATACCTAAGCTGCCACGGTGCCACATATTCAAAGTCGTATGTAGAACAAAAGTTGGAAACTAGTCAAATTTGTGCAAATACATCTTACCTTCACTTGGTACCATGCAACTGGAAGACAGGAACTCTAGCTATCCCCCCGATGCACTTTTGATACATAAAGATGATATATCAACGTCATAGTATATGAGAAAATTTGGCAAATAGGCTAAGCTATGTAGTAAGAGCTACCACCCCACTGCCATGAGCCAATCATACAAAAATATATTTGTCGACCTCCACTTAGTATTGCCAGAATGCAAGATTATATATCAGATTATGCTCGTGATATACAGATTTGGAATATATGTGTGATATGTGGGATTTATTTTTACAATTAGAAATGTGTACTTACCAATAAGGCGCCATATATGTGGCACTATAGGAAACCACTTTATAGGTTGATCTGAACATTTTCTTCACCCAAACCCTTTATAATTATGCATTTCATGTTGATTAAGTGACAATTTTTTTTTGAAAAGTCGCAGCACTGGGGAGGATCATAACAGTGAAATGGCCCCAGCGCTGTATGGGTTAAGTCTGTTCTCATATAGAAAGTTTCTCACCCCTTGAATTTTTTTTTTTTCGTGCCTCCATGGTCTAGTCAGTGGTTAGTGTGCCTAGCTATGAATCCGCGGGCCTGGGCTCAAATCCTGGTCCGGGCAGTCAGCTTGCAGCTCACCCAGCTGTTCATCCTCCCTTTTGGGCAGGTCGATAAATGGGTATGGGGAAGGCAAACTGTGGTAACCTGAATGTCACATTGACCCTGTCCCAGGTTAATTGGTTCTTTTCGCTACAGGCTAAAGGGCCAGTGCTACAGAGATGAGCACTGCGGCTACGCTCAGCTATAATGTATGCCCCCATATATTGGGATATATATATATATATATATATATATATATATATATATATATATATATATATATATATATATATATATATATATATATATATATATATATATATATATATATATATATATATATATATATATATATATATATATATATATATATATTCTTTTTTGTTATGTTCAACCTATATAGTGCCAGTAAACCTTTTTTGATGGAGCCGGTGGTTTGTCCCAGCCAATTAGTGGGGCAGGCAAGTGTTTTATTGTGCCGCCATCTTACTTGGCTAATCCTGCCCTCCTGAGCTTCACTTGATCCTTTTTAGAGAGTTTTGCTGGAGTCTTGAGTTGAATAGTCAGTCATCAGGACAGCATGTGGGAAGTCTTTGGGCACCTCCAAACACTCAGATGAAATAAAGAAAAGCTATTAAAGGGAAAAAATAGGAAGTGGAAATATTTGGAATATATACCTCTATTTTTCAAAGAATCACCACATATACTGTACATAATTATATGGATTATCCACAACCTTTTCTGATACTTCCATTTGAAGCTGCTGTCATTTTCTTTGTGCAGTTTCAATCGGGATATGTCCAAAACATGACATGATCTGGTTAGACTGTTAAAAGACTAGACAGAGTTGTGGTGTGTAGTGCTGGCTGACTGGCTGCAGCTGGTCAGTCTTAGAACTGGCTCAAACAGCCATCCAGGTTAGTTATGATGATGGAATATGATGCAAAAATACTCCAACATGTGTTTTAAAATAATGTAGAGAATATAGAGGCTTACATTTATTTAATTATAGTCATAAATAAAAAAATAAAAAAATTCCGACTTAGGGTAAAAAAAAAAGAAAAAAAAAAAAATCGACAAACCTACTCCAAGGTCCCTTATGTTTTTTACTGCATCTATTACTATCTCACCCATCTTATATGTTACCATGGATCTGTTCTTACTCTTTCACATTTTCGTATGTCATTTCTTTGTGTTGAATTCCATTCAGGTACCTCATTTAAGTAATTTTGAAGATTCTCACAATCTTCTTTTTCCTTTGTCCTTCTCAGGAGTTTGGCATCATCTGCAAACATACTCATATAACTTGACACTTCCTTTGGCATTTCATTAATATACATTAAAACATTATTAGTTCCAGCACTGAGCCCTGTGGCACTCCACTTGTCACTGTTCCCCACTCTGACTTTTCATTCCTCACCACCGTTCTTATTTCTCTGTTCATCAAGTAATCCCTCATCCAGTTCCTTATACTTCCCCCCACTCCTCCTCTATGTTCCAGTTTCCTTAGTATGCAGTTGTGTGGTACTTTGTCAAATGCTTTTTTAAATCCAGATATTCGCAATGGCCCCATCCATCTCTCTCCTATGTCAATTACTCTTGAGTGAACACAGACCAAGTTTGTAACATGATCTTCCTTGTCAAATCCCAAACTGGCTGTTATCTTTTCATTTTCCAGACAGTCATCCCATTTCTCTTTTAATATTTTTTTGCATAATTTACAAACAACATTTGTGAGTGAGACTGGTCTATAATCTAGTGGTTCTTCTCTTGTCTCCATTTATATGTATGGGTATCACATTGGCCCTTTTCCATTCTCTTGGTACTTCGCCAGTCCTAATTGAGCAATTTATTATGTCGTAAATTGGATCTATCAGTTCATCACTACATTCCTTTAGTACTTTGCCCATTATATCATCTGGTTCCATTGCCTTTCTGCCATCCAGTAACTTCATGAGGTTTAATAAATCATTTCTGTCCACATCTATGTTTTCTAATTTTTTAACTGTTCTTCCTTCTGTCGTCATTGGTTCAAATTCAGATCTTATTGAATACCTCTTGAAAACTTTTGTAATCTTTTTCTCCTCATCATATACCTGTTCAACATCTCTTGTCCTTATTACACCCTTCTTCTTTTTTAGTTTATTCTTTAGGTATTTTTTGAACAATTTTGGTTTGTCCTTACATTTATCCACTAGTTATGTTCTTTTCGTAATTTTTTCTTCCTCACTTCTCACTCTTGTATATTAATTTCTAAGATGTTTATATCTTTCTCTCTTAATTTTATGCTCTTGTCTTCTTCTCTTTCAAATTCTCCATGCTCTATCTGTTTTGTTTGACCTCAAACATCTTGCATCAAACCATTCCTTTCTTCCTTTCTTCGTTACTACATAGAGTGGCACACATTCATTTACTTCTTTATTATACTGCACACACTTAAATTGGTTTTTCGCTATTTGCCATCCAGTTTCTACTTCTAAAAAGCTTTTAATTCCTTATACTTTGCCTTGTTATAATTTCTCCTCTTATTTTCATGTTCTTCTTAAATGTAATATTGACATTCCTCATCCAGTTTGACTTCCAGGATTTCATGGTCACTTTCTCCAAATGGGCATTCATGTTTCACCTCTCCTGATATCTTAGTCCCTTTCTTAAATGTCAAATCCAATCTTGCTGGCTCATCTCTGCCTTTGTCTAGTTTCCTCTTTTACCCATTGAGTCATGAGGTTGCTCTCTATCAGTTCCAGTAACTTTGCCCTCGTGTATTTTCATCTTCTGCTTCAAACAACTCCCAGTTTACTCTCTTGCAATTAAAATCTCCCCTAAGCATTACATTTTTGGTATCATATATTTCTTTATCAAACATATGCACTGTATCCTCCATCATCCTTATGTATCTTTCCTTTGTCCATGTGCTGTGTGTGGAGGAACGTAAGTTACTCTTATTTTTATCTTTAATTGTTGCTGTGTGGGACTTGTATATTGATGATTTTGGTGGTTTGTGGATCTATTTCAACTTGAAAACTTTTAACTCCAATTTAGTCAATATCATTACCCCTCTACCTTTTTCCTACTGTTCTTTCTTTCCAGTACACCTTAAGTACTTAAGCTACTATTTTTTTTATCTTTAAATTTTTTTTTTTTTTTTTTTTACATTTAGGCTTCTTCCCGGTGGCTTGGAGGTGGATGGGTGATCCAAGGTCAGGTAGGTCCTTCCGGCGGTCCTCATGGTACCCGTTTAGTGGCGATAGTGCAGGGCCAGGTTGCATTGGCTTGGCTCATGCTGCCCTCCCAGAGCTCATCTCCTCATGATCCTATCTTAGGAGTCCAGGTCCGGGGGTGGTCTTCTGGTCATGTGGTTTTTTGTTTACTTTTGGCGGCGCTGAAAAATCCAAATTGGGTGGCACCGGGGGGGATTGAACTCAAGGCCTCCTCCAACACGAGGCCAAGTTTTTTTGACGACTCAGCCACCGCCTCCCCATGTTGCTACATGGGACTTGTATATTGATGATTTTGGTGGTTTGTGGATCTATTTTTTCTAGAAGAATTTGCAACTCCGATTTAGTCAATATCATTACCCCTCCTCCTTTTCCTACTGTTATTTCTTTTCCGGTATACCTTATAGTTAAATATATATCCAGTTGTGTTTCAGTATTTTCCATTAATTTTGATTCTTTTATACACATTATATATATGTATCTAGATTTTCCTTAATTAAATAATGTCCCAACTCTAATCTTTTTGATATATTTTTTTTTTTTTTGTCTCCACCTATTGCGCTGGTAGGCTTGCTTGAGGGGCCTGAATGGTATTCGGCCCCAGTCCGTCATGGCGCAGGCAAGTGTTTATAGTGGTGCCATCTTCTCTTGGCTCATGCTGCCCCCTGGAACTCGTTGTTGATTCTTGGATGGCTTCCTCTAGAGTCCGGGTTAATGGGTGGTCTTCAGGACAGCATGTGGGTAATTTTAAGCCACTCGGTGGTGACTGAAAAATCCGAGGTGGTAGCGTGGGGATTCAAACTCGTGTCATCCATTAATCCATCAATGTTTGTATAGAGTCACAAAGGCACCTAAATAAATACTGCCTAACCTCCTATCTGGGGGCTTTGCTCTCCTTGACCCCCCTGTGTTTCCACATTTCATTACATTAGACATTGGTCATGTTATGGTTATTGCTCATTTGCACAAGAAATGATGCCTCAAAACATTCAATTGAATTAAAAATCTATCAGATGGAAAAATGTCCCAAAAGTAGGAAGCAGCAATGAAGGATATAAATACCGAAAAGTTAACCCGGTAGCAGCGATGGGCCAAATTTGTGGCTTCGCCGTGTAGCAGCAACGGGCCAAATTTGTGCCATGATATTTACCCCCCAAAAAAGATGATACATAATCTGATCACAAATGTTTTGATATATATTATGAAATGGTTTGTGTGAGGGGTGATTTTTTCTCATTTTTCTCGCTTGGAGGGACCATTTAGAAATATGATTCCCGCTGCTACTGGGTTAAGAGTAGAATCTGTCGAGGCTTTGTATTGGGAGACTGCTGTTGGTAATTTTGGATAATCACTATGAACCTCCATCATTACCTCCATGAGAATAATTTCCTTACTAATGTCTCATATTGCTTTACTTCTCAGGTTATACTGATGTATAAAAGATACTGCACCTACAAATGATGTTATAACATAATTAAGATAGTTTCCCTCCGTTCCAATTCACTTACACCCAGTAGTGGAGGGGGCTATGAGGACCAGGGAAATTATGGAGTAAAAGCATGTGTCATGCCCCGGGAGCTTATTTTTCTATTTCCTATTTCCTACACGACCTCTGTGTGTATCGAAACACACGAGAAATTAATCAAGACCATGAGAGGGTATTCGCCGGCTGCCTGGGATTGAACCCGCAAACAGCGTGACGGGAGAGCCACTCCTTACCGAGTTGGCCAAAGAGGTACCCCACTGGCTAAGTGGGTTATGGGAGGCTCGTTCATCAGGCATAGTCGCCACACTACATGACTTTCCCCTCTATGTAGATTAATTTCTGTGTGTTGAAACCTTTAGACTGTGACCAATTTTGGTGCACTATTTCACAATGTCCCCGTAGAGACATACCTCCAACACTTCCCATTTTCTATTACCCTCGGAGCATGGGCCATCCTACCTGTTACCCCTTCGGGGAAACTCAACAGAACTGCAGGAGAGGATGCCCACCGCTATGCCACCACTGTCATGCCCCGGGAGCTTATTTTTCTATTTCCCATTTCCTACATGACCTCTGCGTGTATCAAAACACACGAGAAATTAATCAAGACCATGAGAGGGTATTCGCCGGCTGCCTGGGATTGAACATGGACCAGCATGACAGGAGAGCCACTCCTTACTGAGTCGGCCAAAGAGGTACCTCACTGGCTAAGTGGGTTATGGGAGGCTCGTTCATCAGGCATAGCCGCCGCACTACAAGTGCATTGCACTGATGTTGTCTAGCTGAAATGAAGTGATTCTGTGCAATATTTTTTTGTGAAATTGAAATGTAATTAATTCGGCTTTAATGGTGACTGTCTGTTTGACAACATGGAGTCTTGGTCTTGCCGTCACTATTTTATAGTCATAGGTTACTGATCCTTAGATTATAGGTGGGGTTTTGTTGGTTCATGAAAATAGTTTCAACGAGGCAGATTGATTACCTACTATCCAACATGTAATAGGTTACTATATGTTAGGTTATTTGTAGGCTTTTAGTAGTATAGAATTAGTGTCAATGAGGCAGATAGATTATTATTAAACACACAGTAGATGCAGTTGGTTATTATCCAACATGGTATGATAAATCCCTTTTAGTTTAAACTTTTAAAATAGCTGTGGTGCCAGCCATATTATGATCCAGGGACATGAATTTCATCTTTGAACCATAATACCGGTACATATGTGAAATATTGTCTTTAGGAGGTGCAGACTGATTCTCCACAATAACCCTGCTGGTTTAGTAATGATGATTACTTGCATTGCAACTCAAAACTTTTTGTAGGTATGAAATTCTACCTAATCACTCGTTATGATTCATTTGTTTCCATTGATAGTAATGTCAGTCAGTGTCAGAGATATTGACACCGTTTATAATGTTGAAATGTCATGTGAATTACACATAAATCAGACAAGATGTGTAATTCTTTACTCTCAAAGAAGTAATACACCTTAGGACAATATTGGCTCTCATGCCTGATTGTCAAAAGGATCTAGACATTTATATTGACAATGCTTTTAAGATTTCACACACTTGGCTGATCAACTGTCTACAGAACTGCTGGTCTATCAAGTAACCTGGAATCTATCCAATGTTTCTCCCAGGATTGCATGGTAGCTTTGTTTAAATCTCCCATAAAACCTGTTCTGGAATATGGATCTTGTTTATGATGTATTGGCCATCATTGTAACCTGAAGTTATTAGTCAGTGCAGGGCTGATGGACTAGATAAATACCATAGATAGTTTTACAGAACTATGCCATGGTCAATATCAGAAGTCTTGGTTAGACTACTGAGTGTATTTTTTTAAAGATTGGGAAATTTTTTCATTGTCAATATAGTATAACCCTTTAGTAAATATTTTGTAAAGGCTCCCTACATCAACATTAGGGGGCATTGATACAAGCTTGGTAAGCCCCATTGTTATCCAGAATGTATCAAAGGTTATTCAGTGTACAATTAATTAATATCTATCTATACTTATTTCCTACACCCTGTTCCTGCTGGACGTGAACTCCTCTCACGCAGGGTAGCCACAGTAGAAGTATTATTTGGTTTCAGTTTTAACAGGAAATGAAGTCATGCAATGAGACTAGCACTGTGGGAATGGAATTCAATTAGAAACGTTTCTATTCATGCATTTCCTGCACGTACACCAGCTTCGGTCATCAATCAATCAATAAATCAGTCAATCTAATCAATCAGTTTTGGTATATACTGAGAGGTGAGTCACCTTGCCCATGCTGTGATATCAACCCTGGCAATTCCTCTAAGAAAGTCTTCATGCAGGCCACCTTCTCTTACTAAAGTCTTCATGTCAGGATCCATTTACTTGCTCAAGCCACAAGGTTTGTTGGAATCCCCTTGGTCTTCTTTGCTTGTGATTGTCTCACAAAAACCTGGTGAGCAGGGTCAACTTCTTGGTAGCATGCTATACATGGCCATACAACCAGAGTTGAGTTTCTCAGACTATGCATGTCTGTGTCACACATGACTATGTTTCACAGACTGGTGAGGGGGTGGCCGAGTGGTCAGTGGTGGTGGCTTGGTGAGCCCGTGGATCTAGGTTTGAGTCCCACTGAAACACCCTAATTTTTCAAACCATTGCTGAGTGGTGGAAGATTACCCTCATGCTGTCCAAATCTTCAATCAACCCTAACTTCAGCAACTTCATTCAAGTGGAGCACTAAGGGGGCAGCATGAGCCAAGCAAGAGTCATACATCATGGCAGCCACTATGAATAAAATTTGCATGGGCCACAAATGGTCTGGGGTCGTCCAAGAGGCCCTTTGAGAGAGCCTACCGGCACTACAGGCAGCACCTAAAAAAAAAAAAAAAGCAGAGATAATAGGGTTTGATTCAGTCTAACTTAATAATCTCTGATTTGACACAAAGTCATTCCAGCGATATCCCATAATTCTGAGTAGAGAGGGAGTACAAATAACCTGAAGATCCAAATCATTGTTATTCCGCACAGGTATCAACAACACCATAAACACTTTGTCCGCCTCATCTGGTGGGTTTAGTATTTGCGGCTTTGACCAACTCGGGTTGAGAAAAAAAAATCCTGAGCATTTTAAAAAGAACACTTGAAATTCCTTCATGCATCTTTGCCTGCATGTGCAGATGGATTCTGCTGAGTCAGCATAGCAAAGTCCAGCCATTTGATAAGTTGGCATACCTATTAGTAAAAAAAGGGTTGGATATATGGTAATCCCTCCTTATATATGAATGTTAGGTTCCAAATTAGACCCTGCATAAAGAAAACCTTGTATAACATTTCAAGTACAGTATTCTCTGGGTAACAGCAGAAATTTGAATTTACCTTCTTATTCTCAAACTACCTATAGTTTTTTTGCCATAAAAATGTGTGCATTTTCTTCTGTGGCTGAGCAAGTATAAAGGGAAAGGAAAAAGAAATATAGAGAATGCAAAATGAAATTAAAACAAGCAATAAAAGAAAGTATGAAGACAGCTGATGAAAACTTTGGAAAAAGACTAAGTGAAAAATATAAAGGAACAGAAGTAAAGAACGAAAGAAATGCAGAAAATATCTCCCCAAGTAAAATAAATGAAGTTATGGATGAGAATGGAAAGATGTTGAAAGACGAGGGAGCTGTGAAAGAGAGATGGAGAGAATATTTAAAAAAAACTTAATGAATTTGAAGATGGAGGTTCAGCGGTTGTAACAGCAGTAATTGTGAGTGGAGGGAGAGGAAGAGTACATAAAGAAGAAAGTATAACATATGAAGTAAATTGAGCAATAAAAAAATAAAAATAAATGAAAAGGCAGCAGGAATTGATAGAATTACAACATAAATGTTGAAATATGAAGGAGATGTAGTTACTAAATGGATAGTCAAGATATGTGAAGTGGCATGGGAGGGGGTGGTGGTGCCAAAAAAAGCCATCATTGTCCCAGTTTATAAGGGGAAGGGCAGGAGAGGGGAGTGTGGGAGCTAGTCATAATAGAGAGGGTGCAGAGACTTACAGAAGAGAAAATAAGTGAAGAACAAGGAGGCTTCAGGAAGGGAAGGGGATGTGTGGATCAGATATTTTCCTTCAGGATGGTAGTAGAAATTTTTTTTTCAAAAGGAAAAAAAACTTTATGCTGCCTTCATGGATCTAGAAAAAGTTTATAATAGAGTAGATTGGCTGGCATTGTGGGACGTTTTAAAGATATATGGTGTGGGAGGAAAACTGCTTAATGCAATAGAGTCTTTCTATGAGGATGCATATGCATGTGTCAAAATTAGTGGAGAAACAAGTGAACCTTTTTAGATAAAAGTGGGCTTGTGGCAGAGGTGTACGTGTCATGTCACCATGGTTGTTTAATATTTATATGGATGGTGTTATGCGAGAAATGAAGGGCAAAGTTGGGGAAGTTGGAGTAAAAATGTATGCTGAGGGAAGGAAGTGGGTGTTGAATTCAATCTTATTTTTGGTGATGACACAGTGTTCATTGCAGAAAATGAAAGTGACATACAAAATTTGGTCAGTGTTTTTGATAGTATATGTAAAAGGAGAAAGCTGAAAGTAAATGTCAACAAAAGTAAAGTGATGGTTTGTGAGCGGAGTAGAAGTGAGGTTGTGGAGTTTGTATGCCCATATAGAGTGGGAATTGAATGTGAAAAAGAATGCAAAATAATTTTGAATGGTGAAGAAATGGAGGAGGTCAATGAGTTTAAGTACCTTGGATCAGTTATGTGTAAGCATGGTGGTACAGAAGGAGAAACAAGAGAAAGGGCATTGCAAGGAAGAAAGGTGGTAAGGTCTTTGGGATGTATCATGAATGGCAGAAGTGTGAGCATGGAGGAAAAGAGGGATTTGAGAAATACATACAGTAATAGTACCAACCCTCACATATGCAAGCAAAACATGGGCCTGGAATGAAAGTCAGAGGTCTGGAGTGCAGGCAGTGGAAATGAGTTATTTGAGGAGTGCATGTGGTGTGAGTAGAATGGATGGAATGAGTAATGAAAGTGTGTATGAGCGTTTTGGAATGTGTCACGTGGGTGAAGGGAAGAAGTGTGGAGTGGTGCAAGAAGTGAAGCGACATACTTTAAAGTGGTTTGGGCACATGGAGCAAATGGAGGAGAGCAATATGACCAGGAGGGGGTATGTGTGTGAGATAGAGGGAGGGAATGTTATAGGACGACTTCCAATGAAATGGAGAGATGGGTGCATGGGTATGTCGGGGAGAGGGGCGAAAGATCCTTGAGAAACTTTGAGCAGGCAGGGAGGGAGTGTCTGGATAGAGAGAGATGGAAACTCTTCTGCCATGGCCAGCGGCCCCAGGTGGGAGCTCCTAGGAGCAGGCATCAAAGATGAATGAACTTAATTTTGAGTGAAGACATTGCCAGAGTTAGGGTTGCTTCTAGCATTTCTGGGGCACAATTCAAGATTCTGTTTAGGGTTTAGGGTTTTAAAACTATGGTGAGGGAACTCCAAACCTTCTAAGGTGGTCCAAGGTCACACCTTTAAATGCACCAATCTGGTGCACTTGAAATGAAAAAGAGGTCAGATCTGTCAAAAACTCTCAACTTTTTTTCTCTAAGATTCATATCAAACATCTTCAGTTGGCCACAGGAATTTAAACCTACAGAGAATGATAATAAATGAGACGCACTGGGGGCTTCCCTCCAGGTTTGACCAGATCTGCATTATACCATCTCCCCTATGCACATAAATAAGACAAATTCTTCATTTTTCCTAAAATACTGATCTTAAATGTTAAGAAATGTTCAACTTTTCAAGGAATCAAAATTTAGGTAATCATTGCAACTGAAAATACACCTTTCCCTCCCCCAAAATAGTAATCCATTACACAGAATTAATATATATTAGGCCTTTACACAGAATGCCTTTACACAGCATGAACATAAAATATGTTGGGTCATTGCCATGAATGAACATAAATGACACTTGCATTCAAACAAAAGTGCAAATGATAAAAAAATAAAAAAAAACATAAACCAATAATATATACTACAATTAATGTAGAATTATATGCATGTAATGCTAAGCCCATTCATGACTATTTTGGGTCATCTTTTGTGTGCAGGTGGAGGCTGGTATCCCCTCAGTAGCAGAGATGTGCATAATCACAGTCTCATGTCTTCATCATCATTCTCAAACTTCTGCTTTCTAGCTTTTTTTTAGAAGCAAAGTTGTTGATGATATCTTTGTATGGTACGTAGCAGCTTGCCAATATCCTGATTGATGTTGATTATTTCAAGTCCACTGAGGTGATCCTGTCCCATGGACAGGCTTGGCATGATTAAAACAAAATGATTTTAACAGGGTTGGTTTGATTTTAATCAATTTAAATCAGAGTAAAGAAAATCATGATTTAAATCAAAATTAAATATACTGTATTTCAAATGATTTAAGTGTTATATCAAGGGTAAAATATCTAATGATTTAAGTTATATATATATGTATATATATATATATATATATATATATATATATATATATATATAATTTATATATATATATATATATATATATATAACTCTCGATTTACGAGTTTGGTTTACGTTTTTGAAATAACTCGGGGTCCAAAATCCCCCCCCAAAATTTATTTACACGTTTTTTCCACTTATACGCGATATTTTATGGAGTGGCCACCAGATGTCTCACGCAACTGGACTCACACGGCGCCGCGGCCACACAGCAGAGCTCAGTTCTTCCCGCGCGCCACTTGAACAACAATACAGTACCCACGCTGCCACGCTACTTAACAACAGGGGTGGGCAGGTACCGGTACTAACGGTACTAGCTATATGGTACAGTACCGGTACCAGACTGCTCGGTACCGGTACCAATACTAGCTAGCCACTCATGGTGTCCCTCATTTCTTCCTCACACGAGTGAGGCTGAGACTGAGTGCCTGAGTGGATATATCGGTGATATGGATATTCTCTCTCTCTCTCTCTCTCTCTCTCTCTCTCTCTCTCTCTCTCTCTCTCTCTCTCTCTCTCTCTCTCTCTCTCTCTCTCTCTTTCTCTCTCTCTCTCTCTCTGCCGTACGTAACGCCCGAACAACAAAAAACGACTCTCAGCCACGTCCTTCCATCCCGCCCGTGTAAATAGACACCTCACACCGCAACAGACTCGTAACATTGAACCCTCCAGTACCTCTATTACCAAGCTTCAAGATAACCTAAGAGTCCTTAGTTTCAATGCGCGTAGCCTAAGAAACAAATTTGATGAACTGCGATGTCTTGCTCTGACAGAAAACTTTGACGTAATTGCTATAACCGAAACATTTATCGACACCACTAATATTGATTTAAGTTCCGAATACAACATAGATGGCTACAGATTCTTCAACAATGATCGTGTAAACCGTAGAGGGGGTGGTGTCGCCCTTTTTGTCAAAAGCTACTTGCAATCTACTGACAAAACACCAAGAAACAGTAACGTTGAACATTTGTGCGTGCGAGTAAACATTGCAAAAGTCAATTTAAATATATCTGTCACTTACAGGCCTCCGGGGCAATCACTTGATGGCGATCTTGAAATGTACAGCGTCTTAAGGCAGTCACTTAATAACAGCGACTCACTGATACTAGGAGACTTTAACCTCCCCATATCGACTGGGACACTGTCGGGTACAGAAGTTGAGTCCCATAGAATGATCGAATTTCTAGAGGAAAATTATCTAAGCCAAATGGTTTCTGACCCAACTCGACAAAATAACATACTTGACCTTGTTATAGCGACCCAAGATAACCTAGTCAGTAATGTCACGGTAGGAGAACACCTCGGTTCCTGCGATCATAAACTAGTGCGCGTTGACATTAGAGCTCAAACATCGGTGACTGAAAATAAAGTTAAGGTGCCCAATTTCAAAAGAGCCAACTTCGTAGAAATCCGACGAAAACTAATAGATATGCAACTATCAGATGACGGCAATGCAGAGGACGCCTGGCTAAACTTTAAAATCACTTACTCACTCAGCAGGACACATTTGTCCCCTTGTGCGAGAAGCGAATTAACACTAATAAAGTCCACCTTGGTTTAATAGCGAAATTAAACACTCAGTCAAGGAGAGAAAATTGTCTTACAGGTTAAAGAAAGACCAAAGCACGCCCGAAAACATTAGACTTTACAATGATGCAAGGCGACGAGTAAAAGATTAGTGCATCAGGCAAAGCGTAGATATGAAGAAAATATTGCAGCCAACTGTAAAAATAATCCGAAATCCTTCTTCAGTTACATAAACAACAGAAAGGCGATCAGAAGTGGAATTGGACCTTTAACAAACAGCGACGGTGCACTAGTGACTGACAGCCAACACGTTGCAAACCTATTAAATAATTACTTTTCCTCGGTGTTTAATAATAGTCCTCCCACCATCACCACCAACACCAGTACTAATGTAAATCCCGAGCATGCATTGTCTAACTTTGAAATAAAACCCGATGAAGTCCTTAAAGCCCTCAAATCACTTAAAACAAATAAAAGTCCTGGACCTGATAAAGTATATCCAACTCTGCTGAAAGAAACAAAGAGCGAAATACTCTCCTCCCTCACAACCGTATTCAATATGTCCTTGCGACAAGGCATTGTCCTTCAGATTGGAAAAAGGCTAACGTGACACCGATTTTAAGAAAGGAGACAAAAAGTACCAGGTAATTACAGGCCCATTAGTCTAACTTCGGTTGTAGGTAAGCTACTTGAGGGCATAATTAGAGACAAAATTGTGAGTTACCTTGAAAGCCACTCATTAATTGGGGACTCACAACATGGCTTCCGAAACAAAAGATCCTGCCTATCAAATCTATTAACCTTTTATAACGACCTCTTCACTGTTTATGACGTAACCAAATCACTGGACGTAGTCTATCTTGATTTCCAGAAAGCGTTTGATAAAGTCCCGCATCATAAATTACTTTACAAATTAAAGCAAATAGGTATTGACGGTCAGGTAAACCAATGGATCGCGAATTGGTTGAGCAACAGACAACAAAGAGTAGTGATTGACGGATTTAACTCAGAGTGGGCGCCTGTCACTAGTGGCGTCCCTCAGGGCTCGGTTCTTGGCCCAGTGCTCTTCATTATTTACATCAACGACGTGGATGTTGGACTCAATAACCGCATTAGTAAATTTGCAGACGACACAAAGATTGGTAACTCGGTTCTCACTGACGAAGACAGGCAAAGCCCAAGAGGATTTGCACAAAATTTCAGCTTGGTCGGATAGATGGAGATGCCCTTTAACGTAGACAAGTGCCAGGTCCTTCAAGTTGGAACGAGGAATAAAAGTTTGATTACGAAATGCGCGGCGTTAAACTCAAAAGCGTTCAATGCGTCAAGGACTTGGGGTCAAAATCGCGTCAAACCTCAAATTCTCACAGCAATGCATCGATGCAGCAAATAAAGCGAACAGAATGTTGGGCTTCATTAAAAGAAACTTTTATTTAAGACTACAGATGTAATACTCCCGCTCGACAACAGTTTAGTCAGACCCCACTTGGAATATGCGGTACAGTTTTGGTCTCCCCACCATGCAAAGGATATTGCTAAATTAGAAGGTGTTCAGCGTCGGGCAACGAAAATTATCCCTTCCTTGCGCAACAAATCCTACGAAGAAAGGCTTTCTACCCTAACATGTTCTCTTGAGAAACGTCGCCTCCGAGGAAAACTGATCGAATGTTTTAAAATACTTAATGGTTTCACGAATGTAGACAGATCAACATTGTTTATGATCGATGACACTTTGCGCACGAGGAACAATGGCGTAAAACTCAGATGTAGACAAGTAAACTCAGACTGCACCAGATTTTTCTTCACCAACGTTGTAGTGAGAATGGAATAAGCTCCATCATCAGTGGTCCAGTGTAACACGATTGACTCCTTCAAAAATAAGCTCGACCGTCACTTCCTTCAACTTAATATCAACTAGAGTAGAAATGCAACGTTTTGGAGTCTTCTGATTAATGTAAAATCACTTAGGTTTAAGGACAGACCACCAAGTCTGGACCATGGGGTCTGTGTGGTCTGATTTTCTAGGTAAATCTCTCTCTCTCTCTCCAAAGCACGCCCGAAAACATTAGACTTTACAATGATGCAAGGCGACGAGTAAAAGATTAGTGCATCAGGCAAAGCGTAGATATGAAGAAAATATTGCAGCCAACTGTAAAATAATCCGAAATCCTTCTTCAGTTACATAAACAACAGAAAGGCGATCAGAAGTGAATTGGACCTTTAATAAACAGCGACGGTGCACTAGTGACTGACAGCCAACACGTTGCAAACCTATTAAATAATTACTTTTCCTCGGTGTTTAATAATAACAGTCCTCCCACCACCACCACCAACACCAGTACTAATGTAAATCCCGAGCATGCATTGTCTAACTTTGAAATAAAACCCGATGAAGTCCTTAAAGCCCTCAAATCACTTAAAACAAATAAGAGTCCTGGACCTGATAAAGTATATCCAACTCTGCTGAAAGAAACAAAGAGCGAAATACTCTCCTCCTCACAACCGTATTCAATATGTCCTAGCGACAACGCATAGTCCCTAAAGATTGGAAAAAGGCTAACGTGAAACCAATTTTAAGAAAGGAGACAAAAAGTACCAGGTAATTACAGGCCCATTAGTCTAACTTCGGTTGTAGGTAAGCTACTTGAGGGCATAATTAGAGACAAAATTGTGAGTTACCTTGAAAGCCACTCATTAATTGGGGACTCACAACATGGCTTCCGAAACAAAAGATCCTGCCTATCAAATCTATTAACCTTTATAACGACCTCTTCACTGTTTATGACGTAACCAAATCACTGGACGTAGTCTATCTTGATTTCCAGAAAGCGTTTGATAAAGTCCCGCATCATAAATTACTTTACAAATTAAAACAAATAGGTATTGACGGTCAGGTAAACCAATGGATCGCGAATTGGTTGAGCAACAGACAACAAAGAGTAGTGATTGACGGATTTAACTCAGAGTGGGCGCCTGTCACTAGTGGCGTCCCTCAGGGCTCGGTTCTTGGCCCAGTGCTCTTCATTATTTACATCAACGACGTGGATGTTGGACTCAATAACCGCATTAGTAAATTTGCAGACGACACAAAGATTGGCAACTCGGTTCTCACTGACGAAGAAAGGCAAATCCTCCAAGAGGATTTTCACAAAATTTAAGATTGGTCGTATAGATGGTAGATGCCCTTTAACGTAGACAAGTGCCAGTTCCTTCAAGTTGGAACGAGGAATAAAAAGTTTGATTACGAAATGCGCGGCGTTAAACTCAAAAGCGTTCAATGCGTCAAGGACTTGGGGTCAAAATCGCGTCAAACCTCAAATTCTCACAGCAATGCATCGATGCAGCAAATAAAGCGAACAGAATGTTGGGCTTCATTAAAAGAAACTTTTATTTAAGAATAAAGATGTAATACTCTGCTCTACAACAGTTTAGTCAGACCCCACTTGGAATATGCGGTACAGTTTTGGTCTCCCCACCATGCAAAGGATATTGCTAAATTAGAAGGTGTTCAGCGTCGGGCAACGAAAATTATCCCTTCCTTGCGCAACAAATCCTACGAAGAAAGGCTTTCTACCCTTAACATGTTCTCTTGAGAAACGTCGCCTCCGAGGAAAACTGATCGAATGTTTTAAAATACTTAATGGTTTCACGAATGTAGACAGATCAACATTGTTTATGATCGATGACACTTTGCGCACGAGGAACAATGGCGTAAAACTCAGATGTAGACAAGTAAATTCAGACTGCACCAAATTTTTCTTCACCAACGTTGTAGTGCGAGAATGGAATAAGCTCCCACCGTCAGTGGTCCAGTGTAACACGATTGACTCCTTCAAAAATAAGCTCGACCGTCACTTCCTTCAACTTAATATCAACTAGAGTAGAAATGCAACGTTTTGGAGTCTTCTGATTAATGTAAAATCACTTAGGTTTAAGGACAGACCACCAAGTCTGGACCATGGGGTCTGTGGTCTGATTTTCTATGTAAATCTAATCTCTCTCTCTCCACTGAATGAAGTAAATAAGCATATTATTCCCACCATCACTCGTAGATTATGACAGAGAACTAGGCAAGACACAATTCACACGTTTCTGGTGACACGCGCCATGCAGCTGTTTGTTGTATGGGTGTGGTTGTGTGGTTTGTAAACAATGCAAATGGCGGCCTGGCTGGTATTGCGCGAAATATCTCCTCTTACAAGACTCATGATGTACAGTTTCTGATATCATATTTACCCCATTATTCTCACTAATATTAATAATTAATAATGAACACATGAATATTTTTTTCCAATATGATTTTTTATGTAGCTTGTACTGCTCCTTAGTCATACAATCAAGCCACCTGTGACATCAAGATCAAGATCATACAAATGGCGCCCGACGGAAAAACGGGATAACAACAAGGCAGGGGCAATCCTCCATCGATTTCAATTTTGTATAGTAGTTATTAGATCACCCTGTATTCCGTGGTAACATACTATGAGACAGCTACGGACTATGAAGGATTATATACAATGATAAAGGAAAATTTGCCGTTGTTATTGGATAAGACAAAAAAGACCCTTAAAAACACCCCAAAGAAGAAAAAAATAATTAAAAATTTGTACATTCGGCGTACAAGGCGCAGGGCTAAACTTTCAGGCATTTTTTATGTGAAAAGGTGCGCTATACGCTGAAAAATACGGTTTTATTTTTCGACAGAAACCTACCTCTTGTTTGATTTACATTGTTTTTGATTTACGCGACCTCTCCAAGAACGCAATACTCGCGTAAATCGAGAGTTATATATATATATATATATATATATATATATATATATATATATATATATATATATATATATATATATATATATATATATATATATATATATATATATATATATATTTTGTTGGGGATATACCCCAATGGAGGAAGGCAGTGCATGCCGCGCAACCCCCCAGACGGCTGGTAGAGATATACCCAATTCTTAACCATGTGATTATAATTATAATTATAATCACAGAAAAAATCACTGATTAAAATTAAATTCCTTTAATTTTAAATATAATGAGCATTGTATGCACTGCATACAATGCACATTATATTAAAAATTAAAGGATAATGTGTTCATTGTAATATAAGTGTTCATTCAAATATAATTGTTCATTGTATGCATGACTTAAAAAATTCAGATAGGTGAAATTACAGCACTTTGGGTGACTGGAGATTTCAGATCTTATTCCTGGCTATTGAGGAATGACTTGTACAGAACCTGTCCCAGAGGGCAGAGCAGGAAAGAATGTCAGAGAGGTAAATTTAATGAAGGATTCTACTGGAACTATATATGTCATCCTGATGATTTTTGTGGGCTTAGCCCCCAAAAAGACATTTTATGCTCAATCTTCATTTGTTACCTAAAATACTTTTCCCATTAATAATGTTGAGTGGGTGGCAGACATCGCAAGCAATTACTGGTGCTAGTAATAACCATGTATGCAGTTGCAAGGAAAAAAGATCCTATATGGATTTCCTTTGAGAGAATTTCAATGGGAAAGGGTTGTCGTACTATAATTATGTGTATGATCATGTGTATAATTATAATAACCTAGCTTTTCATACATATTCGGGCCAAATTACTCCCACAACAAAAAGAGAGAGAAAGCATGTTTGACACATAAACACATAAAATTCAACAATGAAAGTTTTCAAATAATGAGGTATATATGGGAGCAAGACATCAATGAAAACTGTGGCGCCGGACCGGTTTTGAAAGAATTAACGCATCTGCAAAATAGTTCGCAGGAAGAGGTCCAACTCGCTTATTCCAAATTTCACTCACCGCTTTCGTTTACTTCTCCTTCTTCAGTTCCAGTACATGGCACACGGATCAGGAAATCTATTTTAAACAAGAGAAGGCTTTAAAACAAACGAATAGGGCAGATTTTAGTGAGGATCACCTCTCGTAAATGTTCACTCAGTTCTTGCTTGTTTTGTCTGTTGGTCTCGGGTGTTGTCTTGCGGGCAATATCAACCGTCACAAAGATCACAAGTGGACAAACTAGAACAAAACCTGGCATATTAATATGTTTTCATCATGTGTATCCCTCAGTGCGTATGTTTAGTGGATAGCAAAGCGATTTATTTCTGCAAGGAGGTATTTCTCTTAACACCGGGCGAGAAGATCCTGGAAGGGAGGGGCTGGTGCCCCAATGTGGAGACGATGACAAACACCCACCCAGGGATCGAGAAGCCGCCTTTGCTATGGCAGGAGAACAAATGACACAAAGTGAAAACCACCATACGTACGCGGCTCTTTCCTAGTAATGGGCCGGGCTCGCCTCTTCAGTGCATTGCCAAAGGCCATCAGGGAGATGGCGGGGGAAGTCACTGTCACACACGACACTTTCAAAAACATAACCTGTATTAACTATTATTTGTGGATTCTTTCATCCCGCTGAACTAATTAGTGTTGCGGATATATTATACTCAGGAGGCCTCAGTTTACGAGGCGCAGGTTGGTGTATGATGAATTCAGTTCTGTAAATTAACACTGCTCAGATATCCTACTCATATATGAAACACTAATTTGGGAAATTCTCTTTTCAAAGCCACTCATATATTCGTGGTGTGAAAATGCCACAACTCACAAATTACGCCGTTCTACACGTTAGTCGGCGTTCCCCAAGGAACGTTAATTCTCTTAACCCTAGAAGGGTATTCCTGTGCCATTTGGAATCACACACTTGCGTGTTTATAATTTTCGCGCGCATTGTTCACACAGCAATGGGTATTTTGCAACATTTGATGTTTATATCCTCTGTATTCCACTTGCTCTCGTAGGGGAAGGGTGTGCGTCAGTGCTCCGCATTTGTTTCTGAGTATGGTAAGTAGTTTTGTATCCAATTGGCACAGGTATACTCGAATCGTTTTTAGGATAAAAAAAGTATAAAGGAAAGTAGTCGTATGTTCTGTTATGATTGATCAATTGGCGCAAATTTTCCGAGTGTTTCAGTGAGTAAAAATTGCTGATCAGTAAACATGACCCATATACTAAACCTAGTTTTATATATTATCTAGGTACGTATTTTTTTTTTTTTTTTTGCGGGTTTGAGTCATGGCCACAAAATGAACGCGACCAATTCCTGATGATGACATATGTAAGATACTGAACTCCAGTGTGATGTCTCAGTCAACAGACATCACACTGGAATCAGCCACTGATGCTGGGAACTCCTCAGTGAGTGTGTGTGATGTCCCCCCTCCCCCTCTAAGAATAACTGGTAAGTCAAAGTCAGATTTTTATATTTTGTTATTATAAAACATAGCTATAGTAGTAGTCCGGATCACTTATTTTTGTACCAGAGTACCATTTAAAATCAATAAAACGTGTCTTTATATTTTATTTTTATTTTTTTCCTACAGTGAGGCCAATTGGAATCACCCATTTCTATTCATTCCAGGCACCGTGATTGCTGTGCAGCCCAGGGTTGAGAGGCAGACTGGGGCATCCAACATCATTCTAGTTTAGTGTGGGCACATTTTTTTCTTCTTAATTTCATTTTTTTAATGAAAAAAAATTCTCAATATTATTTTTTGATCTTTTTTTTCAATGATTTAAAATTCACATTTTTTTTTGTTATTTTTGTACCACAATTTCATTTATAATCAATAAAACATGTCTTTATATTTTATTTTTATTTTTTTCCTGCAGTGAACGTTAAAATTTTAGGGAATACCTTTCTAGGGTTAACTGTGTAGCAGCGACGGGCCAAATTTGTGCCATAATATAACCCCCCCAAAATAGCTGATACATAATCTGATCACAAATGCTTTGATAGGATATGGTGTGAGTTGAATCAAATATCAGTACCAAGTTTGTAGCACACGTCAACGGCCACACCACGTTGAAAACACCGCTTCTCGTCCGATCAGCGAAGTTAAGCGACCTTGGGTTTGGATAGTACTTGGATGGGATTTGGATTCGCCTGGGAACACCAGATGCTGTTGGCATTCCATTTTTTCTTTTCGATTAGCTTTTATAAAACTTTTGCCTTGGATGAGTCTAGCTATTGACATAAAATTCAAGAATGAAAGCTTTCAAATATAATCAGGTATGTATGGGAGCGAGACATCAATGAAAAACTCCAACAGACACCATGGAGGGCTCCCGAGCTGGACTGGGCATGAAATATCCTGGAAGGGACGTTAATTTTAATCTGTTTTTTCACAGATAAATAGAAAACAATAATATAATTTTGGACATTGCTGATTCATACTGATGTCTCTTCGGTGATCAGCCCTTTCTGATTTCTTGTATTTAATGTACTTAATTGGGAATATTAGCTCTGATACCTCAACAACCCTCCACGCTTTTCACACTTCTATATTTTAACGGGCCATCCATAATAGAGAATATTCACCAGCTTCTCCACTAACAAACCAGGGTTGACTAATTCTTTCCATCGGAGTTTAAGTTTTTAACATTTTTGTATAAAAGTCTGCCTTGATCGTTTTTAGGCGTTTTGTCAATATTTTTTTGATTTCCTATTATTTGTGTATTCTTTCATCCCGCTGAACTAGTTAGTATTGCGGGTATATTATATTCAGGAGGCCACAGTTTCCGAGGTGGAGGGGCGGTGTATGATAAATTCAGTTCTGTAAATTAACGCTGCTCAGATATCCTTCAGATATATGAAACACTAATTTGGGAAATTCTCTTTACAAAGCCACTCATATATTCGTAGTGTGAAGATGTCACAACACAAATTACGGCGTTCTACACGTTAGTCGGGGTTCCCCAAGGAACGTTAATTCTCTTGAGTAACTAAAGGAAGTATATAGTGGCAAAGCACTTTCATAGATTCCGTGGTGAGAGTTGCCTCAAATATCACTACCAAGTTTTTAACCCTCGTCAACGGCCACACCACGTTAACTTCGTCCGATCAGCGAAGTTAAGCGACGTTGGGTCTGGATAGTAATTGGATGGGTGACCGCCTGGGAACACCAGATGCTGTTGGCATCCCATTTTGCGTTTCGATTAGCTTGATTGTTTGCTTCGGAAGATTTTAGTTATTGACATAAAATTCAACACTGAAAGTTTACAAATAATGAGGTATATATGGGAGCGAGACATCAATGAAAAACTCCGGAGCGGGACCGGTTTTGTAAGAATTATCTCGTATCTGCAAAATAGTTCCAGGAAGAGGTCCAACTGGCTTTTACCTATTCTAAATTTCACTCACCTCCTTCTTCAGTTCCAGTACATAGCACACGCATCAGGAAACCAATTTTAATCAAGAGAAGGCTTTAAAACAAACGAATGGGGCAGATTTTATTGAGGATCACCCCTCGTAAATGTTCACTCAGTTCTTTCTTGTTTTGTCTGTTGGTCTCAGGTGTTGTTGTCTTGCGGGCAATATCAACCGTCACAAAGATCACCATTGGACATACTAGAACAAAACCAGGCATATTAATATGTTTTCATCATGTGTATCCCTCAGTGCGTATGCGTAGTGGACAGCAGAGCGATTTATTTCTGCAAGTAGGTATTCCTCTAAACACCGGGCGAGAAGATCCTGGAAGCGAAGGGCTGGTGCTCCAATGTGGAGACGATGAGAAACACCCACCCAGGGATCGAGAAGCCGCCTTTGCTATGGCAGGAGAACAAATGACACATAAAGTGAAAACCACCATACGTACGCGGCTCTTCCCTAGTATGGGCCGGGCTCGCCTCTTCAATGCATTGCCAAATGTCATCAGGGAGCTGGCGGGGGAAGTCACTGTCACACACGACACTTTCAAAAACATAACCTGTACTTGCCACTGGTATGCGTGACATTGACAGACAAGCCCCTAAACGCAAGAAACCACTCCATCCATCATGAAAACCACAAAGCCAGTCTGACTGTCCGGTCATAGCGGAGGCCTTTCCGTTCTACAAGGAAGTCGGCGTTCCACAATGAACGTTCTCTATAAGAAAAGGAAGTAATGGCGTAGCACTGGCATAGATTCCGTGATGTTAGCTGCGTCAAACATCAATACTAGCTGGTTAACTCTCGTCAACGGCCACACCACGTTGAAAACACCGCTTCTCGTCCGATCAGCGCAGTTAAGCGACGTTGGGTCTGGTTAGTACTTGGATGGGTGACCGCCTGGGAACACCAGATGCTGTTGGCATGTTGTTTTGAACACTTTTACTTCTTCCGAATAATCTTTATAATGTTTCCTACAGTATTGCTACATCAAGCACATCTGCTACAACAATTAACTCTAAACTATCCTTTTTCATTTGATATGCATTTACTGAGAGTTAGAAGGGAAGTTACTAACACAATCTTCACTACTTTAACGGGTAACACAAACTCCGTGCCCTCCAGCAAACTTCTAAACGATTGGACCTTGCTTCTGGCCCAGGAGACCTTCAATCAGTGTTAGCTAGTGGCGTCGATTCCTCATGTAGCACTCCGAGAGCCATTGGCAGGGGCTCCAGGGATTCTGCGACAAATCAAGTGCAGCATCATCGCAAACTCAAGGCCTGTGATCTCGGTGTTGGCAAGAGATGCTCCGCAAAGACTTTGATGAACAACTTTGCCCAATGTCCAGTCCATGCAAGTCTTGAATAGTGATGGAGCGCAGGCACCCCTGAAGGTGCAGGGCGGAAACGCCTTGATCCCCACACTTCACTGCATGCACTCTCAGTCCCAGAGTAAAGGCCAGTCACCAAGTCAATAAGTCTTGCTGGAATCCCACGACTTCGAAGAATTCCCCAGAGTGCCTCACGATGCAGAGTTATCTGCCTTCTTATTGAAATCGACCCAGTTATATTGCCTCCGTCGAAATTTCGGTCGGCGTCGGCGTTCTACGCGGAAGTCGGCTCTCCAAAAGTAACGTTAATTCTCAATTAACAAAATGAATTGGTGGCAAAGCATGGGCATAGATTCCGTTGTGACATTTGCCTCAAATATCAGCACCAACTCAAATCTCCTCGTCAACGGCCACACCACGTTGAAAACACCGCTTCTCGTCCGATCAGCGAAGTTAAGCGACGTTGGGTCTGGATAGTACTTGGATGGGTGACCGCCTGGGAACACCAGATGCTGTTGGCATTCCATTTTTCTTCTCGATTAGCTATTATAAAACTTTTTTTGCTTTGGATGAGTCTAGCTATTGACATAAAATTCAAGAATGAAAGCTTTCAAATATAATCAGGTATGTATGGGAGCGAGACATCAATGAAAAACTCCAACAGACACCATGGAGACTCCGGAGTGAAATATCCTGGAAGGGACGTTAATTTTAATCTGTTTTTTCACAGATAAATAGAAAACAATAATATAATTTTGGACATTGCTGATTCATACTGATGTCACTTCGGTGATGAGCATTTTCAGCTTTCTTATTTTTAATGCACTTGGAAATATTAGCTCCGATACCTCAACAACACTCCACGCTTTTCACTCACTTTTTATTTATTTTTTATTTATTTTTATATTTTTATTTTTTTACCGGGCTATTGATAACAGAATATTCACCAGCCTCTCCACTAACAAACCAGGGTTGACGAATTCTTTCCATCGGAGTTTAAGTTTTTAACATATTAGTATAAAAGTCTGCCTCGATCGTTTTTAGGTGTTTTGTCATTTTTTTTTTATTTACTATTATATGTGGATTCTTTCATCCCTCTGATCTAATTAGTGTTGCGGGTATATTATATTCAGTAGGCCTCATTTTCGGAGGCGGAGGGGCGGTGTATGATAAATTCAGTTCTGTAAATTAACGCTGCTCTGATATCTACTCTTATATGAAACACTAGTTTGTGAAATTCTCTTTACAAAGCCATTCACATATTCGTGGTGTTAAGATGTCACAACCCACAAATTACGGCGCTCTACACGTTAGTCGGCTTTCCTCAAGGAACGTTAATTCTCTTGAGTAACAAAATGAAGTATATATTGGCAAAGCACTTTCATAGATTCTGTGGTGAGAGTTGCCTCAAATATCAGTACCAATTTTCAACCCTCGTCAACGGCCACACCACGTTGAAAACACCGCTTCTCGTCCGATCAGCGAAGTTAAGCGACGTTGGGTCTGGATAGTACTTGGATGGGTGACCGCCTGGGAACACCAGATGCTGTTGGCATCCCATTTTGGGTTTGGATTAGCTTGTTTCGGAAGATTTTAGCTATTGACTTAAAATTCAACACTGAAAATTTACAAATAATGAGGTATATATGGGAGCGAGACATCAATGAAAAACTCCGGAGCGGGACCGGTTTTGTTAGAATTATCTCGTATCTGCAAAATAGTTCGCAGGAAGAGGTCCATCTGGCTTTTTTTACTTATTCTAAATTTCACTCACCACCTTCTTCAGTTCCAGTACATAGCACACGCATCAGGAAACCAATTTTAATCAAGAGAAGGCTTTAAAACAAACGAATGGGGCAGATTTTATTGAGGATCACCCCGCGTAAATGTTCACTCAGTTCTTTCTTGTTTTGTCTGTTGGTCTCAGGTGTTGTTGTCTTGCGGGCAATATCAACCGTCACAAAGATCACCATTGGACATACTAGAACAAAACCAGGCATATTAATATGTTTTCATCATGTGTATCCCTCAGTGCGTATGCGTTGTGGACAGCAGAGCGATTTATTTCTGCAAGTAGGTATTCCTCTAAACACCGGGCGAGAAGATCCTGGAAGCGAAGGGCTGGTGCTCCAATGTGGAGACGATGAGAAACACCCACCCAGGGATCGAGAAGCCGCCTTTGCTTTGGCAGGAGAACAAATGACACATAAAGTGAAAACCACCATACGTACGCGGCTCTTTCCTAGTAATGGGCCGGGCTCGCCTCTTCAATGCATTGCCAAATGTCATCAGGGAGCTGGCGGGGGAAGTCACTGTCACACACGACACTTTCAAAAACATAACCTGTACTTGCCACTGGTATGCGTGACATTGACAGACAAGCCCCTAAACGCAAGAAACCACTCCATCCATCATGAAAACCACAAAGCCAGTCTGACTGTCCGGTCATAGCGGAGGCCTTTCCGTTCTACATGGAAGTCGGCGTTCCACAATGAACGTTCTCTATAAAAAAAGGAAGTAATGGCGTAGCACTGGCATAGATTCCGTGATGTTAGCTGCGTCAAACATCAATACTAGCTGGTTAACTCGTCAACGGCCACACCACGTTGAAAACACCGCTTCTCGTCGGATCAGCGCAGTTAAGCGACGTACGTACTTGGATGGGTGACCGCCTGGGAACACCAGATGCTGTTGGCATGTTGTTTTGAACACTTTTACTTCTTCCGAATAATCTTTATAATGTTTCCTACAGTATTGCTACATCAAGCACATCTGCTACAACAATTAACTCTAAACTATCGTTTTTCATTTGATATGCATTTACTGAGAGTTAGAAGGGAAGTTACTAACACAATCTTCACTACTTTAACGGGTAACACAAACTCCGTGCCCTCCAGCAAACTTCTAAACGATTGGACCTTGATTCTGGCCCAGGAGACCTTCAATCAGTGTTAGCTAGTGGCGTCGATTCCTCATGTAGCACTCCGAGAGCCATTGGCAGGGGCTCCAGGGATTCTGCGACAAATCAAGTGCAGCATCATCGCAAACTCAAGGCCTGTGATCTCGGTGTTGGCAAGAGATGCTCTGCAAAGACTTTGATGAACAACTTTGCCCAATGTCCAGTCCATGCAAGTCTTGAATAGTGATGGAGCGCAGGCACCCCTGAAGGTGCGGGGCGGAAACGCCTCGATCCCCACATTTCACTGCATGCACTCTCAGTCCCAGAGTAAAGGCCAGTCACCAAGTCAATAAGTCTTGCTGGAATCCCACGACTTCGAAGAATTCCCCAGAGTGCCTCACGATGCAGAGTTATCTGCCTTCTTATTGAAATCGACCCAGTTATATTGCCTCCGTCGAAATTTCGGTCGGCGTTGGCGTTCTACGCGAAAGTCGGCTCTCCAAAAGTAACGTTAATTCTCAATTAACAAAATGAATTGGTGGCAAAGCATGGGCATAGATTCCGTTGTGACATTTGCCTCAAATATCAGCACCAACTCATCACTCCTCGTCAACGGCCACACCACGTTGAAAACACCGCTTCTCGTCCGATCAGCGAAGTTAAGCGACGTTGGGTCTGGATAGTACTTGGATGGGTGACCGCCTGGGAACACCAGATGCTGTTGGCATTCCATTTTTCTTCTCGATTAGCTATTATAAAACTTTTTTTGCTTTGGATGAGTCTAGCTATTGACATAAAATTCAAGAATGAAAGCTTTCAAATATAATCAGGTATGTATGGGAGCGAGACATCAATGAAAAACTCCAACAGACACCATGGAGACTCCGGAGTGAAATATCCTGGAAGGGACGTTAATTTTAATCTGTTTTTTCACAGATAAATAGAAAACAATAATATAATTTTGGACATTGCTGATTCATACTGATGTCACTTCGGTGATGAGCATTTTCAGCTTTCTTATTTTTAATGCACTTGGAAATATTAGCTCCGATACCTCAACAACACTCCACGCTTTTCACTCACTTTTTTTTTTTTTTTATTTATTTTTTTTTTTTCCGGGCTATTCATAACAGAATATTCACCAGCCTCTCCACTAACAAACCAGGGTTGACTAATTCTTTCCATCGGAGTTTAAGTTTTTAACATTTTAGTATAAAAGTCTGCCTCGATCGTTTTTAGGCGTTTTGTCATTTTTTTTTATTTACTATTATATGTGGATTCTTTCATCCCTCTGATCTAATTAGTGTTGCGGGTATATTATATTCAGTAGGCCTCATTTTCGGAGGCGGAGGGGCGGTGTATGATGAATTCAGTTCTGTAAATTAACGCTGCTCAGATATCTACTCATATATGAAACACTAGTTTGTGAAATTCTCTTTACAAAGCCATTCACATATTCGTGGTGTTAAGATGTCATAACCCACAAATTACGGCGCTCTACACGTTAGTCGGCTTTCCTCAAGGAACGTTAATTCTCTTGAGTAACAAAAGGATGTATATATTGGCAAAGCACTTTCATAGATTCCGTGGTGAGAGTTGCCTCAAATAATTTATTATCAGTACCAAGCTTTCAACCCTCGTCAACGGCCACACCACGTTGAAAACACCGCTTCTCGTCCGATCAGCGAAGTTAAGCGACGTTGGGTCTGGATTGTACTTGGATGGGTGACCGCCTGGGAACACCAGATGCTGTTGGCATCCCATTTTGGGTTTGGATTAGCTTGCTTCGGAAGATTTTAGCTATTGACTTAAAATTCAACACTGAAAATTTACAAATAATGAGATATATATGGGAGCGAGACATCAATGAAAAACTCCGGAGCGGGACCGGTTTTGTTAGAATTATCTCGTATCTGCAAAATAGTTCGCAGGAAGAGGTCCATCTGGCTTTTACCTATTCTAAATTTCACTCACCACCTTCTTCAGTTCCAGTACATAGCACACGCATCAGGAAACCAATTTTAATCAAGAGAAGGCTTTAAAACAAACGAATGGGGCAGATTTTAGTGAGGATCACCCCTCGTAAATGTTCACTCAGTTCTTTCTTGTTTTGTCTGTTGGTCTCAGGTGTTGTTGTCTTGCGGGCAATATCAACCGTCACAAAGATCACCATTGGACATACTAGAACAAAACCAGGCATATTAATATGTTTTCATCATGTGTATCCCTCAGTGCGTATGCGTAGTGGACAGCAGAGCGATTTATTTCTGCAAAGAGGTATTCCTCTAAACACCGGGCGAGAAGATCCTGGAAGCGAAGGGCTGGTGCTCCAATGTGGAGACGATGAGAAACACCCACCCAGGGATCGAGAAGCCGCCTTTGCTATGGCAGGAGAACAAATGACACATAAAGTGAAAACCACCATACGTACGCGGCTCTTTCCTAGTAATGGGCCGGGCTCGCCTCTTCAATGCATTGCCAAATGTCATCAGGGAGCTGGCGGGGGAAGTCACTGTCACACACGACACTTTCAAAAACATAACCTGTACTTGCCACTGGTATGCGTGACATTGACAGACAAGCCCCTAAACGCAAGAAACCACTCCATCCATCATGAAAACCACAAAGCCAGTCTGACTGTCCGGTCATAGCGGAGGCCTTTCCGTTCTACAAGGAAGTCGGCGTTCCACAATGAACGTTGTCTATAAGAAAAGGAAGTAATGGCGTAGCACTGGCATAGATTCCGTGATGTTAGCTGCGTCAAACATCAATACTAGCTGGTTAACTCTCGTCAACGGCCACACCACGTTGAAAACACCGCTTCTCGTCCGATCAGCGCAGTTAAGCGACGTTGGGTCTGGTTAGTACTTGGATGGGTGACCGCCTGGGAACACCAGATGCTGTTGGCATGTTGTTTTGAACACTTTTACTTCTTCCGAATAATCTTTATAATATTTCCTACAGTATTGCTACATCTAGCACATCCGCTACAACAATTAACTCTAAACTATCCTTTTTCATTTGATATGCATTTACTGAGAGTTAGAAGGGAAGTTACTAACACAATCTTCACTACTTTAACGTGTAACACAAACTCCGTGCCCTCCAGCAAACTTCTAAACGATTGGACCTTGCTTCTGGCCCAGGAGACCTTCAATCAGTGTTAGCTAGTGGCGTCGATTCCTCATGTATCACTCCGAGAGCCATTGGCAGGGGCTCCAGCGATTCTGCGATAAATCAATTGCAGCATCATCGCAAACTCAAGGCCTGTGATCTCGGTGTTGACAAGAGATGCTCCGCAAAGACTTTGATGAACAACTTTGCCCAATGTCCAGTCCATGCAAGTCTTGAATAGTGATGGAGCGCAGGCACCCCTGAAGGTGCGGGGCGGAAACGCCTTGATCCCCACACTTCACTGCATGAACTCTCAGTCCCAGAGTAAAGGCCAGTCACCAAGTCAATACGTCTTGCAGGAATCCCACGACTTCGAAGAATTCCCCAGAGTGCCTCACGATGCAGAGTTATCTGCCTTCTTATTGAGATCGACCCAGTTATATTGCCTCCGTCGAAATTTCAGTCGGCGTTGGCGTTCTACGCGAAAGTCGGCTCTCCAAAAGCAACGTTAATTCTCAATTAACAAAATGAATTGGTGGCAAAGCAGGGGCATAGATTCCGTTGTGACATTTGCCTCAAATATCAGCACCAACTCATCACTCCTCGTCAACACCACGTTGAAAACACCGCTTCTCGTCCGATCAGCGAAGCGACGTTGGGTCTGGATAGTACTTGGATGGGTGACCGCCTGGGAACACCAGATGCTGTTGGCATTCCATTTTTCTTCTCGATTAGCTTTTATAAAACTTTTTTTGCTTTGGATGAGTCTAGCTATTGACATAAAATTCAAGAATGAAAGCTTTCAAATATATCCCTCCGATCTAATTAGTGTTGCGGGTATATTATATTCAGTAGGCCTCATTTTCGGAGGCGCAGGGGCGGTGTATGATAAATTCAGTTCTGTAAATTAACGCTGCTCAGATATCTACTCATATATGAAACACTAGTTTGTGAAATTCTCTTTACAAAGCCATTCACATATTCGTGGTGTTAAGATGTCACAACCCACAAATTACGGCTTCTACACGTAAGTCGGCGTTCCTCAAGGAACGTTAATTCTCTTGAGTAACAAAAGGAAGTATATAGTGGCAAAGCACTTTCATAGATTCTGTGGTGAGAGTTGCCTCAGATATCAGTACCAAGTTTTCAACCTACGTCAACGGCCACACCACGTTGAAAACACCGCTTCTCGTCCGATCAGCGAAGTTAAGCGACGTTGGGTCTGGATAGTACTTGGATGGGTGACCGCCTGGGAACACCAGATGCTGTTGGCATCCCTTTTTGCATTTCGATTAGCTTTGCATTGATTGTTTGCTTCGGAAGATTTTAGCTATTGACATAAAATTGAACACTGAAAGTTTACAAATAATGAGATATATATGGGAGCGAGACATCAATGAAAAACTCCGGAGCGGGACCTGTTTTGTAAGAATTATCTCGTATCTGCAAAATAGTTCGCAGGAAGAGGTCCAACTGGCTTTTACCATTCTAAATTTCACTCACCTCCTTCTTCAGTTCCAGTACATGGCACACGCATCAGGAAACCAATTTTAATCAAGAGAAGGGTTTAAAACAAACGAATGGGGCAGATTTTAGTGAGGATCACCCCTCGTAAATGTTCACTCAGTTCTTGCTTGTTTTGTCTGTTGGTTTCGGGTGTTGTTGTTTTGCTGTCAATATCAACCGTCACAAAGATCACCATTGGACATACTAGAACAAAACCAGGCATATTAATATGTTTTCATCATGTGTATCCCTCAGTGCGTATGCGTAGTGGACAGCAGAGCAATTATTTCTGCAAGTAGGTATTTCTCTAAACACCGGGCGAGAAGATCCTGGAAAGGACGGGCTGGTGCTCCAATGTGGAGACGATGAGAAACACCCACTCAGGGATCGAGAAGCCGCCTTTGCTATGGCAGGAGAACAAATGACACATAAAGTGAAAACCATCATACGTACGCGGCTCTTTCCTAGTAATGGGCCGGGCTCGCCTCCAGTGCATTGCCAAATGTCATTAGGGAGCTGGCGGGGGAAGTCACTGTCACACACGACACTTTCAAAAACATAACCTGTACATGCCACTGGTATGCGTGACATTGACAGACAAGCCCGAAAACGCAAGAAACCATTCCATCCATCATGAAAACCACAAAGCCAGTCTGACTGTCCGGTCATAGCGGAGGCCTTTCCGTTCTACAAGGAAGTCGGCGTTCCACAATGAACGTTCTCTATAAGAAAAGGAAGTAATGGCGTAGCACTGGCTTAGATTTCGTGGTGTTAGCTGCGTCAAACATCAATATCAGCTGGTTAACTCTCGTCAGCGGCCTCTTCAACGGCCACACCACTTTAAAAACACCGCTTCTTGTCCGATCAGCGCAGTTAAGCGACGTTGGGTCTGGTTAGTACTTGGATGGGTGACCGCCTGGGAACACCAGATGCTGTTGGCATGTTGTTTTGAACACTTTTTACTTCTTCCGAATAATCTTTATAATGGTTCCTACAGTATTGCTACGTCTAGCACATCCGCTACAACAAATAACTCTTAAATATCGTTTTTCATTTGATATGCATTTACTGAGAGTTAGAAGGGAAGCTACTAACACAATCTTCACTACTTTAACGTGTAACACAAACTCCGTGCCCTCCAGCAAACTTCTAAACGATTGGACCTTGATTCTGGCCCAGGAGACCTTCGGTCAGTCTCAGCTAGTGGCGTGGCCTCCTCATGTAGTACTCCGAGAGCCATCGGCAGGGGCTCCAGCGATTCTGCGACAAATCAAGTACAGTATCATCGGCAAACTCAAGGCCTGTGATCTCGGTGTTGGCAAGAGATGCTCTGGAAAGACTTTGATGAACAACTTTGCCCAATGTCCAGTCCATGCAAGTCTTGAATAGTGATGAAGCGCAGGCACTCCTGAAGGGGCGGGGCGGAAACGCCTTGATCCCCACACTTCACTGCATGCACTCTCAATCCCAGAGTAAAGGCTAGTCACCAAGTTAATAAGTCTTGAAGGAATCCCACGACTACGAAGAATTCCCCAGAGTGCCTCACGATGCAGTCATCTGCCTTCTTATTGAGATCGACCCAGTTATATTGCCCCCGTCGAAATTTCAGTCGGCGTTGGCGTTCTACGCGGAAGTCGGCCCTCCACAAGGAACGTTAATTTTCAAGTAACAAAATGAATTGGTGATAAAGCATGGGTATAGATTCCGTTGTGACATTTGCCTCAAATATCAGCACCAACTCACCACCCGTCGTCGACGGCCGCATCACGTTGAAAACACCGCTTCTCGTCCGATCAGCGAAGTTAAGCGACGTTGGGTCTGGATAGTACTTGGACCAGATGTTTTTGTCGTTCCATTTTTTCTTTTCGATTAGCTTTTATAAAACTTTTGCATTGGATGAGTTTAGACATAAAATAAAACAATGAAAGCTTTCAAATATAATCAGGTATGTATGGGAGCGAGACATCAATGAAAAACTCCAACAAACACCATGGAGGGCTCCCGAGCGGGACTGGGCGTGAAATATTCTGGAAGGGACGTTAATTTTAATCTGTTTTTTCACAGGTAAATAGAAAACAATAATATAATTTTGTACATTGCTGATTCATACTGATGTCTATTCGGTGATGAGCATTTTCTGATTTCTTGTATTTAATATACTTGGAAATATTAACTCCGATACCTTAACAACCCTCCACGCTTTTCACTCACTTCTATTTTTTAACGGGCCATCCATAATAGAGAATATTCAGCAGCCTTTCCACTAACAAACCAGAGTTGACTAATTCTTTCCATCGGAGTTTAAGTTTTTAACATTTTGGTATAAAAGTCTGTATCGATCGTTTTTAGGTGTTTTGTCAATATTTTTTTTTATTTCCTATTATATGTGTATTTTTTTCATCCCGCTGATCAAATTAGTATTGCGGGTATATTATATTCAGGAGGCCTCATTTTCTAAGGCGGAGGGGCGGTGTATGATAAATTCAGTTCTGTTAATTAACGCTGCTCAGATATCCTACAGATATATGAAACATTAATTTGGGAAATTCTCTTTACAAAGGCACTCATATATTCGTGGTGTGAAGATGTCACAACACAAATTACGGCGTTCTACACGTTTGTCGGCGTTCCCCAAGGAACGTTAATTCTCTAAGTAACAAAAGGAAGCATATAGTGGCAAAGCACTGGCATATATTTCGTGGTGTGAGTTGCCTCAAATATCAGTACTAAGTTTTTAACCCTCGTCAACGGCCACACCACGTTGAAAACACCGCTTCTCGTCCGATCAGCGAAGTTAAGCGACGTTGGGTCTGGATAGTACTTAGAACACCAGATGCTGTTGGCATTCCAATTTGCTTTTCGATTAGCTTTCATTTTTTGCTTCGGAAGATTATAGTTATTGACATAAAATTGAACACTGAAAGTTTTCAAATAATGAGGTATATATATGGGAGCAAGACATCAATGAAAAACTCCGGAGCGGGACCTGTTTTGTAAGAATTATCTTGTAACTGCAAAATAGTTCGAGAAGAGGTCCAACTCGCTTAGTTATTCTAAATATCACTCACCTTCTCCTTCTTTAGTTTCAGTACATGGCATAGGCATCAGACAATCAATTTTATTCTAGAGAAATTAATGCTTTAAAACAAACGAATAGGGCAGATTTTAGTAAGGATCACTCCTCGTAAATGTTCAATCAGTTCTTGCTTGTTTTGTCTGTTGGTCTCGGGTGCTGTTGCCTTGTGGGCAATATCAAAGATCACAAAGATTACAATTGGACAAACTAGAACAAAACCAGGCATATTAATATGTTTTCATCATGTGTATTTCCCAGTGCGCATTCTATGACATGTGGCAGCGATTTTTTCCCATGTTGCCACGTTGTGGTGTTGGTAGTGGTGGTGGTGGTGGTGGTCGGTGTGTCCCCCTAGGTCCCTCCCCCGGGTCGAGAGGGAGAGAGAGGGAGAGAGAGAGAGAGAAACAGGTGGGTTGTGGGTGGGTAGGCCGGGAGAGAGTGCTAATCTGATAATTGGCGGTCGAACTGGCAGAGCTGCACTCATGGGAATTCTGGAATCTGACACATCTTGAACCGACTTCATGCTCCGAACAGACTATAGTGGCGTCGCCTCCTCATGTAGCAGTCTGAGAGCCATCGGCAGGGGCTCCAGGGATTCCGCGACAAATTTAGTACAGCATCATCGGCGAACTCAAGGCCTGTGATCTTGGTGTTGGCAAGAGATGCTCCGCAAAGACTTTGATGAACAACTTTGCCCAATGTCCAGTTCATTCAAGTCTTGAATAGTGATGGAGCGCAGGCACCCCTGAAGGGGCGGAGCGGAAACGCCTTGATCTCCACATTTCACTGCATGCACTCTCAGTCCCAGAGTAAAGGCCAGTCACCAAGTCAATAAGTCTTGCAGGAATCCTACGACTTCGAAGAATTCCCCAGAGTGCCTCACGATGCAGAGTCATCTGCCTTCTTATTGAGATCGACCCAGTTATATTGCCCCCGTCGAAATTTCAGTCGGCGTTTGCGTTCTACGCGGAAGTCGGCTCTCCACAAGGAACTTTAATTTTCAAATAACAAAATGAATTAGTGACAAAGCAGGGGCATAGATTCCGTTGTGACATTTGCCTCAAATATCAACACCAACTCATCACCCCTCGTTAATTGCCACACCACGTTGAAAACACCGCTTCTCTTCCGATCAGCGAAGTTAAGCGACGTTGGGTCTGGATTGCTCGGATGGGTGACCGCTTGGGAACACCAGATGCTGTTGGCATTCAAATTTTCTTTTCAATTAGCTTTTTTAAAACTTTTTTGCTCTGAATGAGTTAGTTATTGACATAAAATTCAACAATGAAAGCTTTCAAATATAATCAGGTATGTATGTGAGCGATACATCAATGAAAAAGTCCAACAGACACCATGGAGGGCTCCGGAGCGGGACTGGGCATGAAATATCCTGGAAGGGACGTTAATTTTAATCTGTTTTTTCACAGCTAAATAGAAAACAGTAATATAACTTTGGACATTGCTGATTCATACTGATGTCACTTCGGTGATGAGCATTTTCTGATTTTTTGTTTTTAATGCACTTGGGAATATTAGCCCCCCTTCCACACTTTTCACTCACTTCTGTTTTTTTTTCTACCGGGCCATCCATAACAGAGAATATTCACCAGCCTTTCCACTAACAAACCATGGTTGACTAATTCTTTCCATCGGAGTTTAAGTTTTTAACATTTGGTATGAAAGTCTGCCTCGATCGTTTTTAGGCGTTTTGTCAGTATTTTTTTTCGTATAGTATTATTTGTGGATTATTTCATCCCTCTGATCTAATTAGTGTTGCGGGTATATTATATTCGGTATGAATCAGTTTCCGAGGCGGATGGGCGGTGTATTATAAACTCAGTTCTGTAAATTAACGCTGCTCAGATATCCTACTCATATATGAAACACCAATTTGGGAAATTCTATTTACAAAGCCACTCATATATTCGTGGTGTTATGATATCACAACACACAAATTACGGCGTTCTACACGTTAGTCGGCGTTCCCCAAGGAACGTTAATTCTCTTAAGTAACAAAAGGAAGTTTAAAGCAGTGTCATAGATTCCGTGGTGAGAGTTGCATCAAATATCAGTACTAAGTTCCCTCGTCAATGTAAATTGTGCATTACTTTATAGGGAGCCTACTATCTCCGTCAATGCTACTACATTGCTTGTTTTGAAGAGCCCGTTCTCCCTTGAAAACTGGCAGTATTATCATTGTACTTTGTTTCTTAGGTGATGTCATTGATTGTTAAAGTGACGTTATTCAATTAAATTACGGTTATTTTCTAATCATGGAACTAGCTTGATTATTTCAATCATATATTTGTACGTGTCGTTGAAACAATGCATGTTGTCATAAACAGCCAACCAGTTGAAAGGGAAGCGGAGCTTAGTCAGTATGGGGGAGGGGCTTTCGTTTATTTGTAAATATACGCTTAATATAAATAATGAAAGCCTAATGTAATATATATTTCCAATTCATTTAATTTTTTTTTAGTTTTATATTTAACTTTTTCCATGTTCGACCGTGCATAACCGAAACCGTTATATATATATATATATATATATATATATATATATATATATATATATATATATATATATATATATATTTATTTATTTATTTATTTATTTATTTATTTATTATTTTTAAGTGCATATGGATTATGAAGGGACTTCTGTGCACAAAACAATGACAGATAGTTAGTCGATCGAAACCCAGACCAAGTAAAAGAAAATTGGAAAGAGAATAGAAATTGTATGGAGCACCCGCACCTCACCCGCAGTATCTGTGCCCAGACCTGTGAACTTTTTACTGAGAACCCACACCCACACCACTCCCACAGTGTCTGTGCCCACACCTGTAAACTTTATGAGAATTCTCACCCGCACCACACCCATAATTTTGGCCCAACAGTAAGCTATGAATAAATGTTCAAATTCTCTCTCTCTCTCTCTCTCTCTCTCTCTCTCTCTCTCTCTCTCTCTCTCTCTCTCTCTCTCTCTCTCTCTCTCTCTCTCTCTCTCTCTCTCTTCCGACATATCTAGTGGGATGGGAATTAAGAATTTCTCTGAAATAATCCATTCATTAACTTAAAAATGTACTCATTAGCAGGGCAGATCTCGCCCACCTGACCTACTTAATGCTGAAATCAGGGCAGGTGATAATTGCCATCATTAGTGAGGTATCACAACTAGTTTTCAGCTTCAACCAAGGTTAGTAAAGCTGCAGTGTGAAGTGTCATGTGCGCCGACCCTGTGTTTCTTATCTTAATTACATGTGTTGCAACCAGCGGTGAATGATTCAGCGGAACGGGGAGCGATGATTTAAAAAAGTCTCCGTTGTTTGCCGTCAATTTCGCTCTCTGATGTCCGGCAGCAGAGAAACTGGCTTCATGGGGGAACACAAGTTCTTGGTTCAGTGTTTACTCGGAAATCGAAAACTTGCCTCAATCAGAAACTCACTGAGTAAAGAAGAGTGGGGAAGGGGGATCTGTGAGTGTGACGTAACGGTATATTCGTTTATTTTTACTTTTCACACTGGGATTAAACGGCCTCGGTATGGCTCCGTAGTAAGCCCACACGGCCCCTGTATTGTTGATAAGCCGATGAATATTGTAGGGAGCCCCAAGCGTCACCTCGAGGCTGTTGGAAACTTATAAAATTGAGAAAAAAATATATGAGTTGTATTTCTTCAGATGTATACTTTTACTTCTTTTTATTTATAATTGGTGTAAACGTGAACGGCAGTGTGAATGTACTGTCAACCTCTCGTCTATAGTTGTAGAAATGTTCTGTCATCAGGGCCGTAATTACTTGGGGGGTAGGTATATCCCCCAGTGTTTTCTACATCGGCCTCAAAATGCTCCTAAAATGCTTATATTTCAAAACAATTCCACCACCTGCACATGTTCGCTTCGCTCTCCCCCCTCGCCCCCACCTCATGAGCCTATGCTGGCCTCTAGCCCTTACACCAAATCTGCCAAAATTACGGGCCTGATCCCATACAGGCATACACCTTCTGAACTCCCCCCTCGTCCAGAGCTCGTCAGGAATTTATAGCGTTCAAACTTTCCAAATTAATTCCTGGACAGGAATAATATCGATCCGTGTGCAAACTTTCACACCGTAGCCTGACATCAGGCTATCGGCGTGAAAGTTGGCACACGGATCAATATTATTTGGGTCTCGTACTCTAGATGGCCTGGCGGTGGTGTTTTTCAAGCTGTGTATGTTTGGGTGTGGGTGTCCGAGACCAGTGACATCTCAAGTAATGGACGGCTTACTCTTTTGATTTTGCGGCGCCCTTGTCATTAAGCCGCGAATTTGTGAAAAATCAACCGCTTTGGTGCGAATCGCCATAACCACCTTATATCTGGGGCTACAGAAATGTTTTTGGTATCAATCGACGGCAGAATGCAAGGGCTCTCTCTCTCTCTCTCTCTCTCTCTCTCTCTCTCTCTCTCTCTCTCTCTCTCTCTCTCTCTCTCTCTCTCTCTCTCTCTCTCTCTCTCTCTCTCTCTCTCTCTCTCTCTCTCTCTCTCTCTCTCTCTCTCTCTCTCTCTCTCTCTCTCTCTCTCTCTCTCTCTATATATATATATATATATTTTTTTTTTTTAATCAGCGACCGGGCTCGAAACCCGACTCGAAAGGGTCAAAAATCGAATAAATTCGCAAAAAAAACCCGACTGAAAAAAACCTATTTTTTAGTTCCCAACCTTAAAACTCGCTCATTTTTTGAGAATTTCAAAACAACTTATTTAACAAATGATTTAGCCCTGCCGATGTGCTTTCCATTATGGTGCATAACATTTCCCTACTCCCAGTAGTTTCGTCGCTACAGCTCGAAACGTAAACCCTGTCGAGAGCGATTTTGACGAACTCCAGACACCTTGACGTTTTCGTCTAGTGTGGCCTTGCTATTGCCTCTAGAAGGCTGTAATTTGGCTTGTGGTCCCTCTTGGCAATGTAGTTTAATATGATATACCATTTTAAGATATCTATTTTTAAAGTTACTATTTTTATATTATCATTTCACAATATAAATCAACCTATATTAAGCGCTTTATATGTCATTTCTTTTTTTTTTTTTTAGTATTCAACCATATTTCTTCCCATTTGTGAACAATACATTTAATTTGCTTTCTTTTGATACTATATATATATATATATATATATATATATATAGATATATATATATATATATATATATATATATATATATATATATATATAACTTGTTGTGTACTTTTGTCGCTAGTCCCAATATAAGTCTGCCGCGGCAGCTGCTATTAAGCGAGTCTGTTATCATTCCCACCCTTTTTTTATAACTTAACAATAAAAGTTTATAAAGTTTATACATGTACTTTTAAAATTAAATATAATATAACATATACTGGAAGTAATTTATACACAATTATTTCATTAAAATGACACATATCAACATACTACAAACACTTTATAGCGCACAATATATATTAACTTTATAGTATTATTCTGTTCATGTTTCATATATTATTAGTTTTTATGTAATCACATATTGTATTATTAATAAATGGGAAGAAATATGGTTGAATACTGAAAAAAAAAGAAATAACATGTATAATAAGGCGCTTAATATAGGTTGATTTATATAGTGAAATGATTATATAAAAATAGTAACTTTTTATATAGATATCTTAAAATTGTTTTAATATAAGATAATCAACATATTGAAGTGTTCATATATGTTTTTTTTTATGCAGATATGGTTTTCCGTCGCGGCGCGTGAAATGAGTCAGATTCGGCGAATGTTCGTCTCGACTTCTGGTTGAGGTCGAGCAAAAACTACTACAGCTAGGAAGGCGTGCTTGGTGGGAAATGAAAGCTCTTTTAATACAGATTAATAATCATAAGAACAAAAATTGTAAAGCCTTAAATTAATAAAAAAAAAGTTATAAGCAAAGAACTAGGACGTGTCCAAATCGCCGCAAAAGGGCCGAAAAACAGGATATTTTGTGACGGCTCGACGATGAACTTGAAATCGAGCTATCGAAAAATCCTTCGAGTTGGTCAAACTACATTGCCAAGAGGGGCTACATGCCAAATTACAACCTTCTAGAGGAAATAGCAAGGGCCCACTAGACGAAAACGTCAAAGTGTCTGGAGTTCGTCAAAATCGCTCTCGACAGGGTTTACGTTTCGAGCTGTAGCGACGAAACTACTGTGAGTAGGGAAATGTTGTGCACCATATTGAAAAGCACATTGGCAGGGCTAAATCATTTGTTAAATATGTTTTTTGAAATTCTCAAATTATGAGTGGGTTTCAAGGTTGGGAAATCAAAAAGTTTTTTTCCGAGTAGTTTTTTGCGAATTTATTTGATTTTTGACACACACACACACACACACACACACACACACACACACACACACACACACACACACACACACACACACACACACACAGAAAGCGTGAGCTTTGGTCATCTCCATTTTCCCAGAGGGAGAGGAGAGAAGGGAGCCTGGACAAGGGCGAGGGAGGGACTGGAGAAGGATGGGAAGGGAGCGAGCGGGTGGTGTGCTACATTAGGAGGAGGCAGGGAGAGGGGAAAGAGAAGGAACCAGAAGGTGTGGAAGGGGAGTTCTCTGAGGAGGAGAAGGGAGAGAGGAGGAAAATAGGTATGACTATGGGTAGAAAAGGAGGGTGAAAAGGAGTTTGAGGAATGAAGAATGGGAGAAAGGGAAGCACGTGTTAATAAGGACATGGTGTGGCTAAGCTGTGTGTGTGTGTGTGTGTGTGTGTGTGTGAGAGAGAGAGAGAGAGAGAGAGAGAGAGAGAGAGAGAGAGAGAGAGAGAGAGAGAGAGAGAGAGAGAATGTAAGCTGATTATGTGCGACAAATTAGTAGCACAAAGTGGGGTCACGATGGATGGGAGAAGTTGTTTTTAATTAGAGGTAAGAGAGTGGGAAGGGGGGGGGGGGGGGTCAGGCAAGAGAGGGAACACCGTGAGGGAGAGAGGAGGTGAGAGGGAGGTCAAGCTAGAGAGGTGAAAGGGAAGGACATAGAGGAAAAGTGAGAGAGGCAAGGTAACTGAGAGGAGTGTCTGATGTGTGTACGGGAGAAAGTGTGAAAATGAGAGCCTTATAAATGGATGCGTTATAGGTATTAATATGCCATCCTGGTTGGAGGAGGAAGGAGGAGGAGGAAGAAGGCGTCGAGGGCGAGTTTCATGAGACCTCTCTGCTTGATATCCCATGAGACTTCTTCCTTTGGTTTCTCCTCCTCCTCTTGTTCCTTTTCCTCCCCCTCTTACTCCTCTTCCTCCCGTCCCTCATCTTGCGAGTGGAGGAACTAAGCTAATTTGAAATAAATGCAGTTGGTACCCACGTACCTGTGCGTGGTAATGAGGAGGCCGATGAGGTGGCGCGGGCTGCTGCTTCTCGTCCTCCCTCACAGTGCACCCTTCCACTCAGGGACTTATATCCTACCTTGCGGTCTGCACTCTAGAAGGTGTGGCAGCGCAGGTGAGAGGCTGCGATTGCCACGACAAAGATGGGGGAAATCACGACCAAGGCTGTGCGTCCCTGGTCGTATTCCTTTATAAGGAGTCGTAAGAGGGAGACTGTCCTGGCCCGCCTTATAAGGGTGGGTCACACTCGGTACACACATGGCTTTCTTATGTCCCGGGGGGTTCAGCCCTATTGTGATGACTGCTTGGTCCCCCTGACAGTGCGGCACTTGCTGGTCGAGTGCCCCACTTTGCGGGACCAGCGAGAGCAGTATCTTCTCCGATGTCGGGGTGGGGTTGGGAGTTTCTCTCTTTCCCTAGTTAACCCTGGAACACTGAACGTGGGTATAGATTACCCGGGGTAGGTGACGTCATTCGTGTTCCACCCTCTTCCCCACAAGCCAGCGCGCTGGGACTCCGTATAGCTTCATTCTACCCTATGGGTTTATAGGGGGAAGTCGCGTCGCTCCACTCCTCTGCCTGGATTTTGCGCTACAGACGTGTTCGGGTACCGTTTACCCACGTTCAGTGATAAGTGTATATAGAAAAACAAATAGGTGGCCATTGTGTGTTTTCTTTGGGATGGTCAATGCAAGTGTCATTAACTCCTGGATTATATACAAGGCAAATAATCCAACGCTAGGACGCAAGGAATTGCACAGGAGAAAATTCATGCATGGACTGGCCCTGCAACTAATCAAGCCCTCAGCGCGGGAACGGATGAACAACCCGTCTCAGCATCGCCAGGTGAAGCTGGCCATAAGACAGGTGTGCTCCCTCAACCTCCCCTCTGGCACAGCTGCAGGTGCTGGAGCATCGGCAGCCGAGATGAGGAACCCTATGGTCCGTTGCACGAAGTGTGACTCCAAGGCAGACAAGAAGACACGTTTCAGGTGTCACAGCTGCCGCCAACCTGTCTGCCCGAGCCACTACTTCCCCTACTGCTGTGATTGCCTCTAAGGCTGAGGTAGGTAATAAATATAAAACTAAGATTTTGAGTGCGGATGTGTGATAAAGTGTTTATGTTATGTAAAAAAAAATATAATAAGCCATTTCAATAAGTACTTCAAAAAAGTGGGAAGTTTCAACATCAATGACAGGAGGTTGCAAGGGATAGACACCAGTGGAGATGCTTGGTGTGGGCGATCATCAGGCTAAGCCTTTATTGTATCTTAGTAGCCTTTTATACACAGTTTCAATGGGTTTTATAAGCAAAAAACAGATTATATTCCACAATTTGTCATTTCTGGTGCACTAAAAAAAGGGTGTTTTTCCTACTCTCTTCCCTACAGTTCCCGCATCGCCTGTGCATTGATGACCCCCTGGGATGAGAGCCTGACATCCTTGGAAGCGTGTGGGAGCATCTGAGCGATTTTATGGAGGGTTTCTTTTGCTTATTTTTTGCAAAACATTCAAAATTTTTCACTTTTTTACATTCCTTTCTTTTTGCTTTTTAATTTAAGTTTCTTAAAGTAAGTTTTCTAATTTAATAGTTTCATTACTAAGTAAGAGGATTATATTTAGTGTGTACGGGATAGGATTAATAAATTTGTATATTTACTATTTTTCTTTAATTTTCCAAAATCGGGTATAAACTACCCACGTTCAGTGGCCGTGTAACAGGGAAACAGGTTCAGTGTTCCAGGGTTAAGTGCTGGGAGAAAAGAGTTTCTCCCCGGGGCATGACGCTTATGGCTTCCTACAGGAGGCTGGCGTCCGCAACATCCTGTAGGTTTTATTGACATTTTATTGAGTTCTTTTTTATCATGTTTTTAATTATTTTACCGTTTTTTTTTTTTATAGTTTTATATTATATATTATTTTGCGTTAAACTCGGCGCCATATAACCCTGCAGTTGCGGCGCCAGGAGAACTCAATAATCATCATCACCTGGTACCCAGTTGGCAGTGTGTACCCGACTTTTCCTTGCTCTTTCCCCTCTACCGTCCTCTCTATCTTTTCCCCTCTCCCCATTCTCCTTTATTCTTCTTTTCCCTCTTTTCCCCTTCTTTCTCATATTCTTTCTTCCGTGTTCTTATCTTGCTTCTATACTTCTTTTCCCATCCCTCTTCCTCTGACTGCCGTCCCTCTTCCTCTCTCTTCCTTTCCTCCCTTCTCTTCGTCTCCTCCTCCCCAGTCTCCTTATTCCATGTTCCCCTCCTCACCTTTTCTTCCCTCGTCGCCTTCCGTCTCCTGAGTCCTGCCATGGTCTATCATTTTCCTCTCTGCTTCTCTCTCCTCACGCTTCCGTTACCTCCCTACCGGCGTCCTTCCTCTCTTATTTTTCCTCTTCTCCTTTTTTTCCACTTTGCCCTCTCTCTCTCTCTCTCTCTCTCTCTCTCTCTCTCTCTCTCTCTCACACACACACACACACACACACACACACACACACACACACACACACACACAGGTAGGAAGACACCTACCGAACGGGCGTGAGCTACTCCCGGTGAGGATATATGGGAAGCGAGGAGGGTGCTGAAGCCCTTCAAAGACCCCTCCCATGTCCTCACTAACCGTTTCCCTTTTGTCTCATCAACACCAGAGAGCAGCTCAGCATGCTCTCTAAAGACAGTTCCTCTCTCTATCTTCACCACACTACATTCACACAACACACACGCCTTTTCCCAAAATTCAAAATTTAAAATGGCTAACGATAACACCGCCTCGGAGTCCCCACCTGGGGGGGGGACCATAAATTCCCCCAGGGAGGACTCCCCTTCTGGCTGCCGACTTGGGAGGTGTCCTGATAACTCCTCGAACCTCCTCCTTATCAATTTCTGCAACATTCGCGGTCTTCGTTCTAATTTTCATTCTGTGGAACACCATCTCTTCTCCTCTAAACCCCATCTTCTCTTCCTCACCGAAACACAGGTTTCTGAAGCTACTGACAGCAACCTCTACTCTGTTCCCTCCTACTATCTCTATCCTAAATTTCAATCCAAAGCTGGATGTTGCGTCTACGTGCGCAACGACATCACTTGCTCTCGTGCCCACGACCTTGACTCTTCTGAATTTTCCACCATCTGGCTAAGACTTCATTGTCATTCTATTACTAAATACATATGTGCTGTGTATCTCTCACCTAACTCTACTAACTATGTAAAATTCTTTGACTATTTGAACTCTAAAGTGGAGGACATCTTGAGTCACTCTCCCTTCGCTGAAATCTCCATCTTGGGAGATTTCATTGTTCACCACCAGCTTTGGCTTTCATCCTCCTTCACTGACCAGCATGGTGAACAAACCTACAACTTTGCTCTCCTCAACGACCTAGAGCAGTTGGTTCAGCACCCTTCTCGTATTCCCGACCGTCTTGGAGACAGGCCCAACATTCTAGACCTCTTCCTTACCTCTAATCCTTCTGCTTACTCTGTCAAACTGTTCTCTCCGTTGGGCTCCTCCGATCATAACCTTATTTCTGTATCCTGTCCTATCGCTCCTGTACATCCTCTGGACCCGCCGAAGAGGCGATGCTTCTGGCATTTTGCTTCAGCTCGGTGGGACGACCTGAGGATGTACTTTTCCGATTTCCCGTGGAATGATTCCTGCTTCCAGGAGAGAGACCCCTCTGTGTGTGCTCAGCGCATCACAGAGGTGATTGTCTCTGGAATGGAGGCATATATTCCACGTACTTTCTCTACTCCTCATGCTAAAAAGCCTTGGTTTAATCACGCTTGTTCTCGTGCTATTAAAGATAGAGAGGCAGCTCACAAAAGGTTCCAGAGCCTTCGAACTCCCACTAACTTTGACCTTTACATCTCTGCCCGGAATCGTGCCAAATCTATTCTCCGACTTACGAAAACTTCTTTTATTAATAGAAAATGTCAACACCTTGCTTCTTCTAATTCTTCCCGTGACTTCTGGCATCTAGCCAAAAATATCTCTTCCAATTTCACTTATTCCTCTCTCCCTCCTCTCCTTAACCCTGACGGCAGCACTGCCGTCTCATCTGTCTCTAAGGCTGAACCCTTCGCTCAAACTTTCTGTAAGAACTCCACCCTGGACGATTCTAGGCATATTCCTCCTACTCATCCCCCCTCTGACTCCTTTATGCCTGTTATTAAGATTCTTCCAAATGATGTTTTCTATGCCCTCTCTGGCCTCAACTCTCAGAAGGCTTATGGACCTGATGGAGTGCCTCCTATTGTCCTTAAAAACTGTGCTTCTGTGCTGACACCCTGCCTGGTCAAACTCTTTCGTCTCTGCCTATCAACATCTATCTTTCCTTCCAGCTGGAAGTATGCCTTTGTACAGCCTGTGCCTAAGAAGGGTGACCGTTCCAATCCCTCAAACTACCACCCTATATCTTTACTTTCATGTCTATCTAAAGCTTTTGAATCAATCCTTAACCGGAAGATTCAAAAGCACCTTTCCACTCCTAACCTTTTATCTGATCGCCAGTATGGGTTCCGCAAGGGGCGTTCTACTGGCGATCTTCTTGCCTTCCTAACTGACTCTTGGTCATCCTCTCTTAGCCGTTTCGGTGAAACCTTTGCTATCGCGCTGGACATATCAAAAGCTTTTGATAGGGTCTGGCACAAATCTTTGCTTTCCAAACTACCCTCCTACGGTTTCTATCCTTCTCTCTGTACCTTTATCTCCAGTTTCCCTTCTGACCGTTGTGGTAGACGGTCACTGTTCTTCCCCTAAACCTATTAACAGTGGTGTCCCACAGGGTTCCGTCCTATCTCCCACTCTCTTTCTGTTGTTCATTGAGGATCTTCTTTCCAAAACGAACTGTCCTATCCATTCCTACGCCGATGATTCCACTCTGCATTACTCAACTTATTTCAATAAAAGACCCACCCTACAGGAACTTAACGACTCAAGGCTGGAGGCAACAGAACGCTTAGCCTCAGACCTTACTATTATTTCCGATTGGGGCAAGAGGAACCTGGTGTCCTTCAACGCCTCAAAAACACAGTTACTCCACCTATCCACTCGACACAATCTTCCAAACAACTATCCCCTATTCTTTGACAACACTCATCTATCACCTTCCTCAACACTAAACATCCTCGGTCTATCCTTAACTCAAAATCTTACTGGAAACTTCATATCTCATCTCTTACTAAATCAGCTTCCTCGAGGCTGGGCGTTCTGTACCGTCTCCGCCAGTTCTTCTCCCCCTCACAGTTGCTGTCCATTTACAGGGGCCTTGTCCGCCCTCGTATGGAGTATGCATCTCATGTGTGGGTGGGGGGGGTGGGGGTCCACTCACACAGCTCTCCTTGACAGAGTGGAGTCTAAAGCTCTTCGTCTCATCAGCTCTCCTCCTCATACTGATAGTCTTCTACTTCTCAAATTCCGCCGCCATGTTGCCTCTCTTTCTATCTTCTATCGATATTTCCATGCTGACTGCTCTTCTGAACTTGCTAACTGCATGCCTCCCCTCCTCCCGCGGCCCCGCTGCACACGTCTTTCTACTCATGCTCATCCCTATACTGTCCAAATCCCTTATGCAAGAGTCAACCAGCATCTTCACTCTCTCATCCCTCACGCTGGTAAACTCTGGAACAATCTTCCTTCATCTGTATTTCCTCCTGCCTACGACTTGAACTCTTTCAAGAGGAGGGTATCAGGACACCTCTCCTCCCGAAATTGATCTTTCTTTCGGCCACCTCTTTTAATTCTTTTTTAGGAGCAGCGAGTAGCGGGCTTTTTTTATTAGTTTTCTTTTTTTTTGTGCCCTTGAGCTGCCTCCTTTGTTGTAAACACACACACACACACACACACACACACACACACACACACACACACGAGGAAGGAGAGAAAGAATCTACCAGAAAAGGAGGAAGGGTGGAGAGTGACATATACGAATATTAATGGAATAGTTTCATCGTGGATAGAGTTTAATGACTATTTGAGAGACAAATAACCTGATATTGTGGAGCTAACTGAAACTCAGTTGTGTGAACCAATTGAGGTGGTGGGGAATGGAGAAAGTGCATACAACATATGGAGGAGAGACAAAGATAAAAAAGGGAGGAGGAGTGATGTTGATGGTAAAAAAGCATTAGGGTGGAGGAAGTGATGGGGGTGAAGGCTTTGCAGAGTTGTTGAAAGTGAAAATTGTGGGTGCTGAAGGAAGGAGGCATTATGTAGTAGGGTATGTGCTTTCAAGAATAAATACCTGGGAGTTGCGAGAATACGAACAAATGTTACAAGACACGGTGAGTTGCCTGGATGGAATGTTGAGGGAGTGTGAGAGATTGATTATAATGGGTGATTTCAACTGCAAGGAGGTGGAATGGGAGGATTGGCAGACGCAGGGAGCAGACGAGTCGTGGGGAGGGAAGACTCCTTCAACTGGCAATGGAACATGTGCTGGCTCAGTGGATCAAGGAACATACCAGATTCGGGAACGAAGGCAAGGCATCAAGACTAGACTGGTATTTAGTAAGGAGCCGGAAGTAATAGAAAATATAAAAATAGATTGTCCAATAGCGAAGAGTGACCATGCGGTTGTGGAATTTGGAATATCAGAAAAGAGAACGATCGACCGAAAGGAGGATCACAAAATTGGAAAGGCAGACTTTGTTAGCATGAGAACTTCTTTTTAAAATGCAAATTGAAGTGAGCTGTACAAGGCCAAGAGTTGACAGGATGTGGGAGGAGTTTTTAAAGCTATACAAGGAAGCCGAAAATAGATATGTCTCCAAGGTAACGAGAAAGGATGTTGATAAAAAGGAGTGGTTTAACAAGAAATGCGAGACAGCTAGAAAGAGAAAAAAGGAAGCTTGGAAGGGATGGAGGACACGAAGAAAAATCAGCTCGTGGAACGATCTCAAACAAGCACGGAATGAATATACCAAGGTTAGAAGAAAGGAAAAAAGGAAGTATGAAAAAGATATAATCGATAAGTGCAAAGACCAACCCAAACTATTCTTTAGACATTTGAACGGCAAATTGAAGATTAGAGTAAAAATCGATAAACTGAAAATGGATGGAACCACATACGAAGACCAGCAGAGATGGCAGAGGTGATGAACAACAGCTTCCACAGAGTTTTCACAAGAGAAGGAGAATTTTTACAACCCCCGGGCCAGTAAAGAGGAAGGGTTATGCAAGAGATACAGTTAACGGTGCTGGAGGTCAAGGAAAGTTTGAACAAGCTGGATGTGAGAAAGATGACGGGGCCGGATGGAGTATCAGGGTGGATTTTGAAATAATGTAGTGAACAACTTGCGGAGAAACTGCACTCCATAATGAGTGCCTCCCTGAGTGAAAGAAAGGTACCACAAGATTGGAAGAGAGCAAGCATAGCACCGATTTTTAAGGGAGGCAAGAGAGAGGACCCATTGAAATACAGACCGGCATCACTCACTAGTGTGGTTGCGAAGATATGTGATAGACTGGTTAAAACCAGGTGGTCAGATTTCTTAGAGAGTGAGAAAATGATCTCGGATTGCCAGTTTGGATTCAGGATAGGGAGATCTTGCGTCATCAACTT
>NC_066512.1:15494007-15504007 GCF_024679095.1 Eriocheir sinensis | reverse complement strand
GCCCTAGCTCTGTGTCTCCTAGCCTCCAGGTCCTATTTCTCTCATCTTCTGCCCCATTCACAACCATTATCTGACTTTTCTCACTACTATATTTCACTCCAAAATCTCTCCCATACTCATTTACCACTTCTAATAGTTCCTGCAGTTCCTCCGCTGACTCACTCATGACTACCACATCATCTGCATATAGAAGCACACTTACCCTGTCTTCTCCCACTTTTACTCCTGCATTCTTTCTCCTCATCCTGGCTGCCAACTCCTCAGTGTACAGACTGAAGAGAGTTGGAGACAGGATGCAGCCTGCCTAACACCTCTTTCACTCCTCACCCACTCTGTCTCTAATGCTCCTAACCTATACCTGGCTCTTGTATCCACATACATGCTCCTAATGATTCACTATCTTATCACTCAAACCTACTTTCTCCAGTACCTTGCACATCACCTCCTGTTCACTCTATCATACGCTTTCTCAATATCAAGAAACCCAAGATACAACGGACTTCCATTCTTCCTTTTCCTCTCTATCATCTCATTTACCACATACATATTGTCCTCTGCTCTCCTGTCTGTGCGAAAACCATTCTGCTCCTCACCCAGCACTCTCTCTTTCAATCCACTTACACAGCCTTTCATTCAAAACAGCACAGAAAATCTTTCCCACCGTATTCGCCAGGGCTATCGGCCTATAATTTTTCAGCTCTTTCTTACTCTTATGTCCTCCCTTGTGTATCAGAGTCACTCTGCATTCGTTCCATTCGAGGCACTCTCTCATTCTCCCATACACAGTTGAATAGCTCAGTCATCCTGTCTATCACCACCTCACCTCCATTCTTATACAATTCATACGGGATCTCATCCAGCCCTGCTGCCTTGCAATTCTTCTGCTTCTTCAAACATACCTCGACTTCCTCTCTGCAAATTCTCTCATTCAGCTCACCCGCATCCTTCCTCTCAAGCGTTACATCCCTCTCTCACCTCAAAAACTTCACCCAACCCTCCAATCTCTTCCCAGAAACCTTTTATACACTCTTTCATTCTATCTGTGTTCCTGATATCCTCACCATTTACTTTCAGGCACTCCACGGTTTCACTATCAGTCACACTCTCACCCCTCAAGAATTTATACCATTCACGCCCACCTTCTAGGCCTTTTTCTTTCAGAGCCTCAATCACACTCCTCTCACACCTGACCTTGGCCTCCCTAATCTTCCATTTAGTGACCCTCTGTTGCCTTACATACTCTGACCATGTATTCTGATATTCATTCTCTGCCTCAACGTTTTCATGTCTCTCTTTCCTCAGTCTCCTACAAACCTTATTCAGCCTCTTTCGCTCCTTCCTAGCATCCCTGATCTCCCCATTCCACCATGGCTTGTACTTTCTCTTCCTTCCATTCGTACTCACATACCCAATCCGTCGAGTTGCGGCTCTCCTTACATTTCCTACAAACTCACTATTGGCTCCATCCACGTCATGCACACTTCCATTTATCCAGTCTAATTCCCTCAGGTCTACCTGGAAATCTTCCCATCTAACATCCCTCAACCTCCATTTCTTTCTTTCTCTCTTCACTTCACCTTCATTCCTAGCATACAGGTCACATTCCACCACCAGCATATTGTGGTCAGACACCACATCAATCATTCCGTCCTCATCTATCCACATACGAGACACACACTCACGCATTCTCCCATTCACTAACACATAATCAATAGCAGACTCCTGATCCCTCGCACTCCACGTCACACGTCCCTCAGCCATCGTCACATTCAAGTTTTCCAGATTCATTTCATCCACAAACTCATCCAGCATTTCCCCATTCCGGTTCATTCTCTCCCAAGCACACCCACGTGTCCATTCATATCTCCCATGACCATAATTTTCTCTCCGGCATACTCCCTCATAACTTTCCTCACCACGCCATACTTCCCTCTGTTCTCCCTCACGGCTCTCTCACCTTCCACCGTCATGTACACCACAATCACTATCAACCTTTCAGACTTACCCTTGGCATTGACACACTCCACTTTCACTGCTAGCACATCTTCACTGTCTGCACTCGTCCCTACATTTACTTCTTCTACTCTGAAACCCTTACTTTTCCTGTGGAGTAGGGCTACGCCTCCTCCCCGTGTATTCTGCTTCTTTCTGCCTTTCCCAATCATAGCAAACACTTCCCCATCCACACGCACGTCATCTCTTAACTGAGTCTCAGTCACACCAACTAGATCAAACTTCCACTCATCCAGCTCTTTACTCATGTCATCCAGCTTACCTGTGCCCCATCCTCTCACATTTATACATCCAATGTTCATACAGTTCATACGCTTCACTGCCTGGTTGGTGGTTTCTCTTCCTTGCTCTCTAGCACCTCAAGCATTCACACACTGGACGGACCTAGCATTCCTCCACTCCCTCAGCCTCCTGCCCATCCTCTCGTGTCCTGACTGGTTCAGGTGGACCCCATCTACGGTGAAGTCCAGCCCTTCCCGTAGCACACCATCCAAATCTACAAAGCTAACATTCCCTTTCTTACCCCTCAGCCACTCCATCTTCAGCTGTAGCAGTGCCTCTTGGAGTCTAATGTTCGTCCTCTGCCTCACCCTCTCATACCTCTCCCCTTCTCTGGGGCGCCTCATAACCCCAACCACTGCCACTCTCACATTCTTACCCTCTACTGCCTTCACTGCTTCTACCACCTCTCGTACCGTGTCTTCCGTGCCAACATTCTCCAAATCATTCCCACCACCCTGAATGATCAAGAGGCTGCCTTCCTTAAACTCTCCTGCCTTCTCCTCAACCCTCCTCCTCACTTCTCCAATCCTGGCACCACTCAAGCTCTCCACACCACTCCCCTCGGCCTTACACCCCAACTGACTCTTAACATTCTTCATCATGCTGTCCCCAACGACACGAATGGGGGGCATACTCTTTATCGCCTTCCTCACCTGTGGCCTGTCCTTCTGCTTCTCACACCTTCCACACCCATCCCTACCTCCCCCAACATCCTCGACCTGCACCTCCACTTCCCTGGACTCCACGGTGATCTTGGGGGCAGCAGGCTCACTCGCTGGGGCGGCTTGCACGCTGCTTGTTTTTGATTTTTGATTGAGAGAGCGGGAACTCAGTCCCTCACTAAGGCGGGAAAACTAGGCAGGCGGGAAACAGGACCTTTTTCAAATCATTTCGTTATTACTGCCAAAGCTGAGCTATGTGTGGGATGCATGACCCACTATGACCACGTGTATGTGTTAGGTTATTAATAAATAACAATCCATAGCCGTAGGGAGTTTGGTGTAAGTGTTACACAGAAAACGAGATGTCAGTATGGCGAGAGCTGGCATCTTGTAGGTCCCGCCGCCATCTTCCAGCATCTCCCACCCAGACTTCACCGCGAGCAGACGTCCCTCACCTCCTTCCGTGCCACGTGTCTATCGTGGTGGTTTTCCTGCTTTGTAGTATCCACAAGTCCAGAGTGACTGTGTGCTGCTAGCGAGGGAAGCCGTTGGAAGGTAAGGAGGGCACGGCGTTTGCAGAGAGGAACGAGAAGAGGACATAAGGACTCCAGGCCGAACGGACCACGAGGAAGACCAGGTGTGGTTTCTGCTTCGCCATCTCCAGCTAAGTACATATTTTGCATAGGATATTTTAAGGCAGTTAGGTAGGTTGCTGTGTGCCTGGGATTAATTAATTATTCTTAATTTCCAGCGAGTTTCTTTGTTGCTTAAATAAACTTAAGAGCTGGTTCATCTGGTCTTTGCTTGTCCTATGAGAGATGTGACTGGTCAGATATTTAAATAATAAAGGACTAGGAGGGGCTGCGAGTCTGAAAACTCAATTTTCAGATATTTTATTTTATATTTTTTTATTGGTGAGAATTTACGGGATTTTCGGAAGTCCAGACCTTTCAAGAACCCCACATAAAATGGCGCCCGGACAGTAAACTGGCCTCACACTCCACAGGAAAGTATTGGCTGTTAGGCTCGAAGTATTTATCTCGCAAGATGTCTGTATCACAGTGGAAAGAGGAAGCGGAAGTGTTAGGGTACAATGCTTAGGAAGCCGGGGAGTACATAATCAAAGAGCAAGAGAAAGCGAGAGAAAGAGAAAAGGATCAATACCAGCTAGGATTACGGACACTAGAAGCTGAGAGAGAGCGAGAAAAGGAGGCCCATGCAATAAAAATGGCCGAGCTAGCGGCGAATAATGGGAATGGTAATAACTCTCAGAATAATAAAGTAGTTTCTCCAAAGCTAAAGCTTAATCATTTCAAAGAAGGGGACAAGATAGAAATATTTATAGCGCCATTTGAGGAAGCCGCTATCTTAATGCAGTATGATGAGGTCACCAAGCGTGTGCAATTCATGAGTTTTTGAAGGTAAAGCTTTGGAGGTGATTCATAGATTGGATGATAACTCTCTTGGGTATAAAGATATGGAGGCATTATTGGCAGCTTATGGAATGTCTGTTGATGATTTAAAGAATCAGTTCTCCTCTGCCTCCATAAATGACGATGAGACAGCAATTCAATTTGCTGCTCGCCTCAAGGGGTACTTAGATCAATGGCTCAAGAAAGACTGTGCTGAGGAGACAGTTGAAGGTGTGAAGGACCTAATATTGCGTGCGCAGTACGTAAAATCCTGCCCAGATGAATTAGTCACGAGGCTCAAAATAGACAAGGTGAGAAAATTGGAAGTTATGAAGGAAATGGCTAATTCCTATTTTGAGGCCTGCGGTAGGATGAAAAGGCCCGGCCGCGGTCAAGATGCCAGCTGTCGCCATACTGACATCTCGTTTTCTGTGTAACACACACCAAACGCCCTACGGCTATGGATTGTTATTTAATAATAACCTAACACATGCACTTGGTCATAGTGGGTCATGCATCCCACACATAGCTCAGCTTTGGCAGTAATAACGTAATGATTTGAAAAAGGTCCTGTTTCCCGCCTGCCTGGTTTTCCCGCCTTGATGAGGGACTGAGTTCCCGCTCTCTCAATCAAAATGGCGGTCACTTCTGCGGTATTTTTCCACGGGCCACTCCCTGAATAATGAAATCATGACGTTTCGGCCCCCCTTTAAGAAAACTTTTGTCTTCAGAGAAAAGTTTTTTGACTGTGAATACGCTGCCAACACTGGTAACATGCCCTACAACTGCACCATCAGAATTAGCATGTTTCGTGCCACGTGTCTATCATGGTGGTTTTCCTGCTTTGTAGTATCCACATGTCCAGAGTGACCGTGTGCTGCTAGCGAGGGATGCCGTTGGAATGTAAGGAGGGCACGGCGTGTTGCAGAGAGGATTAAAGGACTCCAGGGCTCCAGACCACGAGGCAGATAAGGTGTGGCTCCCAGTCCCCCACCTACAGCTAAGTAATCTATTTTCATAGGATGTATTAAGATAGATAGCTAGGTTGCTGTGTGCCTGGGATTGATTAATTATTCTTAATTTCCAGCGAGTTTCTCTGTTGCTTAAATAAACTTAAGAGCTGGTTCATCTGGTCTTTGCTTGTCCTATGAGAGATGTGACTGGTCAGATATTTAAATAATAAAGGATAAGGAGGGGCTGTGAGTCTGAGACCTCAATTTTCAGATATTTTATTTTATATTTTTTATTGCTGAGAAGTTACGGGATTTTCGGAAGTCCAGACCTTTCAAGAACCTTCCCCCCCATATATTTATATATATATATATATATATATATATATATATATATATATATATATATATATATATATATATATATATATATATATATATATATAAGATAAATCACCATCATCATCATCATAATAATAATGATAATAATAATAATAATAATAATAATAATAATAATAATAATAATAATAATAATAAAGATAATATTAATTATTATTGTAATAATAATAGTTATAATAGTAGCAACAATAGTAATAAAAATATTGGTAATAGTAATAAGAAATCTATAAACGTTGTTGGTTTCGGCACTAGAACTTCTCATTACTTTATTTATTTTCTTTTAGTGGAAAATCATCACTGTGCATGTGTCTTCAAAAAGGAACCGAGAAACAAAGAAAGATAAGTAACAAACACATTTGTAACATACTGAATCACGTTGAAAATAAAATTTAGGTTTCATTTACAACGACCAAAGCGAAATATACACGCGCCGTATTGCTTACACTGTATTTTCCATTTTTCTCTATTTGACTTTTTCGTTCACTGTGGCAGCCGAGCAAAACAGACGGAAAAGTGAATCAAGTCAGGTTAGGGGGAATTACCGCGCCTCTGAAGCGATGCTGATTGGCTGTGAAAGGTGACGGTGTATGTGTGTGTGTGTGTGTGTGTGTGTGAAAGGAAGGGACGAGTGGGAAAATATATAGTGTTTTGAACCACTACTACTGGAACCATGTAATCCAGTACGCCCTGTTACATGGTCGGACGATCGGCGACTAAACCGGCTTCCCCACTGGGGTATTCAGTGAGGATGGTGACTAGACAGACACCCAGCAGGACGAAATATAATAGGCCGTCACAGAGCGAATAAGCTTTCTAGCCAACGACCATCTAGTTCTAGGGAGTGGATTCGGATTTCGAACTCACATCCAAAGCCGTGCACCCGATCCTCCTGGGCGTCCCCACTCTCCCTGCATTGGTGAGTGACAAACCAGTTCTTTCGCTCTTTTTTTTCTTTCTCTTTCCTTACCGCAGTGCTGTCGCTTTCTTTCTCCCTCCCTCATGGGCGTCTCAGTTGTGTGGGAGCTACTGAAGAGGCAGCATAAAGAGGAGTCTTGACTCCTCCTCCTCTACCTATTTCGTCTCTTAGAATAATAATAAGGAAAGTGAAGGATTGGGGAAGTAGAAAACGAGGAGATGGTTATAACACACCTGAGGGAAAAGTTAAGGCAAAAAAGGTAAAAAAGGATAAGTGAATGATAAAATATAAACGATGAAGAAAGGATGACGCAAAAGGGTATAAATAGAAAAGGGAAACATAAAATGGAGGTTGGAGTGGAGATATTTATAGAAAAGGAAAGCAATTAAAATAATGAGTGAGATTACTAATGCTTATACTTTTTGGTGTTTTGTGGAAATAACAGGATAAAAAAGAGGGGGGAAAGGGCGATAGCGTGTAGGAATGATAGAAAAGATGCAGGTTATATGAAATGGCAATGAGAGATAGTGGAGAATCTGACGAAGGGTGGAAATGAAAGTGGAGAGAAGGGAGGGGGTCGAGGGGAGGATAACACTCATGTTTGTGCGTGCATGTTTATAGGGGAATAATTGTAGGAAAAAGGGAGAAGGGGAGTTGAGAGGATTGGGAAGAGGTAACGAGCTCTAGGAATCGAAGGGACTTATGTGTGAGGACGAATTAATTGTCTGTTTGTCTATGAAGCTGAAATATGGAGAGGCAGGAGGAACGAATCAACAGGAGGGAAGGGGATGATAGATGCTTGGAGTGAAGGTGATAGTGTGTGTATACAGGGATTCAAGGGGATTTATGGATGGGTGAAAGGGAAGTCATACTGGGGAGAAGATGATGGTGAGGAGAGGATAGGGTGGGTGATTCGGGTGAAGGTGAAGTGAGTGTGAGTGTAAACACGGATTCGAAATGAAGGTAAAGAGGTGAATGGTGGATAAAGGGAGGAAGTCAGAGGTAGAGGAGGGGAAGGGAAAGGGAAGGAATTCACATTGGGGAGACGAGGTGAGGGAAAATGGTTAAGGTGAAAGGGAATAGCATATCAATGTAGCTCCGCAGGGAAGGGAAGAGGGAGGAGGAAGGGGGGGATGAATAGGGGAGGAAACCAGATGGGAGGAGGAGGAGGAGGACTGAAATTCATGCGAGGGGAAGGGAGGGCTACACCTATAGAGCAAATGTCAACGAATCCTTGCCTTCCCTCCCTTGCCTCCCCATCCGTCTTTCCCGCCCTCCCTCTATATATATATTTTTACAATGTCCATAAAACGTCGGTGAAGCGTAACATTTCATGGCTTTTATTTTGTTATAGTCGTAGCAGCAGGAGCAACGAGCGTGTTCTGACAATACCCGTGTTTAAAGGGCCTTCTCTATATCTCCATCTGTGCCTTCCCCTCCTCGTCGTTGTCGTCGTTCGTCGATTATATTTGCCCCTCTCGTCATCCCCGCCCCTTTAATGTGTGTGTACTCTGCTCTCTGCTCCGTATCTGTGACCTGGCTGTGATATTGTGCCTCTATTTTTTTTATGTGAGTCCTTTTTTTATTTTAGATTTGTCTCCTTTTGTCTCAGTTTTTTTCTTTATTTTTCTTGCCGTAAAGAACAAAAGCTTAAAAAAGAAAAAAAATCCCCGTTATATACTGCTCTATGAGCAATATCTATGTAGAATATGTCTATCTATTTACACACACTCACACACACACTACACACACACACACACACACACACACACACACACACACACACACACACACACACACACACACACGATTAAGTAGTCTGAATTTTATAATAATCTCTCTCTCTCTCTCTCTCTCTCTCTCTCTCTCTCTCCCCACACACACACGCCGTATAATTTTTTTTTATCTTAGCTTGGCTCTCCTCCCCTTTCTCAACATTCCCTGATAATGCTCTCCCACATGCAACAGGCAGCTTTCTTCTTCCTCCCCTTATCATAGTCCTCTCCCTTCCCTTCCTTTCCTCTCCCTTCCCTTCCCTTTCCCCTCCCTTCCCTTCCCTTCCCTTAGAATTTCTCTATTTTTCCTTCGTTTCCTCCGTCCACCTTCCTACCCAACACACACACACACACACACACACACACACACACACACACACACACACACCAGCGCCATCACCGCCATCACCACCGCCACTACCACCCTTGGTCATATATTATATTAACGACAGTTTCCGAGACAGATCGGAACTCATAATTCTCTCCGATTTCTGGTCATTGCGGAAAAAAATGGCCCGATCCGCCGGAGATACGGCCCCGCTGCGGCGCCGAAATGGGCAGCTTAAGTTGACGGATCTCCGGCCGCGTGCCCGCCATCCCGCAGTGTCCAGGGGTGACGCTGCCCTGCCACGCCACCCCCCACAGGGTCTGTCACTTTCCTCCGGAGAAAGTCATGTGCCTTTTAGATGGACAGCCATTGTCTTTATAGGAACAGTCATGCCTTACAAGGGACAGAGAAAGTCATGCCCTCCTCTAAAGATAATCACTATGTCCTTACGACATCCCCTGCCATAGATAGTCACGCTCCCTCCCTCTCCCTGCCAATGAAAGTCATTACCTATCGAGAAAGTCTCACCTCCCAGAGAAAACAGGGCCAATGGAGAAAGTTATTCCCCCTGGAGGATGTCATTCCCCGCCCTTCCACATGGGAAGGACAGTCACTGCCCGCTGCCACGCGCTACGAGGGACAGTCACGCCACCCATCTGATAGACTTTCACAGAAGGTTGCTTCACTTTGAATGAGTCATGATTTTGATCGCGCCAGAGAATGACCCCCGAAATGACAGCTCACGCCAACCTCCCCCTCCCCCCTTGTTTGTTCCCCAGAAGGTGTCAACTCCCCTCCCACCTTTCCTCCCCCGAGTCGGACAGTCATTCCCAGACTGAGCCACAAAACCATCAGTCTGTCAGTCCTCGGAGCCTCATTTTCCCCGTCATAAAAAAAGTGAATTATGAGGATAAATCCGCAGTAAATCTCTCTATCACTCACCGCCCAGGCGCCGAAGAGGGATTACGAGATCTTACTAATTATTGCATTAGCGACATTTTTTTTTTATCCCAGTTGATGGATACAACGCGGAACATTTTGGTTTCATTACCTGTACGATTTTTTTTCGCGATAACGTAATCTCGCAGCTCAACTCGGGACCTCCATTAAAAAGAGAACCATTTTTTCCCTCCATACTCTCCGACTAAACTGTTTCCAATTAGACCTTTTTTGATCGTGTATAATTCAGGTCTGTTCACTGATTTCGCGCGTTTCAGCGACGTGTAAAGGCGCATTACTGTTTGTTCTTTATTTCCTTACAAA
>NC_066512.1:15466507-15489007 GCF_024679095.1 Eriocheir sinensis | reverse complement strand
TTAGCCGGATATTTTGTTTTTATTTATTAATGATCCACGAGACATCCTAGAGGTAAAGCAAAGTATGTGCTTATCTTTGTATTCATTCATACACACACTGGTAATATTTCTGTGGAGTCTGATTCACTTATTAGAGTGAAACTCTGTTGTGATAAACAGTCACAAATTCGTGTCACCAGTAAAAATGAAAGTAGTAATTTAAGTTTTGCCACCATGAAATATACACAAATAGATAAATATGAAAGCTCACGAAGTCACAATAAGTGACATCACCTGCTTTGCGCAGTAAAAGTATGCTATTTGTGGTATCTGACACCCGCAAAATGGCGTACAGGCTGGCTCGGGCCTGCGGGCTACAGCCTCAACGTTGCCAGATTGTCATACTCAGCCGATTATATTTCCCGACTTCCTACCCCAAAACTGTCTTCTGGGCTCCAATAACGAAACTAATTTATAGTTATCGATATAAGAGTTAGATCCTGATGTTTCTTGGCAATAGTTAGGCGTCAGAAACCGGTAAATACTGTGCTCTGAGTACGATGACTTGGCAACGGTGGCTATATGTATTTTCATATTATTGTTCTCTTGTTTATTCAATGTTCTGTTCAAGAAAAAGAATACCCATAATTTTAGTTAGTTTTTGGTTATAAGGATACTTTTCGAAACACAATTATAACACTACTTTCTACTAGTTCGGAAACGTACTGAATCCTGGATCGGCTACGGAATGTCAGGTGCGCCTATTACTTTCACTACAGCTTCGGAGAAAACAACTAAAAAAAAAAAAAAAAAAAACCGTAAAAAAAGTGAAGTTCCAGAAGCGTCCCTCTGTTTCCTTCTCTCCCTCGCTCTCTGTTCCGTTTTCTTTAAACTCGGGCATCCTGTACGCGCCTCGTTACCCTAACAAGTAATTACTAAGCCCTAACTGATCCCCTCATTACCCCTGGATGGCCCCGCCTTGTGGTCCAGTCTAGGCGTAATTTGCTCTTATTTTGGAGGCTTTTTATCCTGCATGTTTGTTGGGGTCTGGCTGAGAATGGGGAGATGGGCTGGTGTGTGTTGGGTGTATGCTGGGAAGTTTGTGTGTGTGTGTGTGTGTGTGTGTGTGTGTGTGTGTGTGTGTGTGTGTGTATTAATTGTGATTTAGTGTCAGGCAATAAAGGACAAAACGCAACAGCACAAATAATTCCCTTTTTTTCTTCATTTTTTCCTGTTCTTCCTGTTTCCACTTTCATTAGCCTCACTTCCTTCACCTGTCCATCATCACACCTTGAAGTAGCAAGACTTTCTCTCTCTCTGCGCTAATTGTGTGTGTGTGTGTGTGTGTGTGTGTGTGTGTGTGTGTGTGTGTGTGTGTGTGTGTGTCTGTCTGTCTGATAACCACTTCCTGCCTCATTAGTACCTGGACCCTCGACTTTGGCATCACAGAGTTATTGAAAGAGAAATCTATATTTGAATTTATTTTGTGTAGGAGTTTTATTATTTTTTTAATTAGTCTTGCTTTCATATTATTTTTAATTGGGTATTTTTTCCTTTTTTGAAGTTTGAAGGAAGAGGCCGCGCTGAATTAATTATTATTGTTGTTTCGACATTTTCAAGAGGACAGGCTTATTTTTATAAATATATGTATGCCGTGGGAGTCAACCTCTTGTTTTCGTTCTTGTTTTGTTTTTTTATTGTCGTCGTCATTGCCTTATGTTGCAGATATTTTCTTTTTTTCATACTTTTTCTTCTAAAAAATAATTTATTTGATTGTCTAGGTTCCATAAATGACTTTAAGCGTGACTGTGAGAGTTCGGTGAGTAAAATTTAGAAACTTTCCCATTGATTAATCTCTTCGACGAGAATTTTCATCGCTCATCATTTGTATCATTCACACTCTGTCTTGTTCTCCTGCGACATAGGTTGAGAATTGTGATAACTATAATAAGGTTTAGAAGAATAACTGGAAGTTTTGCCCACCACCAAATTTATCAGCGACAATTCAAGGCATGAGTTTAAGATGACACATCACCGCACAGCCAGCCTGCCGCCGCTCACACGCACCCATGTATAGCCACGCCCTGCCCTCCCTTTTATTTACTTTATTTTAATATTGCATTGACATGTGTAATAGAGCGAAGACTATGGTGACAGCATGAAAAAACAACAAAAACGTACTAATATTAGCAAAATAATTTAAAGAAACGAAAAAAACTTGTACTGACGAAACCAAGTAAATAGAATAGGATGCAGAGAGAGGGTGGATAAGTAACATGCTGAGTGAAGAGGAAACTGAGGATGATGATGATGATAATAGTAATAATAATAACAAGAAATAACATTGGCAATACATATGAAAAAAAGTATAGAAAACAATTATAATATTACTTATTGTCTTATCACTACTATTATAATCATTATAATAATTATTATCACTTGTAATTTTCTAATCCATAATATCAAGCAAAAAATCTATTACTGACCAAATTTCTAATCTATATATCAAGCAAAACAGTCTATTACTGGCCCCCAATCAGCCAGACAAAGCAATAATACAACCATCAACTTACGTATTATCAAATTCTGCATTTTGGAACATGTAGTCTGCTTCTCCAGTTTCTCCTCATCCTTCTTTTTCTCATTCTTCCCCTTTTTCTCTACAGCCTAATCTCTAAACCCAAAGACGGAGCTTAATAAGAGGAAATTTCTCGCGTCAAGCTTTTTATTAACCTAAATTTCCCTGTCGAAATCAAAATTATGAAAAATGGCGAAAACTAGTACATACGAATTCGAACCGAGGAAATGAACCCGACAGCATGACATTTTGACGAAGATAGTGTGTGTGTGTGTGTGTGTGTGTGTGTGTGTGTGTGTGTGTGTGTGTGTGGTTGAGTCTTCTGAGCCTCTTCTGTCTTGGGTCAAATAAGAATCGTTACAAGATTTTCAAACACATGGTTCGCGGTGTGTAGGGGGCGCCACTGTTAATCAACGGGTGACGGACCGACTCACCACTTTTCCTGTTTTTATATATATATATATATATATATATATATATATATATATATATATATATATATATATATATATATATATATATATATATATATATATATTTCAAGGGTATAGTAAGAAGTAGTAGTAGGTTAGTGGTGAAGGTACAGGTGGGGGACAAGGTAACTTGTACACTTTTCCCCCTCCTCCCCCCTTCCCCGTCTTGTTTTGTTGTCTAACTTCATGGGCGTTTCTCTTTATTGTTTTCTTAATACAAGTAACAAGAGCCGCAGTAGATACACCTACAAGAACACAGTATTGATAATGATGATAATGATGATGATAATGATAATAATAATAATAATAATAATAATAATAATAATAATAATAATAATAATAATAATAATAATAATAATTGCAGCAACATTAACATAGACATTTCTATGTTTCTGCTTTATCTTGAACGCAAGTAATAACAATAATAACAAATAATAACAACGACAACAATAAAAACAACAACAATCAGATCAAATGTGAAGGTCGGCGTCCGCGGTGAAACATTGCCTTTTTCGCAATAGCGTCAAGTTGACCAACTATGTTTTTGTAAAGGCTCTGGGCATGACGTGACGATGACTGATTCAGTTCTTATGCACAAGAGATGTTTTTGTATTTGTATCTTGTTCACAGTCCCCGGAAGAAACGCCCGTCTGTTATTTTAATCTTTTAGAAATGTTAAGCTTTTTCATATACAAGAGTAAGTGTATGCGAATTTCCTTATTTTTCGTCGAGTTTTGAAGTACTGCAGAAGCTTGTCATATCACTTAGGTTTCCTTTTCTTAACAGCCAATGATTAGGATATACCGACCATTCACTCAATTAGCTCACGTAGTGTAGGAAATGATATGATTAATAAGCCAAGATTTGCCAACCCTGACCCAGCTTTACCTTACCCAACCCTCCCCAAACCAAACCAACGTAACCCATCCCAAAGCAGATTTATCCTAACCTAACTTAAATACCAACATTTTATCTCGTGAAGCGAAAAAAATAGACTAGATTAATTTGTGCTCGACCTCACAGTAACACGTAGCAGTCCCTATACACACTCCCCCCTACACAGCCCCCTCCCCCACCACTCACGCTGCCTATCATATCCATCACCCATAGCAGTCCATGCCTCATCATCATCAACCGAGCCCTCCCAGCCATCCCATTACCTGCAGCCCGCCCATCAGTGCCACTATACATATTAGCAACTGGCACGCACCCTTTCGTCCTGCCCCGTCTCTTCTGTCCCACCCGTCTACCTCACACATTATTCACTTACCTATACCTAGTTACCCACCCACCAATCCGTCTTCCTACTAACCTACATACCTACCTACTTACCTTCCTACCAACTAACTTACCTACTTACTTTACTATCAACTAACTTGTCTACTTATCTTCCTACCAACTAACTTACCTACCTACCTACCTACCTACCTACCTACCTACCTACTTAGCTTAGGTTCAAAGGAGCTGCCTTGCACAGGCCTACCGGCCTCTTGCAAACTCTTACGTTCTTATGTTCTTACCTTCCTTCCAACTAATTTACCTACTTACCTTACTACCAACTAACTTATCTACTTACCTTCCTACCAATTAACTTACTTACCTACCTACTTACCTACCTACTTAGCTACCTACTAGCCTAGCTACCTCCCGTTTTACTCACCTACATACTAACATATAATTATTAATTACCTTCCTATTACTTCGTTTTCACTCCATCCAATAGAGTCTCAGTTTTCCCATTATTAATAGTCTTCACAATATCACGTCATCCACATACAGTGACCGTTTAGTTGATATTATCTTCTATAAAATAAATTAGTAGGAAATTGATAATTAAATTGCTGATAACATAACTACAAAATGCAGGTTTTTCATTTGAGTAATTGAATAATTTGCGGCTAGGATGTGAAGATTACGTAAAAATTTAAATATAGTGAAGCAGTTTTTGAATCATTGTGGCAATTCATGATGAAATATGCATTGTAGCTTTCATGAAATTCCTAATTCAGTCATTTATTGCTCCAAGGCATCGTCTCCTGAGCTATAAAGGGATGAACGAGTTTTTCTATCAGACAAGGTAATCAGTAACGGCGAATAAATAAATAGTTAATTATCATGCCGGCTAAAAAAACTGGATTAATTAACTTATTTTTCTCGTCTCGGATTCCTGCCACATTGCTCCTCATGAATGAATAGCGTTCAGCAGTAATTGCAGATTCAGAGCCGTGCTGGCGGCCCCGAGCGGCTGCCGGCAAGACCCACCTCGCGTTCAGAAGTAAGATTTGATTGCCGGTAGGCAAGGCTGGATAACCTGTTTTTATATATATATATATATATATATATATATATATATATATATATATATATATATATATATATATATATATATATATATATATATATATATATATATATATATATATATATATATATATATATATATATATATATATATATATATATATATATATATATATGGGGAGGCGGCGGCTGAGTCGTCAGAGTAACGGCCTCGTGTTCAGGAGGACGCGAGTTCAATCCCCGCCCGGTGCCACCAAGCTGGGATTATTCACGGGCACGCATTATTCTGTGAATCCTGCTTGCCTTCATTGTTATGCAGACACGTGAAATGTTAAAGAGAATCCTGTATTTTCTATTGATTTTGCATATATCTTTTGTTTTCCTTAATTCTGACCCAACGTTTAACCATTCTGTGTGGATGCTTTATTTATGTTGTTCCCCGTACTGACAAATATATTTAGTCGTTCCTCTATTTGTTTCATTGTTTTGATTATTTTTGTCATGTCACGAAGCCAAGTGTTAGGACCGGTGCGTGACGTGTCTGTGCCATGTGTTATGCATCCATCAATGCTCATAAGTAACGTAACGACGTACGAAAGACGTAAGCAGCTGTTTACTTCTTCCTCAACTTCTCGGCCTTTAATCCAGAAAAAAAACACTTATTGATTGGATGGTTTGAGTTGTTCAGATGAGTCCCACGGTTCATACAATATGAAAAAAATAGATTGGTGAATATTTATTGGTGTTTACAGTTGCCTCCGAGATGTTTATTGAATATTTATTGAGAATTACCAGACGCAGATCAAAACTGGTGATATTCGATTTGAAGCGGCGCGTTGTCAGATCCATGTGGTCCTATTACTTATTTAGAGATCTCAGTTATTACTAAGAATATAAATAGCGGTAGCTTCTAAACAGTTTGTCGTTTACGTTAGATTTCATATATTTCACTTGTAATATTTTTTTCCAATTTTCCCATGGCGTTACTAATGGAGGAAACTTTGGCCGTGTGGGTTTGTGTGTGTCTACGTGTCTGTCTTACAATGGGGAACCACGTTGTCTGGCGTCCTTTTCATCCTCTCCAGAACACTTCGCCTTAAAAGCTGGGATCCTCCTCTCCAACATCCATCAACTGTAGTTCCCCGCACTCTCTCTCTCTCTCTCTCTCTCTCTCTCTCTCTCTCTCTCTCTCTCTCTCTCTCTCTCTCTCTCTCTCGTCCTCCCTCACACCTGCATATTTCAGCTTATCGTCGCACAACAGTCCAGTCAGGTGTTACAATGTAGCACCGCCACCTGCCGGGCCTCGCCACCCGCCGTTCCTGCTTTTTTTTTTTTTACAGGCCTATAGCGCCGGTAGGCTATTCCATAGGGGCCTGATGGTCGGTCCGAGCCCGTCATGGCGCAGGCAACTGATTATAGTGGCGCCATTATTATTGGCTCATGCTGTCCCCCGGAGCTCATTCTTGATTTCACTTGCACAGCTTCTTCTAGAGTCCGGGTTGATAGTGGTCTTCAGGACAGCATGTGGGTAGTCTTGTTGGTGGTAGCGAGTGTTCTAAGTGCTAATCGGTTCACGGATAGAGAAAGTCATATCCGCCAGGGTTACTTTATTGGACAGAACTTACACACCTCATCACGACAATGACAACACATAGGATAGGTGTTTGTTTGTGTATGCTTTTGTGTGAATGTTGTTTGTGTAGGTTAACATTTAAGTGTTGGTGTATGTGTGGAACAATGTGTAACGGTGGACAACAAGGGAACGTGGACGGACAGTCAAAGGTAAACGAATACAAGGAAAGTTAACGATGAAGACGCGACAAGACGGACTGGCAGACACAGTGACGATGGACATTACATAAAACACTGAGAATCTTAGTCTCTCTTTGCAGCACCCCATTTTCTTGTCACTGAGGGGAAGGAACACGGAATTTGAGCGGTGACTGCTACAGATTACTCCCCCCCAGTGACGAGGAAGGAGGAACGAAATCTTCCCTGGTGCTGGGGCGCTGTGGCAGACGGTGATGCGTTGGATGAGTAGCGTTGTGTAGAGTTGTGTCGAGATGCGCGGTAAGTTGCGCTGAGTAGTTGCGTTGAGGTGCGCGGTAAGTTGCGCTGAGTAGAGTTGCGTTGAGTAGTTCAGCTACGGTGAGTCGAGCTGGGGCGAGTAGTGCAGTGACAACAGCTACGGTGAGTCGAGCTGGAGTAGTGCAGTGACAACAGCTACGGTGAGTCGAGCTGGAGTGAGTAATGCGGTGACAACAGCTACGGTGAGTCGAGCTGGAGTGAGTAATGCGGTGACAACAGCTACGGTGAGTCGAGCTGGAGTGAGTAGTGCAGTGACAACAGCTACGGTGAGTCGAGCTGAAGTGAGTAATGCGGTGACAACAGCTACGGTGAGTCGAGCTGGAGTGAGTAATGCAGTGACAACAGCTACGGTGAGTCGAGCTGGAGTGAGTAATGCGGTGACAACAGCTACGGTGAGTCGAGCTGAAGTGAGTAATGCAGTGACAACAGCTACGGTGAGTCGAGCTGGAGTGAGTAATGCAGTGACAACAGCTACGGTGAGTCGAGCTGGAGTGAGTAATGCGGTGACAACAGCTACGGTGAGTCGAGCTGAAGTGAGTAATGCGGTGACAACAGCTACGGTGAGTCGAGCTGGAGTGAGTAATGCGGTGACAACAGCTACGGTGAGTCGAGCTGAAGTGTTGAGCAGCGATGAGTTGAGCAGCGAGGGGTTGAGCAGCGAGGAGTTGAGCAGCGAGGAGTTGAGCAGCGTGAGGTGGGCTGCATGAGGTGGGCTGCGTAAGGTGGGCTGCGTAAGGTGGGCTGCGGTGAGTTGAGTGGTTGGCTGTTTAATAGATCCTGGAAGGCTTGAATCCGCACTCCCGAATCGCGAACCACGTAGACGGGTCCTGAGCAGAAGAGTGGTGCTCTGAAGGACACCGCCGTAGTAGAGGAAGAGTTGCATGTCGCCGTCAGGTATGGTGAAGTCGAGCGGCGTGGAGATGGGCAATAGGCACTGGCGTAAACGCGCCGGGGGCCACGGCAGTCATAGAGTGCGTCGAGGGAACTGCGTGTGTAGGCGCTAGCTGACAGCGTGTCAGGGGCCTCGGCAGTCGGTGAGAGTAGAACGACTGCGTGTATTAAAGGCGCCAGCTGCCAGCGTGTCAGGGGCCTCGGCAGTCCGTGAGGGCGTCGAATGACTGCGTGGTAAGGCGCTAGATGCCAGCGTGCCAGGGACCACAGCCGGTTGAGAATTGAGGGACGCAAGCATATGCCAGGAGCCGCGGCAGTCGTGAGTGCGTCGAGCGACTGCGTGGGAAGGCGCTAGATGCCAGCGAGCCGGGGGCCACAGCGAGTTGAAAAGTTAGGGGCGCTAGCATGTGCCAGGAGCCGCGGCAGTCCGTGAGAGTAAAACGAACTGCGTGTACTGTAGGCGCTGGCACGTGCCAGGGCCTCTGTGGCTCGGGGAGTGAACCAGTGTTCAAAAAGGCACTGTAACACAACACTGTACGCTTAGTGGGTAGCACTGTGACACTAACTGTTGCTGGGGACGTGCTGCACTGAACTGTTGCTGGACACACTGCACTGTACACAAGGATCCACAAGTGTAGGATAATCCAAGACGGCGGTGGTAGATCCAGGAGGCGGTGGTTAATCCAGGGGCAGCTAGTAATCCCAGTGGGGTGTCACACTGTGTCTGCGTGTACACTGAGTCTGCGGTGTGTGGTGGCGTATACACTGTCTGTATGGCGTGTACAATGAGTCTGTGTGTGGCGTGTACACTGAGTGTGTGGCACTGTGTGTCTCAGTAATATGTCGCACTGTGTTTGAGTGTTCACTGAGTCTGTGTAGTGTGTCACACGGTGTGCGTGTCTCAGTCGCCGGACCAGCAGAAAAGCAGGGAGGAGGAAGGGTGGGGGTGGGTGGGTGAGCGCCGGGAGAAGCACCATGGGGCACAAAAGATGCCTGAAGGGCGCTGAAGATGCCTGGAGGAGGCGCACACAGGGAGCCTAGAAGAGGCGCACAGAGGGAGCCTGGAAGAGGCGCACAGAGGGAGCCTGGAAGAGGCGCACAGAGGGTGCCTGGAAGAGGCGCACAGAGGGTGCCTGGAAGAGGCGCACAGAGGGTGCCTGGAAGAGGCGCACAGAGGGTGCCTGGAAGAAGCGCACAGAGGGTGCCTGGAAGAGGCGCACAAAGGGTGCCCGGAAGAGGCGCGCAGAGGGTGCCTGGAAGAGGCGCGCAGAGGGTGCCTGGAGAAGGCACAGAGGGCGCCTGGGGAAGGCACAGAGGGTGCCTGGGGAAGGCACAGAGGGCGCCTGGGGGAGGCACAAAGGGTGCCTGGGGAAGGCGCAGAAGGCGCCTGGGGGAGGGCGGGGGAGAACCCTGAAGGTGGCAACTACGCCTACGGCGTAATGCCTCCCTGACCTGAGTGCTCAGCCTCACGAGCCCCGAGCGGAGGTGAGGATTTTTGCCCCAGGAGAGGGCGGACGAATGGACAAGTTACCCTGCCCAGGTCCTCCACTCCAGGAGAGAGTGCCCTTAATACGGCACCGGCTATAAGCCACCTTGAACCATAGCAACACTCCAGGGTCACCAGTTGTTGGTGGTAGCGAGTGTTCTAAGTGCTAATCGGTTCACGGATAGAGAAAGTCATATCCGCCAGGGTTACTTTATTGGACAGAACTTACAGACCTCATCACGACAATGACAACACATAGGATAGGTGTTTGTTTGTGTATGCTTTTGTGTGAATGTTGTTTGTGTAGGTTAACATTTAAGTGTTGGTGTATGTGTGGAACAATGTGTAACGGTGGACAACAAGAGAACGTGGACGGACAGTCAAAGGTAAACGAATACAAGGAAAGTTAATGATGAAGACGCGACAAGACGGACTGGCAGACACAGTGACGATGGACATTACATAAAACACTGAGAATCTTAGTCTCTCTTTGCAGCACCCCATTTTCTTGTCACTGAGGGGAAGGAACACGGAATTTGAGCGATGACTGCTACAGTCTTAGGCCACTCGGCGGTGACTGAAAAATCCCAGATGGTTAGCGGTGGATTCGAACCCGCATCATGGACAACGCCCCGAATGCGGGGCCGACACGCTAACCACTCAGCCACCGCCTCCCAAACACATCCATTGTCGCCAGCAGGGGTTCGTCTCCTTTGACTTAGTATTCCCATTTTTCCCTTGCTCTCCATTACGGTGCATCCGACTATTTATTCCCTCTCCTGTTCTTTTTTATCGTTCTCTCCGTCTTTCTATCTATTAATCCATCCGACCTTCCGCCAACCGCCAACGCGTGCCTGTTTTTTTTTAATATTTACAAAGTTTATTTTATCGATAATTGGATGCCTGAATATTTTACAGGCACGGAGAAAAGTCACGCAATGAATGGTCTTTATAATTTTACTCCATCTACTTCCCAAAGAGTCGTAATAATAAAATTTGTGACCCACTTTGACTTTTACTTTTAACCTTACAGAATTACTGTCTTGAATTGTTTTCTCGGTGTCTTTCGGTTTCTATATATATATTTTTTTCTTCCTGTTTTTCTGGTTGTTTCTGTTCGTGTTTTGTCTGGCCGTATTTGTGTGTGCGTTTGTTTGTTTGTGTTTGTTTGTTTGTTTGTTTGTTTGTTTGTTTGTGTGTGTGTGTGTGTGTGTGTGTGTGTGTGTGTGTGTGTGTGTGTAAGGTTTAGATGTGTTATTTTGTCTTTGTCTGTCTGTCTGTGTGTTTGTGTGTCTGTCTGCTGTCTATGTCTGTATCTCTTCGTATCGTTTTTTCTTTTTCATTTGCCTTTCTTTTTCTGTTCTCTCGCATACCTTCCTTCACCCAAATTGTCTTTATTCGGAATTTATTATTCGAAACTTTTCTCGTAAGATAAAGAAAAGCACCACCGCCACCACCACCACCACCACCACCAACAACAACAACAACAACAACAACAACATCACCACCACCACCACCACCACCACCACCAACAACAACAACAACAACAACAACAACAACAGCAATATCTCTTAATATATTTCATTGCGCATAATTTTATCCTATGAATACTCTCCAATACTTTACTCGCATGTTAATTTGTTTAACTTTCTTTTTCTTCCTCAGCAGATCCCTAACAAAAAAAGTGTAAAGAGGATGTGAAAGTACATGAAAATAATGAGACGGAGAAACAGCAAGAAAACTTTGAAAAGAAATGATAGAGAGGGAGTTCAATCAGCCTTCCTTATTCAAGAACTAGAAGATGGAAGAAGGAAGGCAGACCAAGTCATACCAGACTCAGCTCACTCGTTAACAGCCAAGACGCTACCTACCCATACCAGCACCTTCCCGTTTAACGAGGTAAGTGTCTGAGCGGTGAAGGATAATCCCGTCAAAGAAGCCAGGCAGGCTGCGTAGCGGAATACGAACCTAGGCTGCAGGTCGCCTGACGTTTATTGCCCAGGCTGCAGCATGTGGCGGCAGGAACATGAGATATGGCGCTTAAGAAGGGACATGGCGCGGCTTGGTGTTTGTAGGTTGCGGGTTGGGAGTTGGCTGACTGGTTGCGGGTTTAGAGAAGAGACACGGTAGGAAGCCATTGTTGGTAGATGTTTGGGGCGTTTAAGGGCGACTTAAGGTGGTCCTGTAATGTGTGCTTCATCCGTTTTGCTGCTTTATGTTACTATTTGTTTCTCGTTCGTCATTGTTTTTTATTGGTTGTGTGTGTGCGTGTGTGTGTGTGTGTGTGTGTGTGTGTGTGTGTGTGTGTGTGTGTGTATACGTAAGTGCTGGTGTGCGTGCGTGTGTTTGTATTTGTGTGTGTTCTGTAATATTTTTAGATGTATGTTTTCTGCAACCATGGAAGATTTATGTGCAGATTTATGTGTTGGGAGAGCAGGTTGCAAATTCAATCACTTACATCCACACCTATTTAGTCTACGCATAGGGTTTGCCGCATTTAACTATCACTACGATGGAGATGGGGATGGAGAGGGAGAGAGAGAGAGAGAGAGAGAGAGAGAGAGAGAGAGAGGGAGAGGGAGAGGGAGAGGGAGAAGCAGAGAGGAAGAGGCAGAGAGGAAGAGGCAGAGGAAGAGGAAGAGAGAGAGAGAGAGAGAGAGAGAGAGAGAGAGAGAGAGAGAGAGAGAGAGAGGGGGGGGGCACACACCTCTGCGCTGCCTCACCTCTTTCCCTTTACTGCCTGTAATGCTGCTCCGGCTCCGCTTTCTCCTTCATTACCGTCCTGTCGCATCTGCTAATGAGCGCCTGATAAGCCCTGCGTGCACCAAAGACGCTTGAACAGCTACTCGCCTATACACACAGCTACACAAAACGCCTCCACAGCTACACTTGCACCTACATACTCGCATACTTTCACAGTACACATACTTGCTAATGGACCTCTGTAAATTTCACTCACTCCAGCGACATTAGAGAACGCATTCTTGTTTGCTTATTATATCTACTCGGTATGCTTCCGTCCACATTCTGTGAATCCACAGTCATCCTCAAGGTTGCAGTATTGAAGCATTCCGCGCAAGACGTCACAGTGTTCATCTGCAATGTTTCTTTTTCTCGGCTTCTTGTCTACTCTTCCTTTAACTTGCGTTCTATATGTCACACACGAGTTATCTCTTTAATTTTACATTTCTCTATTAGAATCATGTGGCGTCATCATCCTGCGCGCGGGATGACTGCATTATTGGACTAGGAATAAGTGTGAAGATCACTTCACAATTGATCGATCAAATAGAACAAAAAGAAATAATAATTTCAAAATAAGTGGTAAAAGATTCTCGTCGCACGAAGCCAAACACTTCTTCAATCGAGTCGTTAATGTTTGGAATTCTCTACCCTGCGATGTCGTTGTTAGGACAACAGTTACTGCCTTCAAGAATAGATTAGACAAGTATTTTGAATCCAACCAGCAACTAAGATATTACTCACTGTCGTAATAACGTTAAGTTCTTTCGAATATTTTTCTGTTTTTATCGCCCGGTTAGCGATAGCAGTAATGATAGTTCTTTCCACTTTCCTACATAATTTCCATGCAATTTTTCCATTCTGCATTGCTGCATTCTGCCAGCTTTGGCTGGAGGGATGGGGGGTGGGGCGTCGCCTTCGCCTTTGCTGTCCTTCATCTTTCACCTTTATATAGATACTTAGTGTAGCTTGTCACAAAGAGCCTCGGAATAACCATCAGGTCTGCTGCTGTTTGTTCTTCCTTTGTGTTTCTTTGTTTGTTCCTCTTCCTCCTCCAAACATCACAATATGACCAACAAAGACATTCACTGCGTCAGACTGCCGGAGCCAAGTTGAGAAGGAAGAAGAGAAAATGAAAAATACATAGGAAAAAAAAAAAAAACGTAACCTAAAATATTCCGTCTAGTTTTTTATTTTTTTATTTTTTTCATCGCGTGTGTAGCGGTCGCCTAAAGTCTTATTACCTTGAGTTGAGCTGTCTTCCTCCTCCTCCCTCTCCACCTCTTCAGGGTTTTTCTTCCTTTCTCTGTTTTTCCTCCGCGCTCACGAACCAATGCTTCCCCACCTCAGGCCTCAGTGGCTCCTTCTCAACGTGCATTAATCTAGTCACGCACTGTACAGAGGTATTCACTGGTTCGCGGCGGTGGTGGTGGTGGTGGTTTAGTGGTGGTGATGATGTTAACTTGGTTGACGGTGGTGTGGGTATTATGTTAGTGCTGGTGTTGTTGTTGATAGTGGTGGTGGGGAGTTATGTCAGTGCTGTTGTAAATTGTGGTGGTGGTCGATGCTGATAGATAAATAGGAATGGTAGTGAATGAAGCTGAAACAAAATATGGAAGTGCATGGTTTATTGGTGGAGGTGAAGGAAGAGAAGAATAGAGAGAATAAAAGAAAGTAGAAAAACACTGCAAGAACAAAAAGTAGAGAGAAAATATGGGCATAAGAAAGAAACAGGCAAAAAGCAGAAATATAAGGAGGTCCAGCAGCAAAGACGAGTGCGGAGAGAAGGAAAAGATAAAGAAAAGGAAAGAATAAAAGAAGAAACTAACAAAATCGATGCACACACACACATGGTGGTACGGTGGGAGGCGGTGGCTGAGTGGTTAGCGTGACGGCCCCGCGTTCAGGAACTCCAGGAGTGACGCGGGTTCGAATCCTGGCCGCCGCACAGCTGAGGTTTTTCAGTCACCGCTGAGTGGCCTAAGACTACCCACATGCTGTGAAGACCACCCATCAACCGGGCTCTAGATAACCTCTCCAAAGAGAGGCTCAAAGATGAGTTCCGGGGGGCAGCATGAGCCAAAAAGATGGCGCCACCATAAACACTCGCCTGCGCCAGAACGGGCTGGGCAAACTATCATGCCCCACCGGGAAGAAGCCTGCCGGCGCAATAGGCCGCGCCTTAAAACACACACACACACACACACACACACACACACACACTACAAGTACACCTTGGTGGGCGACATTCAACAATAGGAGGAGGAGGAGGAAAGCAAAAGGAGGAGGAGGGGGAGGATCAGGAGGGGCAGAGACACAGGCGTAAGTAGATAAGTAGCAGGCAATAGAAAGTGTGTGTGCTTATAACGAGACTTCCTACCTTAATATTCTTCACTCCGGAACGAGTCTTCACTGTTGTTTGGAGAGTGGCTCCGGAACTTGAGGAGGAGGAGGAAGGGGAGGGAGAGGAGGAGGAGGGGAGGAGGAGGAGGAGGAGGAGGCCGATAATTGTGATGCTGAAAAGGAGAAAGTAAAAAAAAAAGGAAGGAAAGTAGAAACAGAAATATAAAAAAAATATAGAAGATCGGTGAGGAGATAAAAGTTATCAATAATACCCAAGTGAAAACAATATGTCCTGGAAAAGGAAAGCGGAAGAAAAGAAGAATGAAGAAGAAAAGAAAGATAATGAAAATTATAAATTAGAGATAAAGGAAACCTGCAAAAATAATTACTAATGATGAGAATTCGTCAATGAAAAGGAAATCATTGGCTCTTGAGGAGATAGAAGACCGAAATCAAGACGAATGAAGAAAGACGAACGTTTTGATTGGAAGGAAACGTTGCGTAATGAGAAGTAAAAAAAATGGAGCTGAGTGTCACCTTCCCTTGTCGTTAATGAGCGAAAGATGGACTGCCCGGGACTAATAACAACCCACCTGTGGAACTTGCCTGTGTGCCGGGCATGCTCGGCCTCGCTTATCAACTTGGAGCTCCAGGTGTGTGATACCTTAATGTTTTTTTCTTCATCAAAGTCGTCTGTGCATAATGAGTGTGTGTGTGTGTGTGTGTGTGTGTGTGTGTGTGTGTGTGTGTGTGTGTGTGTGTGTGTGTGTGTGTGTATCATGTATCTTGAGTTCTTTGTTCCCTCTCTCATTTTCTCCAAATTTTCTGTCTCCTGCTCTGCTTCTGCGTCTCGTATTTCTTTTCTCTCCATTGCGTTTTGTCTCCTACACTCCCTTTGTTTGTTTGTGGGTGTGTTTCTTGTGCCAGTGCGTCTTTTTGCTTTGCTGATCTCGTCTTTAATTCTCTCTCTCTCTCTCTCTCTCTCTCTCTCTCTCTCTCTCTCTCTCTCTCTCTCTCTCTCTCTCTCTCTCTCTCTCTCTCTCTCTCTCTCTCTCTCTCTCTCTCTCTCTCTTTATTTTCCCTTCTCTGTTCTTTTATGCTCACCTTCCCCTCTCCTCTCACGCCTTTCCTCCTCTCCCTCTCTCTTTATCCTTCCCCGTTCCTGGAACTTTTATTCACCTTTAACTTTGCAACTTCTTTATCATGGGAGGGAAATGGTGCAGGGGAGGAGGAGGGCCTCCAACTTAATATTAAACAAATACTCACCAGTCTGGCCTCCTCTTACTCATTTTATTATTTTGTTATGCTGTTGTTGCTCATATTTTGATTTTCATTTATGTTATTTCTACTCTATCCCCCTACAGTGTGTGTATGTAAGGTCAGTTCCGGATATCTCTCCCTTCGTTTTTGCCCCTTGCTCTTTACATCTCATTTTTATTATCGTTTAGTTATTTTTTTTTATTTGTGTGTGTGTGTGTGTGTGTGTGTGTGTGTGTGTGTGTGTTCCAAAAGAATATCTACCATACTTGATCTCTTAGGCTGACACGGTATACGACTCTCTCTCTCTCTCTCTCTCTCTCTCTCTCTCTCTCTCTCTCTCTCTCTCTCTCTCTCTCTCTCTCTCTCTCTCTCTCTCTCTCTCTCTCTCTCTCTCTCTCTCTCTCTCTCTCTCTCTCTCTCTCTCTCTCTCTCTCTCTCTCTCTCTCTCTCATTAACTTCTGAATTACAGTCTCTTCACAAATTCGACTGTTCTTATCTCCGACTGATAAGGACTCACCCCTCTAGCTGTCCGTCTGTCTTCCCTTCCCCATAGACAAACTTCGACTTGTTAGACATGTGGTTGAAGCGAGGAATTGGGAAAAAGAGGGTGGTAGTGAAAGTGCTGATGGTCGTGAATGGAGATGGAGTGAGGGTTGAAAAGGGGTGATCCAAGTTTTTGTATGTCATCGGAAAGGAAAGAGTAATACAAGAATGGGTTGTGGTGTTTGATGGTTGCGGTGCCCGGCTAAGACTGATTGAGAGTGGTGGCAACGGGCAATGGAGGGTGAAAGGTAAAGGGAAGGTAGATAGAGAGTTTGGGAGGTGTTATGGGGTGGAAGGAGAGAGAGGGAGGGAGATGAAGATAGTGGTGATGATTGTGGTGGAGTGAAGGGAAGAACTGGAGCTAGACGGATAAAGAAAAAAATAATAATAATTGTATAAGTTTTGGGGGGTCAGATAAATAGGGGGAGGAGGAGGAAGGGAGAGAAGAGGAGGAAGAATAGGAGGAGAGAATCTGAATGAACGTACAGTCTTTAAGAGAGAAAAAAATATGGGTGATAATAGTGTATGAGGGGGAGATAAGGAAGCTGAAGGTTTAATGAAGTAAGGTCAGTAACTATGGAATATGAGAGAGAGAGAGAGAGAGAGAGAGAGAGAGAGAGAGAGAGAGAGAGAGAGAGAGAGAGAGATTTACATAGATTTACATTGAAAATCAGACCACACAGACCCCATGGTCCAGACTAGGTGGTCTGTCCTTAAACCTAAGTGATTCTACATTTATCAGATGGCTCCAAAACTCTGCATTTCAACTCTAGTTAATATTAAGTAAAAGGAAGTGTCGGTCGAGCTTGTTTTTAAAGGAGTCAATCGTGTTACTCTGGACCACTGAAGGTGGGAGCTTATTCCATTCTCGCACTACAACGTTGTTGAAGAAAAAATTGGTGCAGTCTGAGTTTACTTGCCTACATTTAAGTTTTGTGCCATTGTTCCTCGTTCGCAAAGTGTCATCGATCATAAACAATTTTGATTTGTCCGCATTCGTGAATCCATTAAGTATTTTAAAACATTTGATTAGTTTTCCTCGGAGGCGACGTTTCTCAATAGAGAACATTTAAGGGTGGAAAGCCTCACTTCTTAGGATTTGTTGTGCAAGGAAGGTGATAATTTTTTGATGCTCGACACTGAACACCTTCTAATTTAGCAATGTCCTTTGCATGGTGGTGAGACCAAAACTGCACCGCATATTCCAAGTGGAGTCTGACTAAACTATTGTAGAGCGGAAGTATTAAATTTTTCTTTTTGAATAAAAAAAATCTTAATGAAGCCCAACATTCTGTTCGCTTTATTTGCTGTTTCTATGTATTGCTGTAAGAATGTGAGGTTTGACGCGATTTTGACACCCAAGTTCTTGACGCATTGAACCCTTTTTGAGTTTGACGCCGCGCATTTCGTAATCGAACTTATTTCTTTTTCCAGCTTGAAGGACCTGGCACTTGTCTACGTTAAAGGGCATCTCATATCTATCAGACCAAGCTGAAATTTTGTGCAAATCCTCTTGGAGGCTTTGCCTGTCTTCGTCAGTGAGAACCGAGTTTCCAATTTTTGTGTCGTCTGCAAATTTACTAATGCGATTATTGATTCCAACATTAACTTCGTTGATGTAAATAATGAAGAGCACTGGGCCAAAAACCGAGCCCTGAGGGACGCCACTAGTGACCGGCGCCCACTCTGAGTTAAATCCGTCGATCACCACACTCTTTGTTGTCTGTTGGTCAACCAATTCGCGATCCATTGGTGTACTTGACCGTCAAAAGTTATTTGCTTTAATTTATAAAGTAATTTATGATTTGGGACTTTATCAAACGCTTTCTGGTAATCAAGATAAACCATGTCCAATGATTTGGTTACGTCATAAACTGAGAAGAGGTCGTTATAAAAGGTCAATACGTTTGATGGGCAGGATTTTTTGTTACGGTAGCCATGTTGTGAATCCCCAATTAATGAGTGGCTTTCGAGGTAACTCACAATTTTGTCTCTAATTGTGCTCTCGAGTAACTTACCTACAATTGAAGTTAGACTCATGGGCCTGTAATTACCTGGTATTTTTTTGTCTCCTTTCTTAAAAATCGGTGTCACGATGCCTTGTCGCAAGGACATATTGAATACGGTTGTGGGGGAGGAGAGTATTTCGCTCTTTGTTTCTTTAAGCAGTATAGGATATACTTTGTCAGGTCCGAGACTTTTATTAAAATTGTTTTTAGGGATTGGAGAGTTTTTAGGACTTCATTGGTAGTTATTACAAAGTTAGGCAATGCATGTTCAAGGTTTACGTTAGTGCTAGTATTAAACACCGAGGAAAAGTAATTGTTTAATAGGTTTGCAACGTGTTGGCTGTCAGTCACTAGTTCACTGTCACTGTTTGTTAAAGGTCCAATTCCACTTCTGATCGCTTTCTTATTGTTTATATATCTGAAGAAGGATTTCGGATTATTTATACTGTTGGCAATATGTCCTGGAAAAGAAAAGCGGAAGAAAAGAATGAAGAAGAAAAAAAAAGATAATGAAAATCATAGATTAGAGACAAAGGAAACCTTCAAAAATAATTACTAATGATGAGAATTCGTCAATGAAAAGGAAATCATTGGCTCTTGAGGAGATAGAAGACCGAAATCAAGACGAATGAAGAAAGACAAACGTTTTGATTGGAAGGAAACGTTGCGTAATGAGAAGTAAAAAAATGGAGCTGAGTGACACGTTCCCTTGTTGTTTATGAGTGAAAGATGGACTGCCCGGGACTAATAAGAACCCACCTTTGGAACTTTCTTCATACCTACGCTTTGCGTGACATACTAATCTTTTTACTTGCCGCCTCGCTTCATGATAAAGTCTAATGTTTTCGGGGGTGCTTCGTTCTTTCTTTAGCCTGCAAAACAATTTTCTCTCCTTAACCGAGTGTTTAAGAGAGAGAGAGAGAGAGAGAGAGAGAGAGAGAGAGAGAGACGAGACGAGACGAGACGAGACGAGACGAGACGAGACGAGACCAGACAAAGTTAGAGCGAAAGTGTGGAATGGTAAGGCAGTTCATGGACTATTTGTGACCATTATGTGAGATTAATGGAGGAGGATTTTGTTGCTAAGAGTAAAGGAAACAGTCGGGGTGGTGGGGGTGGTAGTGGTGGTGACGGTGATGGAGAATGATGACAGTTGCCGGGGTGCGGGTGTGGTAATGGGGGCTGCTGGTGATGCGGGGATGGGGGCGATGCGTTAATGGGAGTGTTGGAGGAGGAAGAATGAGTGAGGGAGAGGAGGGAGAAGATCAGGAGTAGGGGAGGGATTGGCTGGTGGTGGTGGTGATGATGGTAAGCGATTTTCTTTGTCTGTGTCTGTCTGTTTGTTTGTGTCTGTATCTGTCTGTATCTCTCTCTCTCTCTCTCTCTCTCTCTCTCTCTCTCTCTCTCTCTCTCTCTCTCTCTCTCTCTCTCTCTCTCTCTCTCTCTCTCTCTCTCTCTCTCTCTCTCTCTCTTTCCTGTATTAGTGTTTTCTTTTTCCATCTAACACTTCTTCCCTGTTGTTTCATTCATCCCTCTCTTCTATTCCATTCCGTCAGTCAATTCCTCAGTCCGACAGTCAATCTGTAAGTAACATCCCTTCTCGTATACCGTTAGTCAGTGAGTCAGTCCACCACTCCAGGCAGAAGTCATGAAGTCACTAATCAATTATCAACGCATGAGCTTCCTTTCAGAGTGGGTTAATGACTATTCTTCACCCCCCCCCCCCCGTCCAGCCGGTGGGTCTGTCCCGCTCTGTAATTAGTTCACGTCACTTAACACCCAAGGATCTATTTGCAGGCCGCTCGCTCTCCTCTCCTCGCCTTATAATTAATTATATTATGTTAGGAAGCTTTCATGTCTTACTAGCGCGGGTTCACCGATTAAGTGTCTGCTGTCTGGCTTTCTTGCTGGCTGGCTGGCCCTTTTATCTGTTATCATTTCATCCGTCTGCCTGTCTATCCGCCCCTCCAGCTGGCTGAGTTTCTGGCTCTTTTATCTGTCTGCCATTTCATCCGTCTGCCTGTCTGTCTGTCTGTTTCTCTGTCGTCTGTCCGCTCCTCCTCATTTCATCCGTCTGTCTGCCTGTTTGTGTCTAGCTCTTATTTCTGACTGTCACCTCACCCGCCTGTCTGATTGTCTGGGTGTGTTGTCTGCCCGCCCCTCCGTCTGTCAGGGTTATTGACTTTAGTGATATTTCTGGCGCTCTCTTCGTGGGTGTGTTTGTCTGTCTGTCCCTGTGGGCGGCTGGATGTGTATATTATTGGCCTCGTATATGTGTGTGTGTGTGTGTGTGTGTGTGTGTGTGTGTTTACGTCCTAACCTATAGCGCCGGTAGGCTTTCTTGAGGGGCCTGGTGGTCGGCCCGAACCCGTCTTGGTGCAAGCAAGTGTTTATAGTGGCGTCATTTTTTTTTTGGCTCATGCTGCCAACCGGAGCTCATTCTTGATTTCCCTTGAACAGTTCCTCTAAAGTACGGGTTGACTGGTGTTCTTCAGGACGGCATGTGGGTAGTCTTAAGCCACTCGGCGGTGACTGAAAAATCCCAGGTGGGAGCGGCGGATTCGAATCAGCGTCATCCAGTGTGTGTGTGTGATGTTTCAATCTACTATGTCTTTAAACCTCTCCCGGTTATAATGATTTTTGTCTGTCTGTCTTTGTCTATTTATATTTTTTGCTCAACACACAGACACACACACACACACACTCCGCCACCCGTTGTCAATTAATATATTTTTGAATTATACTATATTTTTCTTCCATTTCCCCCCCCCCCACCCCCCCACCCACACACACTCACCTTTCTTGTAATTAGAGCTACCAGGTAGGACGTTCTTGTATTTCTTTCCTTGGATTGTGTAACATTTACTTGAGTAATGAACTGTTTGTGATTGGCATGAATATAAATTTCAAACCACGTCTTGGTGATATGAAAATGGTTGTAGCTTAAATAACGAGAGAGAGAGAGAGAGAGAGAGAGAGAGAGAGAGAGAGAGAGAGATCAGTGAAGAAAGAAATATGAATTGAAAGAAACGAGTACAGGAGGGTTCAGGAAAGTCGTGCAAAGTTTCACAAAAAAGATCGAAAGAAATAAACGAGCAATAAATCTTGCGTGGGAGGGCGGGCTGACGAGAGACACGAGAATAAGAGCGAAACACTGAAGAAAAAAGTAAAGGAAGGTAAAAGCTGAATGAAAGGGAGTGGAAGAAAAAGTGAAACAAAACAGCGACGAGAGGAAGAGGAGACTGAAATGATTTAGATAAGATTTCCTCTCTCTCTCTCTCTCTCTCTCTCTCTCTCTCTCTCTCTCTCTCTCTCTCTCTCTCTCTCTCTCTCTCTCTCTCTCTCTCTCTCTCTCTCTCCCCCCCCGCTTCCCTGAGTGTGTTTTAATGCATGCGCCTCTTCATCATCCTGGCTGCCATCCTTGTCATTATATTCTCCTCCTCGTCCTTCTTAATTGCACTTTTCTTTATTTGTGTTTTCTCTTAATACAATAATTTCTGCCCCCTTTCTATTGTGCCATTTTTCTTTTCCTCCTCCTCCTCCTCCTCCTCCTCCTCCTTGATTTTTCTCCCTAATTACCTCTTATTTTTTCCCCTCTACGTCATCCACTATTGATAATCTTCTTCCTCTCAGTTTCTTTTTTCCCATCCTAAACTATTTTTTCTTGGTGGCCTTCTGTTCCTCTTTCCTCTTCCCGTCTCACTCCTTTCTAGATCTCCATGTTTTTTTTTTTTCGTGCTTTTCTACTGTCCTTCATTTTTCTTTTCCCCTTCCCCCTCCTTCTCCCTCTACTCCTTCTCCTCCCAC
>NC_066512.1:15418572-15461407 GCF_024679095.1 Eriocheir sinensis | reverse complement strand
AATAATATAATATTTCCAACATTCTTAAGGTGTTCTGTAAGCACCTATAACAGGGCTACTCAACCATTATGAGCAAAGGTCCAGTTAGACAAGTACAAATGTATGCAGAGATCCGATTAAATATTGTAGCTGGGCCCCAGCTCCAGGAGTAGCAAAATATAATTTTACATTATGAAAGTCCTAGCGATGGATTCTTGCAAGTGTATTTCCTTGACTGATTGTAGGGCCTACAGTCAGGCAAGAATCTATCACTACCAGGACCATGTAAATCAGTTATATTTTTCTACTGCTGGAACTTGGGGTCCAGTTACAACACTCATAAGGTCCGGATTCGGACCGCGGGCCGCCAGTTGAGTAGCCCTGACCTATAACATACCTGTTGGGCGCAGTTTGGAGCTGGAGTGGCCATAGCTGATAAAAAACAATGGACACAACACTGGTACTGACGTCTGCTGTACTCCGCTTCAGCCTGATGACGTCACGAGCTAATGGTGGCTTCTCCCCGTGAGATGAGAAGAATTTGAGATATCTCTCCAATATCCAGTCAACTAGCGATTTATAGGACGTAATATGTGCACTACGTTATCATTGGTACGTGGCACAATGCATTTCTAAGCTCTTCCCAGAACCGGTAACATGGCCATTGAGCCTGGGCATCTATGTCCCTCAGATTTCTTCGCTATTATATGTTGTAAGATCGTTCTGTTGACATGTATGGGAAAATTAACGCTTTCTGTATCTACATATCGAAGGAAAACGCAAAATTCGCGCTAGTAAATCAGAAATTCCATAGAGGTCGACAGCTCGTATGGAGTATGCATCTCACGTATGGGGGGCTCCACTCACACGTACAGCTCTCTTGGACAGAGTGGAGTCTAAGGCTCTTCGTCTCATCAGCTCTCCTCCTCTTACTAATAGTCTTCTACCTCTTAAATTTCGCCGCCATGTTGCCTCTCTATCTTCTATCGATATTTTCATGCTGACTGCTCTTCCGAACTTACTAACTGCATGCCTCCCCCCCTCCCGCGGCCTCGCCACACAAGACTTTCTACTCATGCTCATCCCTTTACTGTCCAAATCCCTTACGCAAGAGTTAACCAGCATCTACACTCTTTCATCCCTCACGCTAGTAAATTCTGGAACAATCTTCCTTCATCTGTATTTCCTCCTGCCTACGACTTGAACTTTTTCAAGAGGAGGGTATCAGGACACCTCTCCTCCCGAAATTGACCTATCTTTCGGCCACTCCTCTAACTCTTGTTAGGAGCAGTGAGTATCGGGATTTTTTTTATTAACATTTGTTACTTTTTTATGCCCTTGAACGGACTCCTCTGCTGTAAAAAAAAAAAAAAAAAAGCTTTTCCTCATCGCCAAGCCATCCTCCAGCAGCGCTCCGACACCCATGATCGCACATTCATTTTTCACAAAAAATAGGATACCAATCACATTTGCATCGACATATTTCCCCAGGTTAGGTCATGTTCACACCAAGTTGCGACACCTGAGATTCATTAATAATGACAGGGGAAGGAAAAATGTAGGGCCAACTCCTCCTACTACTGCTACAAGCCTGCATCTCCTTGCCATTTCAACGTAATGGAGCAAAATAACCCCGGTCAAAGGTAAGTCCTTGAATCTTATTTTTACCCTTATTCCCTCTTTCAGGTCAGGTTAAGTTAAGGGCGAGGTTAAGTTATGGGCTATGTTATGTTATGTTAAGGATTAGGTTAGGATAGGATACTTAATATGGGGGTCAAAGAGTCCCGGCTAGGAGGTTATAATGTTGGTTTTGGGAAATTTACATCGATTTGTTGGAAATTCTTGCCAAATTTCGCCTATTGAGGCCTCCCCACCATAAACTCTGCTTTTCCGACAAGTCCTCAGCTCCCTCCTCCAGCCTACCGCCCTGCACCGCCCCCTGCCCATAATGTCTGGGAAACTCCTTTACCAAGCTCTGGACCTCGACAACCCTCCGCTGGCACTGTCAGTGAGTCCTCACCTGCCCCTGCAGTCCCCGCTGGGGGTCCACTAGTCTCCGCTTCTGCTGCTGACCTCTCTACTAGTATTCTGCTTTCCCTACAAAAGGAAATAGCCAACCTCTCAGTTGTCCTGGCTCAAGTTTCTGTGCGCCTCACTGCTGTGGAAGCTCGCCCTGTTCCCCCTGCTCCATGTCCTCCTCCTGGCCCGGCTCCTGTGACTGCTGACGCTGGAGGGTCCTCTTCTCTGCCGCTCTCGCCGGCGGTCGATCCCCAGCCTCAGGCAACAGCCAGTACTCCTCTCAGCTCAGTTCCTCCTGTGCAGGCTACGGGAACCCATGTAGCTTCGCACACCTCCGGCAGCGGTGCCCAGATTGTGGGTGACTCTGGCCTGACCGCAGTCTACTCTCGGCTGGATTCACTGGAGACTTCGGTAGCGGGCATACATACTACCATGCAGGCCATCCTTGCAAGAATGGATGGCACTCAGCAGCAGCCCCTGGATATCTCCTTGACCTCGTAATGGCCTGCACGACCTATCGCTTCCTGACCTGGAACATTAACGGGCTGCGTGCCCGGTTCACTGATCTCCACTCCTTTGTTATCACGCAAAAACCCGACGTCATTTCCCTACAAGAGGTCGGGCCCGAGGTGCCACAGTTGAGAGGTTATGAATCACTCTAGGACCTGGAGATGGTAGCAGTAGGGGTTAACAACATATGTCAAACATGGACTTCCTGTTACTTTTCATGAGATGGGGTTACGGGGGTATGGAGTCTCTAATTGTGTGTCTGCATGTTCCTAATGGTCCCCTGTATTGTATAAATTTGTATGTTCATGCTTGTGCCTTTCGTGCTGACAACCTCCCAGGCTGCTTCTTGGAAGAAAAATCATTGCTAATGCTAATCTCAATGCTCGTCATAAGGACCTAGGCAGTCATTTGACCACCAATGTAAATGGGATTCGTTGGAAAGCTTTTCTTGACGCCACAGATACTGTAACGCTCACAGGTGACAGTGTCCCTACACACACTCAAGGTGGCAGGTTAGACTATGTAGCCCTGTCCAACATGCCCCCGTGCTCTATTGAGACTTGCTTGTTGCCTACTTTACTCAGCGACCACTTTGCTCTGGAAACTACTCTCCCTTGGTCTGTTGTGCCTATTACACCCAGAAAGAGGCTTACTGTTCCTGCTGCCCGAGTGCCAAGGCTTGCTTCATGTGTTGAGTCTTGGTACACTGTTGCCAAGGCTACCTTCTCTGATGTTAATTCCTTGTATCAGGGCCTTGTTGCAGTTATTGAAGGCTTTGTGTCCCCATCTTATAGGGCTCCTAGGGTATGTGCCGTCACTCATTGCTTCTCCTCTTATGCTAAGGATCCTGTCATACTTTCTTGCCAGCAAACTCTTGCCACCTATCAGCGGCGATGGCAGCGTGACCCCACCGACTATGATGCCAGGGATGCAATGGTGTCCGTTGCTCGACCACTCACTGACCTTCGTCAACAGGCTCGGCAGCGATACTGGGGTGACTTCTTGGGGCGGCTGCGTAAGACTCAGACACTGCAGAGGATTTGGCTCCATGTCCACAGGGTCAGGGGCAAACCTAACCATCCCGTTAGGGATCCTGATCTTGCTGGGAGGGCACAGACTTTATTGCAAACATGGACGAATGCCTCTGCTGTGGCTGGGCTGCCTGCCGCCCATCGAGATGCTCTTGCCAGCCATCAGCTGCGGCGCATGGCCCTTGTACATCATAATGTGGCCCTGGTAGACGACACGTGTGTTCCTCTTATTTGGATGAGCTCCTCCGCGCTATTCGGCCTGGCACGTCGACGGCCCCTGGTCAGGATGGTTTACCCTATGACGTCCTTTACCCTCTCCTTGCCCTGACTGATAACCCCATTCTTGATCTCTTTAACATGTCGTATTCCTCCAGTGTTTTGCCTCCTTCATGGAAATCTGCTCTCATTGTTCCCATCCCTAAGGGTGACGGCACTTTTCGTCCAATTTCTCTCACCAGTTGTTTATGCAAGCCAATGGAAAGGGTCATCCTGCAACGACTCATTTATAAGGTGGGTGACTTGATGTCCCCTAATCTCCATGGGTTTATGAAGGGTCGCTCCACTGCCAATTGTTTTGTTGAATGTTTGAGTAATGACACTGTCACCTGCAGAGCTTTTATAGACCTCAAGGGTGCCTTTGATAGGGCCAATAAAGATGTTATCATGGAGGAACTCATCACGAAAGGTGTGAAAGGGAGACTTTTAGGGTGGATCAGGGAGTATTTGTACAACAGACGGGCTAGGTATGGTTCCAGGGTGCAGTATCAACTGATGAGTCCTTTGACCTAGGCACCCCTCAAGGTGGAGTCCTCAGCCCCATGTTATTCAATATCCTTATGGATAAGATTGCCCGGCACTCCTTTCCTCGGGGCACTGAAATTGTCATTTATGCCGACGACATCCTCATTCAGTGTGATTCCCCTGGAACCCTGACCACAGCCCTACAGCACCTTGAGGACCTTTGTATACATATGGGTCTGATCGTCAATGCCTCAAAAACTAAATATCAGACAAGTCTCAAAATATGTCGTTCACCGAGCTTTAATACTGTCGTCGCCTTAGGCCGAGTATAATGTTATAAGTATTTAGGAGTGCAACTTAGTTTTAAGAAGTATACCCATTGCGTTGACTATGTACGCAATCTCTGTCTACATCGCCTTGCCCCGTTACGTGTATTAGCAAACAGGGGTCTTGGAGCAGGAATTCCCATTCTTAGGATGTTCTATCTCTCTGTCATTCGGTCTTTGATTGATTATGCTGCACCAGTTCTGGTGCGTTGTAGCCCCTCTCAACTGAAGCCCTTGGAGCTTATACAAAATGAGGCAATGCGGATTATTCTGAGTTGTCCCAGGACGGCAAAGCTTGAAGTCCTCCGAGCTGAGTTGGAACTGCCCAGTGTTGTCTGCAGAATTCAGGAAATTACTTGCCGCACAGTCTGCCGCATGATTTGTCACGGGGACACTCAGCTTAGGCAGGCTCTTGGTAACTTTCAGCCCACCCCTAACATTCCAGCCAAATCGTACCTTAGAAAGCTCCACAAGCTCTTATCTGACCTTGGTGTCCTTGAACCGTGTCTTGCCCTCATTAGCAGCCCTTGTTATCCCTCTTGGAAACCTCATAGAGTCAGTGTTGATATAGAAAAATTAGATAAACCTAAAGATTCTTGGCTTCCTCAAGTCCTGCAGGACCATTTTCTGACCAAATTGTCTGCATATCCCTGCACCCAGGCTGTCCATGTGTTTTGTGATGGATCTGTCAATGGCACCAAGACTGGTTGTGGATTATTTATTAGGGACTATGCCACCCCCTCTGAATACACTGACACTGAGGTTTCTAAGAGGCTTCCTGATCATGTCTTCCACAAGGGCAGAACTCTATGCCATATATGAAGCCCTCCATATCACTGTAGCTCTCGGGAAAGATGTGTACCTGTTTGTTGATAGTCAATGTGCCTTGTATGCTCTTCTGTCCTCCTCCCCTTCTGACTGTGATATAGTCAATAAGTGCCTTAGTGCCCTTAGCCTGCTGGAGCGCTGTGGTGCTACTGCACACTTCATCTGGGTGCCCTCACATGTTGGGCTGCCCCATAATGAAAAGGCAGACAGACTTGCTCGTGCTGCCTCTGATGATCTCAATGTACACCCAGGTGTTGAATACACCTATAATTATGTTAAGAATAGACTAAGATCCCTTGTTAGTGAGTCTGTTACTAATCAGCTTGCCTTGAGGTGTCAGGATGGTAGTCCCTCCAGCATTCACCATGCCCAGGTATCAAGTATCTGCACCCACACTTATGGTAATGTTATGCCGGACGTGTTACTTGGGTTCCGTGTCGCCGTCAGGAGACTCCGTGGGAGGGAGATATGTAAACACTTTGCACAGCTTCTGAAGTTTAATATTCTTCCTTAGTAGTACACTTCACTCTGACTCTTCACTGGCCACTAGCTTACTATGACTGGGGCTGGACTCTCTCGCCCTCTTCTCCTATATATATATCCTGAACAGTACAGTCTAGAACGTTACAGTATATTTTAGATCATACAAGAACATGTAGCAAAAATATATGCGAGTTGGCAACACTTCCCGCCTGGCGTCTGGCCGCACCCCGTGGGGCGCGGACGGCTCGCCTTGTTCCCCGCCCCCCTGCTCGCTCCTTCCGGAGCCTTCTAGAGGCCCATGGACGCCGGAGGAAGCTTCCAGCACAACACTATCCCCCCTCTTAATTGTGATCGTCCCGATCACACACTTAACTATATACAAACATAAGAAAATTCATCAAAAACATAATAATCGTCGTATCGCTGTGGACGCCTGCGTTGTCTCTGTCTTCTGCTCGGTGCCTCCTGCGCGTCTGTCTCCTGGTTCGCCTCGTCGTCGTCCGCTTCTTGGGGTGTCCCTGGAACATCTGCCGAAGCCGAGAGGTTATCTTCCTCGGCTGAAAGTTCCAGAAGGCCTATGTTGTCGTCGACCTCCTCTCGGTCCTGGACGTCCCTTGCGTTTTCGTCGGCTGCTGGGTGTCTGTAGTTGTTCCAGGTGTAGTTTCCCGGACCGTGGTATCTCCATAGGCGGTTGACGTGGACAACTTTCGGCTTGGTCCTTTCCGTTCTCCGGATTCGGTAAGTCACGTCGGAGAGGCGTTCTAGCACAGTGTAAGGGCCTTCCCAGGGGCTCTGTAACTTCGGAGACTGTCCTTTCTTCCTCTGCGGGTTGTAAAGCCAGACTTGGTCTCCTTCCTTGAAGTCAACGTGGCTTGCCCTCATATTGTAACCGCGCTTCATGGCCTCCCCGGAGAACTTCAAGGCACCACGGACTTGATGGTGCACCTCCTCCAGCCGTTCCTTTAGTTGACGGGCAAAACAAAGGAACACAAAGGAAGAACAAACAACAGCAGACCTGCTGGTCCTTATGAGGCTGTTTGTGACAAGCTACACTAACTGTCTAATCAAAGGTGGAAGATGAAGGACAGCAAAGGCGAAGGCTCCTCCCCACCCCCCCATCCCTCCAGCCAAGGCTGGCAGGAAAGGAAAAAGAACTATGCAGCAAGGAAAAACTGCATGGAAATTATGTAGGAAAGAGGAAAGAACTACCATTACTGCTACCACTAACCGGGCGATAAAAGCGGACAAGGACACCAGTATTCGAAAGAACTTAACGTTACTACGACAATGAGTAATATCTTAGTTGCTGGTTGGATTCAAAACACTTGTCTAATCTATTCTTGAAGGCCGTAACTGTTGTACTATCAACGACATCACAGGGTAGAGAGTTCCAAACATTAACAACTCGATTGAAGAAGAAGTGTTTAGCTTCGTGCGACGAGAATGCTTTACCACTTATCTTCAAATTGTGATTTCTTCTTGTTCTATTTGATCGATCAACTGTAAAGTAATCTTCCGCATTAATATCACTGAATCCTTTAAACATTTTAAACACTTCTATTAGATCGCCTCGCATTCTTCTTTTTGACAGGCTGAATAAATTTACTTCTTTAAGCCTTTGTTCATATGATAAATTTCTCAACCTAGGAATCATCTTTGTTACTCTTCGTTGAACCCGTTCCAACTTTTCTATGTCTTTTCTGTAATAGGGAGACCAAAACTGTACACAGTACTCTAGACGGGGTCGAACCAACGAATTATACAGTTTTAATATTACTTTTTCAGATTTATTATTAAAGACTCGTCCGATGAAACCAACCAATTTGTTTGCAGTTTTAACTACCTCTGAACAATACTGACCGGGCTTTAAATCGCTTGATATAGTGATTCCATGATCCTTTTCTTTACTTACTGCAGAAAGTTGTTTGCCATTCATTACGTACCGAACGCGATTGTTATTTTTTCCGATGTGCAACACTTTACATTTCTCAACGTTAAATTTCATTTGCCATTGATTGGCCCAACGTGCAGGTCGATCTAGATCTGATTGTAAAGCTTCTTCGTCGAGTGTCACAGTTGCTTTGCTAGTAATTTTTGTGTCATCAGCAAATTTTGATACTTTGAAAGTGAGCCCATCATCGATATCATTAACATAAATTAAGAAGAGCATGGGGCCAAGCACCCCTGCCTACCTGAGTGTCAACATTGCCTACAGAGGGAAAGCGTCCAGAATATGTGCCGCCGCACTACAGTGGAACAGACAGCGGAGGTGCCATGGGAAGACTTGGGAAAACCGCAGCAGGAGGACCGAGATCTGAGACCAATTATGGAGTGGCTGAGTCAGTCGTCAACGCGACCTGGGTGGGAAGTAATCTCGAGAGAACCCTACCACCAAGAATTACTGGACTCAGTGGGACACTCTTCGGATGGACAACGGGGTGTTGCAGCGACGCTGGGTCTCTCATGATGGTCTTGACCACTACTGGTCCACGGTACTACTAGAGGAACGGCTGGAGGAGGTGCACTATCAAGTCCGAGGTGCCTTGAAGTTCTCCGGGGAGGCCATGAAGCGCGGTTACAATATGAGGGCAAGCCACGTTGACTTCAAGGAAGGAGACCAAGTCTGGCTTTACAACCCGCAGAGGAAGAAAGGACAGTCTCCGAAGTTACAGAGCCCCTGGGAAGGCCCTTACACTGTGCTAGAACGCCTCTCCGACGTGACTTACCGAATCCGGAGAACGGAAAGGACGAAGCCGAAAGTTGTCCACGTCAACCGCCTATGGAGGTACCACGGTCCGGGAAACTACACCTGGAACAACTACAGACACCCAGCAGCCGACGAAAACGCAAGGGACGTCCAGGACCGAGAGGAGGTCGACGACGACATAGGCCTCCTGGACCTTTCAGCCGAGGGAGATAACCTCCCGGCTTCGGCAGATGTTCCAGGGACACCCCAAGAAGCGGACGACGACGAGGCGCACCAGGAGACAGACGCGCAGGAGGCACCGAGCAGAAGCCAGAGACAACGCAGGCGTCCACAGCGATACGACGATTATTATGTTTTCGATTAATTCTCTTATGTTTGTATATAGTTAAGTGTGCGATCGGGACGATCACAATTAAGAGGGGGGATAGTGTTGTGCTGGAAGCTTCCCCCGGCGTCCATAGGCCTCTAGAAGGCTCCAGGAGAAGCGAGCAGGGAGGCGGGGAGCAAAGCCTCGTCAGCGCCCAGCGGGGCGCGGCCAGACGCCAGGCGGAAAGTGTTGCCAACCCGCACATACTTTTGCTACATGTTCTTGTATGATCTAAAATATACTGTAACATTCTAGACTGTACTGTTCTGGATATATATAGGAGAAGAGGGCGAGAGGAGACAGTCCCAGTCATAGCAAGCTAGTGGTCAGTGAAGAGTACGTCAGAGTGAAGTGTACTACTAAGGAAGAATATTAAACTACAGAAGCTGTGCAAAGTGTTTATATATATCTCCCTCCCACGGAGTCTTGTGACGGCGACACGGAACCCAAGTAATACGTCCGGCATAACAGTAGGAAGGACAAAGGGATCGACAAGGTAAAGGGAATATAAACTCCGGTATATGAACTGAGATAATGGTGGAGAGGGAAAGGGATGAGGAGCACAGTCATACTACCATTAACAGGCCCTCATAGTCTGGCTGCCTTAGTCTCTACACTACTGGAGCAAACCTGAAGCGGATAACTGATGGGGGCCTCTGCCCCTACGTGCGGGCGCCCAAGGGTACAGCAGATCTCTCTCTGTGTGAGGGGTGTGGCAGGGTGTGGCGCATGTCGTGGTGTGTCAAGTGTGGCAGAGAGAACGAGGATGACGCAGGGGTTTGTGACGAGATGGGACGTGGAGTGGACGTGTTTGCTGGGAGGAGTGGAAGATCGAGTTGCTGAGTGGAGGCACGAATGGACGAGTGATGGAAGCAGTGAAAGAGTTCTGGGAAAGAATTTAGCGTACAGAATGTAGGGAACAGTATTTTGTCCCATGTACGCAGGATTGTGTCTGTTCTGTAGTAGGTTTTGTTTCTTTTCACAGGAGCTGCCGTTACAAAGGCCTGACGGGGCGAGTCACCTGTGACATCAAGATCAAGCGGAGAAAGCTCCAAAAGGGGCAGCTGTGACCTGAAGGGCCTTGGCAGTGTTTCTCGCGGAGGAGGAGCCCCGCGGCGCCCAGGGTGAGTGTGCGGGTGGCGGGGGGGAGGGGAGGGCCAGTGTGTGGACGGTAGGGATGGGCAAAGTATGGGATTTTGGGTAATCGCGGGTACGGGTACCCGACCTGGCCTACCCGAGATACCCGGGACCAGTACCCGGGTATATACCCGATATCCATTAGAAACAAATAGCCGCCAGCGCGCGGTGATCCCGGGACCAAAGTTGAGACGATTACTGAGAGGGTGTGTCGGGGTGAGTATGTCAGCGCGATGCTTACCCGGGAGGCCGAGACACCCGGGACACTGCCGAGAGTGTGTGCCTCTAATAAGTAGGGACGGGTAGCGATCGTGTGAGACTTAACAGGCTGTACAGTGTGTATGTACCTACTAGTGGATAGCATATTAACACCAGGAATAAAGATCATTTTCCTAAGGTTATTTATATCTTATTCCACTTAAGTTACATCATTTTTTTTCAAGAATAAAGAACATAATTTAAGTGGGAGCCGTTACAAGGTTACTGTACAATGTTGCCAGATTGTCGTACTCTGCCTCTTATGTTTGATGATTTCTAATCCAAAAACGGCTTTCATCACCCAAATAACTGCATTCCTATATGGTTATCCTTAAAATGGTTAATTATTGGTGGTGCTTGGCTGGAGTAGGTAGGAAGACACCTACCGAACGGGCGCAAGCCACTCCCGGTGAGGTATATATGGGAGGTGAGAAGGGAGCTGAAGCCCTCCAAAGACCCTTCCCATGTCCTCACTAACCGTTTCCCTAGTGTCTCACCAGCACCGGAGAGTAGTTCAGCATGCTCTCTAAAGACAGATCCTCTTTTTATCCACACCACACTACATTCACACAACATATACACCTTTTCCCAAAATTAAAATTTCAAAATGGCGCACATACACCAAGCCTCGGAGTCCCCGCCTGGGGGGGGGACCACAAATTCCCCCAGGGAGGACTCCCATTCTGGCTGCCGACCCGAGAGGTGTCTTGATAACTCCTCGAACCTCTTTCTTCTCAATTTCTGCAACATTCGCGGTCTTCGTTCTAATTTTCATTCTGTGAACCATCATCTCCTCCTCTAAACCTCACCTTCTCTTCCTTACTGAAACACAGGTTTCTGAGGCTACTGACAGCAATCTCTACTCTGTTCCTCCTACTATATCCTAAATTTCAATCCACAGCTGGATGTTGCGCCTACGTGCGCAACGACATCACTTGCTCTCGTGCCCACAACCTTGACTCTTCTGAATTTTCCACCATCTGGCTAAGACTTCATTGTCATGCTATTACTAAATACATCTGTGCTGTTTATCTCTCACCTAACTCTACCAACTATGTAAAATTCTTTGACTATTTGAATTCTAAAGTGGAGCACATCTTGACCCACTCTCCCTTCGCTGAAATCTCCATCTTAGGAGATTTCAATGTTCACCACCAGCTTTGGCTTTCATCCTCTTTCACTGACCATCCTGGTGAACAAGCCTACAACTTTGCTATCCTCAACGACCTAGAGCAGTTGGTCTAGCACCCTACACGTATTCCCGACCGTCTTGGAGATCGGCCCAACATTCTAGACTTCTTCCTTACCTCAAACCCTTCTGCTTATTCTGTCAAACTGTTCTCTCCGTTGGGCTCCTCCGATCACAATCTTATTTCTGCATCCTGTCCTATCGCTCCTGTACACCCTCTGGACCCACCGAAGAGGCGATGCTTTGGCATTTTGCTTCAGCTCGGTGGGACGACCTGAGGATGTACTTTTCGATTTCGTGGAATGATTATTGCTTCCAGGATAGAGACCCTCTGTGTGTGCTCTGCGCATCACAGAGGTGATTCTCTCTGGAATGGAGGCAGACATTCCTCGTACTTTCTCTACTCCTCCCGCACAAAAGCCTTGGATTAATCATGCTTGTTCTCGTGCTGTCAATGATAGAGAGGTAGCTCACAAAAGGTACCAGAGCCTTCAAACTAATGCTAATTATGAACTTTACATTTCTGCCCGAAATCGTGCCAAATCTATTCTCCGACTAACCAAAAATTCTTTCATTAATAGAAAATGTCAAAACCTTGCTTTCTTAACTCTTCCTGTGACTTCTGGCATCTAGCCAAAACATCTCCTCCAACTTCACTTCTTCATCTTTCCCTCCACCTCAGTCCTGACGGCAACACTGCCGTCTCATCTATCTCTAAGGCTGAACTCTTCTCTCAAACTTTTCTAAAAACTCCACTCTGGACGATTCTGGGCATATTCCTCCTACTCATCCCCTCTGACTCCTTTATGCCTGTTATAAAGATTCTTCAAAATGATGTTTTCTATGCCCTCTGGCCTCAATCCTCAGAAGGCTTATGGACCTGATGGAGTGCCTCCTATTGTCCTTAAAAACTGTGCCTCCTTGCTGTCACCCTGCCTGGTCAAACTCTTTCGCCTCTGCCTGTCAACATCTACCTTTCCTTCTTGCTGGAAGTATGCCTTTATACAGCCTGTGCCTAAGAAGGGTGACCGCTCCAATCCTCAAACTACCGTCCTATAGCTATACTTTCATGACTATCTAAAGCTTTTGAATCAATCCTTAACTGGAAGATTCAAAAGCACATTTCCACTTCTGACCTTCTATCTGATCGCCAGTATGGGTTCCGCAAGGGTCGTTCTAATGGTGACCTCCTAGCATTCTTAACTGACTCTTGGTCATCCTCTCTAGCCGTTTCGGTGAAACTTTTGCTATTGCGCTGGACATATCAAAAGCTTTTGATAGGGTCTGGCACAAATCTTGCTTTCTAAACTACCTCCTACGGTTTCTATCCTTCTCTCTGTACCTTTATCTCCAGTTTCCTTTCTGACCGTTCTATTTCTGCCGTGGTAGACGGTCACTGTTCTTCCCCTAAATCTATTAACAGTGGTGTCCCACAGGGTTCTATCCTATCTCCCACTCTTTTTCTGTTGTTCATTGATGATCTTCTTTCCAAAACGAACTGTCCTATCCATTCCTACGCTGATGATTCCACTCTGCATTACTCAACTTCTTTTAATAGAAGACCCACCCTTCAGGAACTTAACGACTCAAGGCTGGAGGCTACAGAACGCTTAGCCTCAGACCTTACTATTATTTCCGATTGGGGCAAGAAGAACCTGGTGTCCTTCAACGCCTCAAAAACACAGTTTCTCCACCTATCCACTGACACAATCTTCCAAACAACTATCCTCTATTCTTTGACAACACCCAGCTATCACCTTCCTCAACACTAAACATCCTCGGTCTATCCTTAACTCAAAATCTCAACTGGAAACTTCATATCTCATCTCTTACTAAATCAGCTTCCTCGAGGCTGGGCGTTCTGTACCGTCTCCGCCAGTTCTTCTCCCCTGCACAGTTGCTGTCCATATACAGGGGCCTTGTCCGCCCTCGTATGGAGTATGCATCTCATGTGTGGGGAGGCTCCACTCACACAGCTCTTCTGGACAGAGTGGAGGCTAAGGCTCTTCGTCTCATCAGCCCTCCTCCTCATACTGATAGTCTTCTACCTCTTAAATTCCGCCGCAATGTTGCCTCTCTTTCTATCTTCTATCGATATTTCCACGCTGACTGCTCTTCTGAACTTGCTAACTGCATGCCTCCCCCTCCCGCCCTGCTGCACTCGACTTTCTACTCGTGCTCATCCCTATACTGTCCAAACCCCTTATGCAGGAGTTAACCAGCATCTTCACTCTTTCATCCCTCACGCTGGTAAACTCTGGAACAATCTTCTTTCATCTGTATTTCCTCCTGCCTACGACTTGAACTCTTTCAAGAGGAGGGTATCAGGACACCTCTCCTCCTGTATTTGATCTTCCTTTCGGCCACCTCTTTTGTTTTACTTTAGTAGCAGCGAGTAGCGGGCTTTTTTTTTATTATTGTTTTCTTTTTTTGTGTGCCCTTGAGCTGCCTCCTTTGTTGTAAAAAAAATAAAAAATAAAAAGTTATAGGGCAGAAACCGGTAAATATGCGGCTCTTGAGTACTATATTATGGCAACAATGAACTGGTACGCACAACCGACAACTTTACCCGATTATTCTCCTTATAATAGTATTACAGAAAATACCCGTCTTGATACCCGACAATCTAAGTTGGTCCCGGGTACCCGACTGGCTACTTGGTACTCTTACTCCCCGGGTATCTGCCTGTTCCTACGGGCCACACAAACAAACTAACAAAACTAACAAAAGTCAGGCTGATAAAAAAGAAAAGCTAACGGTAGAAGTCGGCAGCGGAATAAGACAGGGATGCATGGGCTCGACGACATTGTTCAAATTAGTTACATATAAAATTATACATCAGTTGGAAAAGGTGAACAAAGGGAACAGAGACGAGAACTTTAGCATAACATCACTCTTCTTTGCGGACGATGGAATGTTACTTGCAAGTAGTGTAGAAGATGCAAAAGAGGTGATAGAACAAGTATTGGCATCAGGAAGGGAATGTGGCCTAGAAATTAATAAGCAAAAAGCAATATTATTATATTTAATATATAAGTGTGTTCAAATTTTTTTTATTTGAATTCAGATTATTGGTTATTCTCCAATGTTTGTTAGTTGCTTTGTCAGGTAAAGGTCCAGTTTAACTCCAGCACCTTCATTTTGGTCTATTTTCTTTCAAACCTTCACAAAACCCTTTGTATACATATAATACATAAGTAAAAAGTGGCGGACACCTAAAACATTCCGGCAAGTAGGTTGTGCTGCATGTCCTAAAGAAAATAAATAAAAACCGCGCGTGGTGAACCTGGTCTCACATGCGTGGGCTAATCGCTAACCAAGGGTACCATTGCTAACCAAGGGTACCATCGCTAACCAAGGGTACCATTGCTAACCAAGGGTACCATCGCTAACCAAGGGTACCATCGCAAACCAAGGGTACCATCGCAAACCAAGGGTACCATTGCTAACCAAGGGTACCATCGCAAATCAAGCGTACCATTGCTAACCAAGGGTACTATCGCTAACCAAGGGTACCATCGCAAACCAAGGGTACCATCGCTAACCAAGGGTACCATCGCTAACCAAGGGTACCATGGCAAACCAAGGGTACCATCGCTAACCAAGGGTACCATCGCAAATCAAGCGTACCATTGCTAACCAAGGGTACCATTGCTAACCAAGGGTACCATCGCTAACCAAGGGTACCATCGCTAACCAAGGGTACCATTGCTAACCAAGGGTACCATTGCTAACCAAGGGTACCATCGCTAACCAAGGGTACCATCGCTAACCAAGCGTACCATTGCTAACCAAGGGTACCATCGCAAATCAAGCGTACCATCGCTAACCAAGGGTACCATCGCAAATCAAGCGTACCATTGCTAACCAAGGGTACTATCGCTAACCAAGGGTACCATCGCAAACCAAGGGTACCATCGCTAACCAAGGGTACCATCGCAAATCAAGCGTACCATTGCTAACCAAGGGTACCATTGCTAACCAAGGGTACCATTGCTAACCAAGGGTACCATCGTTAATTAAAACAGCCCCAAGCCATGACTCAAGGTCATCTGGGGCTCGGGCTGAAAGGGCCGGAGCCCCGGATGCCCTTGAGTCATCGCTCGGGGCTGTTTTAGGGTGGTTAGCAATGGTACGCTTGGTTAGTGATCAGCCCACGCATGTGAGACCAGGTCCACCACGCGTGGAATTTTTTTTTTTAGAACATACAGCCCAACGGCTGCCGTGCTGAGGGCCTAAACCCTCTGCGAGCTATTTTGCGGCGGTGGCGGCACCACCGTAAATGTTACGTATCATAAGGCAGCGTTTTGGTAAGTTAGGAAAGTTCGTAGTATATACGTAGTATATACGTATCATACATCCCCTCCTAAAATACCGATGTTGTATTTAGGTAGTGTTTGGTTGCGTCACTATAATACGTTTCCTAAACATAACTTAGACATAATTGTAATTCGTGTTACATCTACGAATACACTACGTAATGGTTTTACGTCATGATGATGGTGATGGTGATGGGGACGTGGTAAAAAGGTAGTAGAAACTTTAGAAAACGTATTAATGGACGTCGTCATAAGGTTGCAGAAAGGTCGTGAGTTACGTTGTGAAATACGTTGTAAGGATGTACCTGGGAGTCCACACAATTACGTAAAAGTTACAAAACCGCTACCTTTATACAACGTAGTAAATACATAATTGTGTTAGCTGGGAATATGCTCCCCACCTAAAAGAACCGATTTCCCCCTTTTTCTACTTTTAAGTACTTGATCCTTCATATTATGGTTCAGGGACATGTATTTCATTCTGTAACTATGATATGGAGGCGTGGAGTCAATCTCCACAATTACCTTCAATTACTGGCAACACAAACCCTTGAAGCAGATTTGAAATGCGGTTAACCCGCAAACTGCTGTACGCCTTCTGGGCGGCTGAGCGGTAAGCTGCTGTAAGCCTTCTGGAAGCGGGCTTTTCAAACAGGCGCCAAAAAGTTTCCGCCGCGGCTTCAGATACTGCCAGAAAACATTTTTGTGATAGAAAAATCTAAGAAATATGCAGGATACAACACATTTCGAGCTACAGATATGTGTATTGTAATATTTATGACACGTTTATGTAACTTAGATATCATTTATTGAAGGTCAATCTCTCGCTGATATAGCCGCACTAGGCGACGCACTCAGAATCTCAGTCCCGCAGCTTACGGGTTAAGGGTGAAATTCGGCAATTTGGGTGAAAATTGTCAAAATTTTCAAACTTCGTTTATGGTGTCGTCACTCTTCACCCAACCGGGGTGACTGGTTGCCAGGCGCATAACGCCGTGTAAAGCGGATTTAAATGGCTGGACATTTAAATGCCTTCGCTGCGGACACACCCTCTTATCCACTAAGCTTTGTTTTCCTTGTATTTCTTTCGTTTTTTCTGCTTTTTTTGGAATTTTTCTGATTGGTAGCGGTGTACGATACTTTGGGTCTGTCTGGTGAGGAGTGGGAGCAGTTGGAGCGTGCCGCATGGCCTTGGGCTCAGTGCGTGAAATAAGATGGGAGTGGATGTATTTACTCTCTTCACGTCATTCTCTATCTTCCATGGTGATGACTTTTGTGCGTTTGTTTTGTCGTACCGACAATAGTAAGTGACAATGCCACGTACGAGTGCAAAAAGAAAGTCGAAAAGTGAAGCAGGCCGCCAGAATATATTGAAAAGGTGGAAGAAATGTGACGATACGCATCAGCCACCCTCCCAGGAGGGTGTCAGAGAGTTCACAGCATATACGCCACGGAAAGCAGTAAAGAAGTCAAAGAAGAAAAGCAAGACAACACCTGGCCCTGATTACCAGCCTGGTAATTTCTAAACAAACTGTCCTGGCAACAATGAGGTGGGGTGGGCTCCACTGAGACCCAGTGAATATGTTATTTTCATTTTAGATATATATAATATATCAAAAATATGTTATATAACCTAATATGATTATAACACAGGACCAGGAGCCTTGGTTTCTTTAGAGGTCTACCAGGCAAGGGAGAACTCACCTTCTGTAGGGGCTATACAGGTGACATAAATGTGATGTAAACATGGCCTGAACTACCTAAACAACCACTACCAACCTTCCAGGAATGGCCGAAGAGTTATACAAGTAAATATTTGGATTTGGTGCATGTTGGAGTGATTGTTATGGGGTATTGAAGTTGTTCATAGAAAAATGCGTTTTTCTCAAAACTTATTTTTGGCACACATAATGTTTAATAACTCTGTCAGTAATTGACCAATTTTAGAAATTCAAGTATCAAAATGATCACCACACTTGTGTTTAGTAAACGTACTATTATCACGCATTAATTTCCTCAAATAAATTTATGACAAATTTATAAAACTCGAATTTTTGACAAAATAAAAAGGTAACATTTTGCGGTGTAATAAATTTGTTGTAACTTCAGCTAGGTGTACGAAAATAGTACCATAGGTACTTTATTGTGTATATTATCTGTGATCAAAAGGAAATTGCCATACTATTCATAGTTTTGAAGTTATTACGTAATTTTGAATGTCTTTCGTCAATTCCAAACATAACGCACTGCACAAAAACTACGGCAGCTTTCTTTTCCATATTACTGGTATAGAAGCACTGCATATTAATACACATTGTGTAAAAATGTTATTCACCTAGGTGAGGAAATAAAGGTAGGAGGACCCAAAAACCGATATCAGTGCCAAGCGGCCGAATTTCCCCCTTAATCAGGATTCACGTGTTCGAACAGCTCGGGCAGGAGGTTCGAGAGCCTGCATTTGCACTAGAACCCACAGTACTCTCTAGGGCGCGACGTTGGACGGATCACAGGTAGCAAGTGGTTTTGCTTGTGTCAGTGATAAACAATGAAGATACACCTTGTTTGGTTCCATGGACTCTGCTAGCAGGACAGAAACCTTGCGATGAGGTGACAACCTACTAGAACCAGTGGCAGCGAGAGGGCATGAGTGTGGTGTAGGCGGTTCATGTGGGCACAGCTGGCCCCCGGCGCCACGCCAGACCAGTGAGGCGAGCATCGTTTGGTGGGTTCACTACGCTTCTCTCCCAAAACAAGCTTGGCCTCCAGTGGGAATGCTTGGTTTCCGTATGGGGAACACTAAATTTGTCACAAACACTCATTCTAGTGGTCGTGTGAGGAAAGATCCCTAAATGTAGAGAATTTCCCAAGATCTAGGGTATTTTTCTCTCCCCCCCCCCACTCAAAACTATGCGATTGCAACGAAGTTCGTGTCCCCCACCCGAAATCCCGCATTCCCACAGGTCCCCAAGCTTGTTTTGGGGGTGAGGGGGGATTATGGGCAAACTCTAGAATTTTACCCCCGTGTTTTCAAATGTCCTCGTATACCATCACCAAGTTGATAGAGCGGGATCTTTTTGTTTCGGAAGCCGTATTTGTGAGTCCCCAATCAATGGTAAAGCTTTCAAGGTAACTCACCATTTGTCTCTAATTATGCCCTCAGTAGCTTACCTACAACCGAGTTGAATAATGGGCTGTAATTTACCTGGTACTTTTTGTCTCCTTTCTTAAAAAATCGGTGTCTACGTTAGCCTTTACAACGCTTCCAATCTGAAGGGACGATGCCTTGTCACAGGACATAATGAATAAGATTTGAGGGAGGTATTTCACTCTTTCGTGTTTCTTTCAGCAGAGTTGGATATACTTTGTCCAGATTAGGACTTTTATTTGTTTAAGTGATTTGAGGGCTTTAAGGACTTCATCGGGTTTTATTTCAAAGTTAGACAATGCATGCTCGGATTTTACATTTAGTACTGGTGTTGTTGGTAGTGGCGGGAGGACTGTTGTTAATGACACCGAGGAAAAGTAATTGTTTAATGGGCACAGCAGTAATTGGCTATCCAGTCACTAGTGCACCGTCGCTGTTTATTAAGGTCCAATTCCACTTCCCAATCGCCTTTCTGTTGTTTTTAGCAACTGAGGATTTCGGATTATTATTTTACAGTTGGCTGCAGCCTTCTCTTCATATCTACGCTTTGCCTGACGCACCCTAATCTGTAACTCGATCGCCTGGCATCATTGTGAGTCTAATGTTTTCAGGCGTGCTTTTATCTTTCTTTAACCTAACAAGACAATTTTCTCTCCTTGACTGAGTGTTTAATTTCACTATTAAACCAAGGTGGACTTTATTAGTGTTAATTCGCTTCTCGCACAAGGGACAATTAATGTGTCCCTGCTAGGTAGTAGTGATTTTTAAAGCAGCAGGCGAATATCTGATAGTTGCATATCTATTAGTTTTCGTCAGTTCTACAGTTGGCTCTTTTGAAATTTAGAGAGAGAGATAAAGAACACAGACGACCAGACACACACCGGCGCTGCAAACAGACAAACGCCTGTGGTAAGCCACACACTGACTGGAAATTTGAAGTCCAGTTTAGGCGCGGGTCCGCTCAGGGAGGACATGGCCATGGGGAATTACTCAAATCTTATTTCATGTATTCAGAATATTTGACACACAATTTCCAAGTAATACGTGATGGCATATGAAGAATGGTGTATTAGGGGTATGCAGCAACGCTGTCGAAGGTTCGGGCCGACCAAACTAACTATATTTTGAGTCGGATTATAGCAGAGGTAGCTAATGAAAAGAAAAGAAAAAAAAAAACTTATCAGTAAAAAAAGAAGTTGAAAAAAGCCAATGAAATCATCGAAAATAAGAATGACGAGAACAGAGCAAAAGGTTTAGTATTAGTAAAAGAATTTGAGCAGCTGTGCTTTTCCGCAGTAACAGAAAGCGCACTGTGTGTGTATGGCAATATTATTGACTGTGTGTGTGTGTGTGTGTGTGTGTGTGTGTGTGTGTGTGTGTGTGTATGTGTATGTGTGGTTTACGTCTTGGCCCTATGCGCTTCGGTATTCTTCCAGTGGATCTGATGGTCGGTCCAGGCTTCTTCCCAGTAGGTCTGATAGTGACAGCCCGTTCTGGCGCAGGCGGTGTTTATGATGGCGCCATCTTGCATTGGCTCCTGCCTCCCGGGCTCGTCTTTAATCCTAGAATCTAAGTCCGGGTTGATAGGTGAATTCTGGACGGCATGTGGTGGTTTTAAGCCACTCGGCGTGGTGAAAAAATCCTTTGGTAGCTTGGTCAGGGATTGAACTCGCATCACTCTAGACGCAGGGAGCCGTCTTGCTATCTGTTCAACCACCAATGTTGACCAACCAATGTGTGTGTGTGTGTGTGTGTGTGTGTGTGTGTGTGGCAAAAATTCACCACAGGACCTCATTAAGCACTGTATTTCATACCTTCAGCGTTGTACAACACATTCGTTTTAATTACCTCATGCTACACGCCGCCACCCCATTTCTTCTGCCTGCTCTTTCATCACCTCTTTCTGCCTCTACCTATTTTTTTGCGTGGACGGAGAAAGAGGGAAGGTGGGGGATGAGGATAAGGGAAAGAATTGACCTCTGAAAAATTTTAATATTTTTATTTTCTTCAATGTTGCTATCCATTTAATATTTTTCAACTTTTTTATATGTATTTTTGTGTTTTTCCTTTAATTTCTACTATTTCTTTTCCTACTTTTCATTTACACCCTCCTCCAGCCCTTTTTTCCTCTATTACATAACCCCAAAATAACATGCCTCCTCCATCTCCTACTCACTACAAATTTCTACAACCCATCATTTTTTCCTCCCTACACTCCACCATCCTCAGTAAAGGCACCGCCACCACCTGTCACAACCTGGATATGTCTGCCCCCTTTCCTGACGGTCGTGCAGCCTCCAGAGGGACACTAAGCCTCCCCCTCATAAATACATTGAAGCTTCCACCAGACTATCTCTGTAATGTTCAAATGGAAACACAGCCCCGGCCTGGGCATGTCGTGGTATTCTCGTATTACGCACTTCCTATCATTTATTCAACCTAAGCCTACAGGGGTGAACGACTGAATGGGTCGAGTAGTTTTCTTCTTCTTTCTTTTGCTTTGTGTTAGATTCTTTCCGCCTGGTTCCATTTTCTTTCTACGGCAGGGGAGGCAGTTCAAGGGCAAAAACAAAAACAACAACAACAAGAAAAAGTCTGCTAGACGCTGCTCCGAACAAAAGCCGAAAGAACGAGAAGCCAAAAGAGAGGTTAATTTCGGGTGATGAGCACACACACACACACACACTCATTACTTGCGTTTCGTGCTGTGGGAGCGAGATAAATATTGAGGAAGAAAACACAATAAATATAAAGCCAAAACAATATACTACAGGGTCGGAGAGAGAGAGAGAGAGAGAGAGAATTAGAAAGTTATGTGAGGGTGCAATGGATGAAATGAAAAAAAACGAAAAACAATGGAAATAAAAAAGAAAGAAACTGAAGCTAAGTGTAAAGCGCATAAAGATTGTATGTAAAATGTTAAACGAAAGGAATGCAGTGGCGGATTGTAAACATGTAACTGTGGAAATAACAATAATAATGGTAGGAATAAATAAAGATGCAGCTATATACTGAAACAAAAATAGTCATGCAGAATACGCTATACAATAAATTACACTGACGAATTTCAAACACGTAGTAGGCATTGGAAATAACAATAGATAATAGTAGAAAAATGCGATGAGAATACTAAAAGAAGAAAAATGGTAAATTACAAAACGTTACCAAAAGAATAATAGACAATAACAAAGCAGAAACATGTACAAATAGCGTTGAGGTTAAATTGAAAGTAATGGCGCAGAAAACGTGATTAATTAAGAGTACTGGCTAAAATATCGTGAGCTAAAAAAATATCGTGAATTAAAAAATAAAAAAAGTGAACAGCGAGGAATATCGATTTAAGAGAGTACCTACTGCTGCAAAATATTATAACGCGCTGGTGATGTATGTGTTTTATGAGGCGAGTTTAACAAGGTGTGGACGAGTGCGTGCGTGCGTGCGTGCGTGCATGAGAGTGTGAGTGAGTGAGAGGGAGAGAAAATTAAATGCCAAAAAAAGTAAAATATTTTGTATAATGAAAACCGGATAATTATGAGGGTGATTTTTTTTAATGCACGAGACTGAAAAAAAAAGAGGAATTCGAAGTAATCAAATAAATGAATGAGCGAACGAGGGAGTGAACAAATAAATGGGTGCAAAAATTATGAATAAATGCACCACACATTTCAATTTCGCATCAGTCACTTCATTGCACTGCAGATTTACGCACAAAATGTAACGCAGATTTGGAATGACGGAAAAGAAACAATAGAAAATTAATAAGTGTGAAAGAAAGAAACAAACATACAAAGCAATGTAGGCGAGAGAAAGACGCTTGTTTTTTCCTTTTTAACATGAAGTGTGGGAAGGAAAGAGAAGGTGAGAGGGATGGGAAGAGAGGGAGAAAGAGGAAGAAGAGGAAATAAATAAAGAGGAGGAGAGGGTGAGGAGAGGAAAGATGAAGGCGATGGAGGAAGGTGCCGGGAAAGGAAGGGAAGGGCAAAGGGAGGAAGGGAGAAGGAAGAACTAAAAGTCAATAGAAAAGAAGGAAAAGAGGGTAGGATGAAGAGAAAATTAAAAGAAGGAAAAAGAGAACAAAGAATAAAATAAAGTTAAGGAAAGCGGGAAGAAATAACAAAGGAAGAATGAAGAGTAGATCAATAGGGCGATAAAAAGAAGAGAAAATTAAAAGAAAGGACAAAGGTAAACTATGAAGTTAAGGCGATGAAAGAAAAGAAAAAATATGACGGAAAAACGAAGTAAAGATGAGAGAGAAGGAGAAAGAGAAAAATATCTAGGTGGAGGGAAGGAGAGAGAAGATTGAGGGAAGGAGAAGGAAAAAATATCGCATGAGAGAAGGGAAAGAGGGGGAACATAAAGACGGGAGTGTTGTTGTTATCGTTGTTTCTTGTGAGTCTGCTACAGAGATGCCGACGTTCATGAATGATAGAGGGAAAGGTGTGAAGAGGTATTATTATTATTATTATTACTATTAGTGTTATTTGTTGTTGCTGCTGCTGCTGAAGTCTTTGTAATGGTTTCTTCCTAACATTGATTTGTCTGTCACAAACACTCATACACACGAACACACACACACACACACACACACACACACACACACACACACACACACACACACACACACACAAACCGGGTACCAAGAGTCAGGTGGGGGCGTGTCCTGCTTCCCGTGTGTGTGTGTGTGTGTGTGTGTGTGTGTGTGTGTGTGTGTGTGTGTGTGTGTGTTTACAACAAAGGAGGAAGCTCAAGGGCACACAAAAAAAACAATAAAAAAAAGCCCGCTAATCGCTGCTCCCATAAAAGAATCAGAAGAGGCGGCCAAAAGTAAGGTCAAACTTGGGAGGAGAGGTGTCCTGATACTCTCCTCTTGAAAGAGTTCAAGTCGTAGGCAGGAGGAAATACAGATGAAGGAAGATTGTTCCAGAGTTTACCAGCGTGAGGGATGAAAGAGTGAAGATGCTGGTTAACTCTTGCATAAGAGGTTTGGACAGTATAGGGATGATCATGAGTAGATAGTCGTGTGCAGCGGGCCGCGGAAGGGGGGGAGGCATGCAGTTAGCAAGTTCAGAAGAGCAGTCAGCGTGGAAATAACGATAGAAGATAGAGAGGCAACATCGCGGCGGAATTTAAGAGGTAGAAGACTATCGGTAGGAGGAGGAGAGCTGATGAGACGAAGAGCCTTAGCCTCCACTCTGTCCAGAAGAGCTGTGTGGGTGGAGCCCCCCCCCCCCACACGTGTGTGTGTGTGTGTGTGTGTGTGTGTGTGTGTGTGTGTGTGTGTGTGTGTGTGTGTGTGTGAGAGTGAGACAGACAAAGGAACGTAAGGAAGAAACGATTACAAAGACAACAGCAACAGCAACAGCAACAGCAGCAACAACAACAGCAACAGCAACAACAACAACAACAACAACAACAACAACAACAACAACAACAACAACAACAACAACAACAACAACAACAACAACAACAACAACAATAACAACAATAATAATAATAATAATAATAATAATAATAATAATAATAATAATAATAATAATAATAATAATAATAATAATAATAATAATAATAATAATAATAATAATAATAATAATAATAATAATAATATTAATATTAATATTAATATTAATATTAATATTAATATTAATATTAATATTAATATTAATATTAATATTAATATTAATAATAATAATAATAATAATAATAATAATGATAATGATAACAACAACCCCTGCCAGGATTCGAACCACAGCTGCACAGGCGTGGCGACCGCCGACACCTCCGCTACACGGAGGTCAAAAGTGACAGACCCACCCTGTTGCTCACGGTCTCACTCAACCTCAACTCGGAAGGGAGGTGACTGCGTCTTTAATCGAGCCCCGGCAGAAGTTTCATGACTTATAGGCCAAAGAGAGACAGGTTGATTATACCCCAGCCAGGATTCGAGCCACAGGCGTGTGGGCACGCCTGTGGTTCGAATCCTGGCTGGGGTATAATTAACCTGTCTCTCTTTGGACAATGATAGTAACAATAATAATACCTCTGCACCTTTCCTTTTATCATTCACAAACGTCGGGTATCTCTGCAGTACACTAACTACAAATAGCAACAATACTCTTCTCCTTATGTTCCCTAAACCAATACACTCGCATGGATACACAAGCAAAGACACACACACACACACACACACACACACACACACACACACACACACACACACACAGCAGAAGAAACTTCAGCGATAGTTCTCTCAAAGTTGGGCAAGGTATGAACTGAATTTTCATTCATACTCTGGAGATTTTACAAGTTTTACAAGACTGAGTGGAATTAGTGCTCCTTTTTAATGTTAAAAACTGTGGTTCTTAACTCTAATATTCTGAATTTTATTTTGAGTTTTTTTTTACTTTTTTTTTACTTTTTATTTATTTTGTGTTGGGTTTTGCATTTTTTTTTTTAATATATATTTTGAACTGGCCCTACTCCGTCGTTGACACGAGAGGGGCGGCAAGAGCCCCCGCCCCAAGCTGCACCTCCACCGCCCCCACCACTATACCATGATATGCTTGTTATTAATGTTGTTGTCTCTTCCGTCTGATGGAATACTGGACTTTGTGGGTTATCTGCAGGAGGTAATTCAGCCGTTACGTGGATGTTGCCCTCATTGTAATTCTGAATGTTCGCTTGAGTTTGTGAGTTACCTGCGGGAGGGAATTCAACCGCTACGTACATGTTGCTTTCATTGTATTTCTGAATTGTCGCTTGCGTTTGTGAGTTATCTGGGGAAGGGAATTCAACTGTTACGCCCGTGTTGTTCCTACTGTGTTTCTGAATATTCGTGTGGCTTCGCGGGTCAGACTCACCGGTGAAGATCATCTTGGAATTGAACTCTAGGCTAACATTGGCATCAAGCAGAACGTTAAGGCCGATCACCACCCGCTCGCAAATGTCACTGAGGCAGAACTTGGTGATGACGGAGAGGCCTAGAAAGGTGACCGTGGCCTCGCTGGTTTTGCCCATGATGGGCGCCGAGCCAGTGATGGTGGTTGTCGCCGACTTCACGCGCTTCATCTTAAGCCGCAGCAACTTGCCGCCGCGACATGAAGCAGCAGGTGGCGCCGGTGTCCAGCAGGGCAATCGTTGGCCGGCCCTGAATGGTGCATACCACATGCATGCCGTGCGGGGCGAGAGAGGCGGGGGAGAGGAGGTTCGGCTCCCGCAGGGTTAGGGAGGGCCTACGGCGGCTGCAGGTGACCACACACCTGTGTGCGGCGAGGGCGTCCATGCCCACAATGGGGTTGGCCGGGGACATCACCACAAGCAGAGGCCGCAGCGTCAGGCTGCCGGCACACTGCAGGGGCTCCTGCAGCTCTCCGTGGATGGTCGGCGAGTACTCGGCCACGGAGTTCTTGAGGTAGGCCTTCACGGGGCTGAGGCGTGCCAGCAGGCCGGCGTCCCTGGCGATGTGGTAAGGTAGCACCGACACGTTGGCACCGCTGTCCACCAGGAAAGTCACCTCGGCGCCGTCAATGCGCGCCGTCAGCAGCAGCTTGTTGTCCTGAAAACTCAGGGGGATGCTGGTTGCATCGTGAAATAATTTATCCGTTACTTGCATGTTGCTTTTATTGTGTTTCTGAATGTTTGATCGAGTTTGTGAGTTATCTGCGGGATGTGATTCAACCGTCACGTCCATCTGGCTTTATTGTACTTCTGGAGGATCGCTTAGCTTCGGGGGTCAGCTACGTGATTACTGAGATAAGGGTCAATCGTTCCGTGTTGGCTTGTATCATAAAGGGTCGAAATTTAACACATCACCTCGCTTTTGAGGTGGCGGTTTTAGGGAGCTTGGAGCGGGCATTGCATAGGGCGAAATCTAGAGTTAGTTGCACCTTTTGTAGGGAAGATCGCTACGGGAGCTGCGTGGCTGGATGGAGGGAGGGTGTAGTTACCTACGGGGGCTGCGTGGCTGGATGGAGGGAGGGTGTAGTTACCTACGGGGGCTGCGTGGCTGGATGGAGGGAGGGTGTAGTTACCTACGGGGGCTGCGTGGCTGGATGGAGGGAGGGTGTAGTTACCTACGGGGGCTGCGTGGCTGGATGGAGGGAGGGTGTAGTTACCTACGGGGGCTGCGTGGCTAGATGAAACGAGGTCCGACTTTAGGAGTAAGAAGTTAAATTTTCTCCCTCTTCGATAAGTTTCATTCCTACCCCCCACAGAGTTATATAACGGAGGTATATAACTCTGTGCTACCACCCCCCGGACACACGCATCCCCCCCCCCCCCCACACACACACACATACGCTCCTTCGTCCCAAAGTTTATTTCTGTTTTCTGAGAAATTCATGCATAACCCATCAACCGCTCTGCCCTCCACCCCTTCCCTTCACCCTCCTTCCTATACCCCAACACCCTTCATTAACGGCCTTCCCCTAACCGTTTTCACGTCCCTTTAAATGGTATCAGCTCATTTATTTGTACTTTATTTTCAGCAGTTGTGTTGTGAAAAGGAAAGGTATAAGAGTGTATATGAACAGCACGTTTTTGCATATTAATGATCTTATTAAGGCTGGCTAGACACTACCTGCTGAGAAAGGTGAAAGTGAAGATGAAAGGGCAGGAGTCAGGTGATAGATGAATAGGAAATTTCCATGGACTGAAAAGAGGAGGAGGAGGACGAAGAGAAGGAGGAGGAGGAGGAGGAGGAGGAGGAGGAGGAGGAGGAGGAGGAGGAGGAAACATGGACTACCAGGCAGCAGAAAGCCTGTTGGCTCATTACTAGGCTGCCTGCTTTCAGTGATTTAATCAATCCGTTTGCTCTAGGAGTGGCATGCAGGGAAGGATACGTTCAGTTCACTCCCGATGCAGCAAAGTAGCGATCAATGCGTTTCTTGAAGGAGTTGATACTCTCTGCGCTAACCACTTCTGCAGGAAGGCTGTTCCAGTGGCGAACAACTCTATTCGAGAAATAACTCCTGCCGATGTCGGTATTGCATCGCTTTCCTTGAACTGTTTTTCCGTTGTTTCTTGTTTTCAGGTTAGTTTGTAGCGTGAAGAGTTTGGAGTGGTCAACGTTGCTGAGCTTGTTCAGGTACTTAAAGACTTGTATCATGTCTCCCCGCAGTCGTCTCTTTTCCAACGTGAAGAGGTTGAGTCGCTCGAGTCGCTCTTCATAGGGCTTCGTCCTCAGTGATGGTATCATCTTCGTGGCGCGGCGCTGTACTCTCTCAAGTAATTCAATGTCTTTCCTGTAATTTGGAGACCAGAATTGCACGGCGTATTCCAGGTGGGGCCTTACCAGCGAATTATACAAGGATAACATAACTCCCGGCGTCTTGTATTCGAAGTTCCTCGCTATGAACCAAAGCATTGTATTGGCTTTCTTACAGGCGGACTTGCAGTGTTTTGTTTGTTTCAAGTCACTGCTGATGGTGACCCCGAGGTCTCTTTCCTCTTGCACTACATGTAGTGGTTCGCCACCCATGTGGTATGTGTGGTTGCTGTTTCTGGATCCGATATGCATTACTTTACATTTGGTAGTGTTGAAGGACATCTGCCATTTTTCTGACCACCGAGCGATCTGGTCCAGGTCTCTGGATAATTTCGCAGTCTGCCGTCGTGAGGGCCTTCCCACCCACCTTTGTGTCGTCGGCAAATTTTGAAAGATTGGAGTTTAATCCTAGTTCTAGATCGTTGATATATATGATGAAGAGTATGGGTCCCAGCACTTATCCCTGTGGCACTCCACTTGTGACCGGGAGCCACCCGGAGGTCTGTCCGTTGAGTACAACTCGTTGTTTTCTTCCAGTGAGCCAGTCTTTGATCCACGCTGTCAGATTGTCGCCTAACCCCGCCGACTTGAGTTTCTTGAGGAGTCTTTCGTGTGGCACTTTCTCAAAGGCTTTTTGAAAGTCTAGATATATAACATTACTGGGGATATGATTATCCCAGTTTTCATAGATACCTTGGAAGAAGTCCAATAAATTGGTTAAGCATGAGCGCTTATTCCTGAAACCGTGCTGAGCATCGAAAATGATGTTGTTGTCTTCAAGGAACCTAACGAGTTTGTCTCTGATGATCTTCTCGAGGATTTTTCCCGCCACTGAGGTCAAGCTGATTGGTCTGTAGTTTAGGGCCACGCTTTTGTCTCCCTTTTTGTAGATCGGTGTTACGTTCGCTTGTTTCCAGTCTTTCGGGACTTTGTTTTGTTGTAGTGACAGATTGTAGATGGCGGTGAGTGGCTTGAGGATTCGCTGCTTGAGTTCCTTGAGCAGCCTGGGTGACAAGTCGTCGGGTCCGGTGGACTTGTTTGTCTCGAGTTTGTCTAGGTACTTTTTCACATCCCGTTCGTCGATTGTGCCAATTTCTAGGGGAGGAGGAGGAGGAGGAGGAGGAGAAATAAAACTCTGAAAGAAAAGTATAGTGGGAGAAAAAATAATACAAAGAGGCTGAGGAGGAGGCAAGACTGAGCTCAGAACACACAAAAAAATATCAACCCTAAGATGAGGCAAAGGCGGACAGTTTCAAAGGTTCGCATTTACCGGGATAATCAAGGAGGTTCCTTACTAATATTTATGCACAATTTTGGTCGAGGCTCCGGACAACGGATATTCATGCACGGACTCTCCCCAAGGCTAAACGGCTCCCTCGTTACTTCACGGCGTAGGGGAAAAAATACACACCAACTACTTCCTCTCACCACTTTTTTCTTCGTATCCTCCTTTCTCCTTCCTTCCTGTTTTTTTTTTTTTTGTCTTACCTTCTTCCTCATATTTTCATAAGGTTAACCTTTTTTACAAGGTTCTTTGGGCGTTTAAGTGTCTATTATTTGTAATATACCGAGTACTTCATTTTGAGAGAGTTAAAATGTATTATTTCTGCAAGGATACTTCGGCTTCTGATTATTAGCAATTTTTTGAAAGTCCTTCATCTTACAGTTTGATATTTTTTCAAGGGTTTCTTACCTTCTATTTGTCATTTCCTTCCAGTTGCCTACTATACCCTGTTCAAATTAACTTAGCCAATTTGCGCCGAGAAGCCCCTCACCCATACTGGCTATGCTCCGCCCCCCCTTTCACCTGATTGGCTGTTCATGACATCATGAATTTGACACGTACCAAATATATATGATTGAGATAATATAGCTAGTTTCATGAATAAAAAATATTCGTAATTTAATTGAATGACGGCACTCTGTTTTAACAATCAATGACATCACCTAAGAAATAAAGTACAATAATAATAATGCCAGTTTTCAAGGGAGAACGGGCCCTTCAAAAAATAGAGGTTGTACAGGTGTTAAGACGTAGTAACGGCAGCGGTGGTGGTGGTGACTACCATAATAACAGAGGAATGTTACAATAAAAAAAAGTTAGAAAAGCGTTAAGTAGTATCCACGAAAGATTAAGGAGAGTCTGGCCCGTGAGGTAATTGCTGTGATCGAGGTGCAAAAAAGAGTGATAGAGGGGCTGGTCGTGATGTGGGTGATAGCAATGCCGGCTGTCGCAAGTGGCGTTGGGGATGAGTTATACCCCCCCCCCCCCCAACGCACACACACATACACACACACGCGAATACAAGAGGGGGAGAGATGAATGAGAGCGACTAAAGCATTGGAAGCACATTGTGAAGAGAATGAATGAAATTGTGATGAGGTCGAATAATAGAGGGATATGATGTGTGTTTGAGGAACGCTGCTAGTAATGCCAAAACAGGGGACACACACACACACACACACACACACACACACACACACACACACACACACACACACACAGCAGAGAGAGAGAGAGAGAGAGAGAGAGAGAGAGAAGAAGAAATGACGAAGAAATAAAATAAAATGTTAAGTAAGTAGTAGTATCAAAATATCAACAACAAAAAAATCAGGTCCTACAATGAATAAAAATCCGACAAAAAGGTAAAAAAATCGCACAAAAAACTCATGCCAAAAAATGCTCATACTAAAATGAAAGTTTAAATCGCCAAAGAACAAACGAACAGCGAAGAAAAAGATACCCCCCCGTCCCCACCCCCGACCTGCAGTGCCAGAAGACAACCAGGCAGCGCAGCGCGGCGTCCACGTATGCGCAAGGCACGACCCTCGCCGGTTTGTTTTCCCTTTACACCTGTACATGCACCTCTTAATGCCTTTTCCCCCTTCACCTCTTTCCTCTCCAAATACTTTTCTCTTTCATTTCCTGCTGCTCCTCCGTATCCTCATTTTTTTTTTATTATTCTAATTCGTCTCCTTCGTTCTTAATCCTTCATCTATTTCTTATACTTCTTGACCTCCGTCTCTCCTTTTCTTTTTAGCGTGTATCCTCCTCCTCCTCCTCCTCCTCCTCCTCCTCCTCCTCCTCCTCCTGGCCGTGCCGTCAGGTCGTGCCCGTGGGATTTCTTGGAGTCGTGAGAAAAAAGTAAGGGGAATTATTGGGCGACGGATTTGAGTCGCCGCGGTGCGTGAGGGCACGGCCGAAGGGGCGCTTGATCCCCTTTACTGCTTCTTGGTCCACGCTTCTCCGGCCTTTGAGAGCGGCGGCGGTAAGTCGTGGTCTTTTTGTTAGCCAGGCAGAGTACTGTTGGTTTCCTTATTTTTATTTGCCAGTCTTTTTAAAGCGAATCCCATCTTTTCCTTTCCGTTGGTGTTGTCCTTTTTTTTTACGTCTTCGTTGTCTTACTCTTTTGCTTAATACACACATAACATTGGAGTAGTAGTAGTAGTAGTAGTAGTAGTAGTAGTAGTAGTAGTAGTAGTAGTAGTAGTAGTAGTAGTAGTATAAAACAAGATTGGTGAGATCGTTTCTGCGTTGGCTCTTGCTGGATCCTTTCCTCCCCGCCGGTCTGCCACACAGTCACAGCGCCTATTTATAGGTGTTGGGACTGTGTGGCAGCGGTGGGGAGGAAAGAACCCGCGGAAGCCAACAACGATCTTGCCAATTTGGTTTCACTGTAGACGTAGTAGTCGTGGTCGTAGTAGTATTGGTAGCCGTAGTTGTTGTGGTAGCTGTTGTTATTGATGCTATTGTTGTATTTATTGTTGTTGCTATTGTATCTATTGTTATTGTTGCTGCTGCTGAAGTCGTGGTAGGAGAGGTACAGGCAGCAGCAGTAGTATTTCAATTACAACTCGATGCGCAGCGCTGAACAGCCACATACAACAATGCAAAGCTGTTTATGAAACCTCGTTAGTTTGAATTTCTTCCGCCTGCATTGGCAAAATTCTCTCTCTCTCTCTCTCTCTCTCTCTCTCTCTCTCTCTCTCTCTCTCTCTCTCTCTCTCTCTCTCTCTCTCTCTCTCTTTCTCTTTCTCTTTCTCTTTCTCTCTTTCTCTTTCTCTTTCTCTTTCCCTTTCTCTTTCTCTCTCTCTCTCTCTCTCCACCCAGCTGACAAAATGAGGAGCAGGAATAATTTTTGCATTGCATTCCTTGGCGGGCATTAACTCAGGCAACACAGGCCGGCCCCCTCCCCTCTCCCCTCCTTCAGGATACCAGGGAGTAGTAAAGTATCAAGAGAAAGAACACAAGGGAGAGGAAGAGAAGGAGGAGGAGGAGGAGGAGGAGGAGAAGGAGGAGGAGGAAGAAGAGGATAAATAAGCAGATTGAGAAGAAATATTTCCATATCCACTTCCTTCCCACAACCTTGAAAGGAGAAAAGGAGAGAGGAAGAAAGGGGAGTAGAAGGAAGAGAAAGGAGGGGAAAAGAGAGGAGGAGAAGGAAGGAGACGGAACGGGAAGGTAGGGAAAATTAAGGTAATGGGGAGCGAGGGTAAAGGATAAGAGGGGAGGGGCAGGGTGGGCAAAGGAAAAAGGAGAGGAGAGGTGGGCAGGGGAGGGGAGCGAATGAAGGAGACGGAACGGGAAGGTATAGGGAGAATTAGGGCAATGGGAAGCGAGGGTAAAGGATTGGAGGAGGAGATAAGAGTAAGAGGGGAGGGGACGGGTGGGCAAGATAAGGAGGAGGAGGAGAGGAGGAGGAGGGGAGAGGAGGGGAGCACACTCACACCACTCGATACTCCTTTCACATGCACTGAATCGATTTTACTGAAACTTACGAGTGCAAAGAACTGGACTCCACCTTCATATATGTATTATTGCTGTTCTTTTTTGTTGTCTCAATGCTAGGATACGTCGTATTCCTGGAGGAAGAAAGAGGGTCTCTCTCTCTCTCTCTCTCTCTCTCTCTCTCTCTCTCTCTCTCTCTCTCTCTCTCTCTCTCTCTCTCTCTCTCTCTCTCTCTCTCTCTCTCTCTCTCTCTCTCTCTCTCTCTCTCTCTCTCTCTCTCTCTCTCTCTCTCTCTCTAACCCACGCCGTAATTCGAAAGGAAAAATTTGCCGGTGCGCAATTTAAGCTTCAGCTGAGCCAAATAATTGTTCATTCTGGAGCAACAACAACGACAATAACATGAGCGGCAACAACAAGGAAAACTATGACTGAAAAATGTGGAAGCAGCTGCAACATCAACCAAAACGTGAGTGCGAATAATTACGGAGTGAGCGATCCGAGTGCAAGCGTGCGAGCCAGCGTGCGTGGGCCGTGCGTGCGTGTGTAATAGCTCTGGTGCCAGGGACCTCAGGAGAAAAGTGCTAGAATAGAATGCTTATAATAAATATGATGCTGATAATAATAATAATAACAATAACAATAAAACTAATAATAATAACAATACTAATAATAATAATAATAATAATAATAATAATAATAATAATAATAATAATGATAATAATGATAATAATGATAATAATAATAATAATAATAACAATAATAATAATAATGTACGCTCGTCAGGGGTGAGAAATAAACGGTCGAACTCTGACCACGACAGGAAATAAATAGAAATATATAAAAACAAAGGAAACAAACTACAGCATAACGCTTTTTCACTCACTTAATTAGGCACAAGTTTGTTTCGTGCGTGTTCGCTGACCAAAACACGAGGTTGCAAAAATGATGACCAAAGTGAATTATTGAAACGTGAAAATGACGTGAACATGTGTGTGTGTGTGTGTGTGTGTGTGTGTGTGTGTGTGTGTGTGTGTGTGTGTGTGCTCTTTTTTTTATATATATAGTCTCTCTCTCTCTCTCTCTCTCTCTCTCTCTCTCTCTCTCTCTCTCTCTCTCTCTCTCTCTCTCTCTCTCTCTCTCTCTCTCTCTCTCTCTCTCTCTCTCTCTCTCTCTCTCTCTCTCTCTCTCTCTCTCTCTCTCTCTCTCTCTCTCTCTCTCTCTCTCTCGTATCTATTTAGGTTGCTTCCGTTTTTTTTCTTGATAATCTCCATTTGTATTAATTTTATGTTTTTATCTTGAATTGCTGCCTGTATGTTTATGTTTCTCCTTCCTTCGTTCGTTCGCTCCGTCCTTTCTTCCGTCCTAACTGTTTTATTCTCACTTTTCTTCCTTTTATTTATCTTCAGCAGCTCTTTTTTTCTGTCTGTGTCTTTGTTGCCTCCATCTTCTTTCTTCCTTTAATGAAATTCCATTCTTCCTCTTTAGTATTTCCTCTAGTTTTCCTATCCTCCCTCCCTTCCTTAGCATGTTTACTCTTTTCCCTCCCTCTAATGTTCCTTCCTCAATTGTTTCCTTACTCTATTTCTCTATTTGTTATTTTTATCTTTTCCTTCTGTCTTTCTTATCTTGGCACCACGATTATATTATCCTTTATCCATTTTCTCCCTTTCTTCATCGTTACGAAGTATTGTATTGTTATCTTTTTTTTTCAGATCGGTAAAGAAGCAGGAACAGCTATAAATACACACACACACACACACACACACACACACACACACACTCCGGTGGCTCAATCGGTAAAGCGCTGCGCAGCGAGGCTTAACGGCCAAACAGGCGGCGGTTCAAGCCTCGCTCAGGCCGGATTCTTTCAGTTGACTAGGAGTGGTTACTGTCCCCCCTTGAGCAAGTGGGATGGAGGGTGTGGTGTGAGGTCCTGGCAGTACACACATGCACACACACACACACACATGCACACACACACACACACACACACACACACACACACACACACACACACACACACACATGCCCAAAAATGTGGGAAAGAGAAAACTATCGGAACAATTAATTTTTAAGCTCCTTGTTTTCTGTTCGCCTCACCCGAGTTGCCTTGTGTGACTCGCCGCAACGATTATTACCGTATTCTCTTACCAGCCGTGTTTGTGAATGTTGGTATTGTTTTTAGATGTGTGGCTTATGATCCACATTCCTGGCAAAGTTTTTCCCCATGACAAGGGTTAATGAACACGTGTACTGTATGGCGCCTACCGGCACCACAGGCCAAAAAATATGATATTTGTGTGTCTGTCTGTCTACCGGTCTGCTTTTCTGTCTGTCTGTCCACCCCCTGCAAGTATTCCACCTAATCGACCGCCTCTAGTTCTTCTTTCTTATTACTTTCACTTCTTTGTTCCTTGCCTTTCTTCTCCCATTGTTTTTTCCTTCGTATTGATTATCGGCCACTCTCCACCAGGCCATTACCTGCTCGCGTCCCGTGCTGGCGTCGTGAAACGTCCTTTTCTATCAAGTAACGCTGAGGGGTAGTCTGTTCTCTTATTTCGAGTTCCGCTTTAAGAATTCATGTGAGTGAAGGTCTCCTAGACCAAAAGCAAGGCACAGTAGTGTGGAGACTTGCTGGATGACAAAGTTCAGTCTATTTATGAATGTGGCGAGGATGTCGAGGTTAACAAAAAGTTTTACATATTTTGGTAGCGTAGTACATAACAATGGTCTTTCATATGGGGACACTTAGCAGAGCTGCTCAGCAGCACTGCCGCTGGTAAAAAAACGGAGATGAATAGAGGCCTTAACACGCAGACACGAACACAAAAAAGTAGGGCTGCAGACGGATTTGAGTGGTTGGCTTCGCCGCCGGTGACGGACACTAAAAGTAGCGCTGCTCGTCACCATACAAGGCTTTCAATGGGATCTTTCACGCGTAGCTGCAGCCATGCCCCTTTTTTGGCAGCGCGTGCGTGGCATGACTGTAGCGCTGCTAATGTCCTAGTCAAGTTCAGTAACGCTGCTAAGAAGCGCTAATAATTCGACACTTCCCCCCAACACTTTCTAGAAAAAAAAGCAGCACTTTTCAGTAGCGCGTGAGTACCGGTGCCGCAGCGCTGCTGAGAAGCGCTGCTAAGTGTCCCTGCGTGAAAGGGGCCTAGTTTTAGCACGGCTGCTAAGGCCCATTTCACACGGGGGCGCTTAGCAGTGCTGCTGAGCAGCGCGGCTAAAATTATGCTCTTTTCACAAGGGAACACTTAGCAGCGCTTCTCAGCAGCGCTGCAACAGCGCTATTCACGAACTACTTAATTTCAGCAGCACTGCTAAGAAACGCTGCTTATCCTTCTAGAAAATGTTCTGGGGGGAGTGTTGAATTAGCAGCGTTTCTTTGCTGAAAAGCGCTGATGATCTTTTTAAAAAGTGTTGAGGGGGGAAACTGAGCAGCGCTACAGTCGAACCACGCACGCGCTGCTAAAAAGTGGCGCGGCTGCAGCTACGTGTGAAAGCTCCCATTGAAAGCCATGTATCGTGACGAGCAGCGCTACTACTTGTGTCCGTCACCGGCGGCGAAGCCAAACACTGAAATCCGTCTGCAGCTCTGCTTTTTTGTGTTTTTGTGTGAAAGCCTCCATTCACCTCCAATTTTTACCAGCGGCAGCGCTGCTAAGTGTCCCCGTCTGAAAGGGGCTTTAGTGTCCTAGTGTGAAATAGGCCTTACCAGGAAGTCACTCGATGGATTGGCCTGGCCAACGGTGTTACTGGCTCGCTCAATACGAGAATATGGCTTTGTCGATATCTATGTAGGCGGACACTGAATAGTGACTTGGAGAAGCGTGTCGATGCCTATGGTACCAAGTACCTGTGCAGGATCATGGGGTATCACTGGAATGACTTCTCGAACGCCAACTCCGATTATATGGGAACGTGGCACGCATTCCGGACGTCGATCCTGCTCACAAGGTTGTTTCTGTACGGGACAACCCTGAGTGGAGGAGACCAAGCTTAGGGGACGCCCACCTAACTCATAACTGGAGCAAGTCGACCGATCCTGCCAAGGAAGGAAAGTATAGGTGGAGGAAGAGGAGACAGAGGGGGAAAGGAAGGAGTGGTAAAATAGAGAAGAAATGATGGGAAGATGAGGGTGAAGGAGGAAAGAAGAGATGATAGAGTATGAGGGAAGGAGAAATGGGGAAAAGAGGGGGGATGGAGGACACTACTGCATATAAGCAAATACACACACACACAAACAAACACACACATACGCGCGCACTCAGACTCAGACACAGACACAGACACAGACACAGACACACTCACACTCACACTCACACACACACACACACACACACACATTACCATTCACACACATTAACATTTACACAATGCAAGGATTTTAGGATCTCTGCCGCGTAATGTGGGCCAACTGTAGTCACTTCGACCTTAAGTGGCGAGAGTCCCTCCCGTATTAGAAGGAGCCACCTGAAGCCTGACAGCCCCGTGCTGCTGATTGGTTTACTGACGGCATGGCTGTTGTGGATGGGTGGGAGCGCTTTCATTGATCATGTATTATGTGGTCAAGTACTGTCAGAGTTGTGTCTTGATACGTTCAGTTCTCATCATAAATGGATGTTCTGTCGCCTGCGAGAAAAAATATCCAAGAGAATAACTAGAATAATTACTGAAATTTGTTGATAACACTTTTCGAAAATTGCTGCACGAGTCAGAGATGTCACGAGACAGTTCCCGTCACCCTTCGGAAGGCCAAACCTAAGCCGGTAATGACTTGACCTGAGGCTTAACGGAAGGATTAGAAGATAAAGGTTGATTAGGGCAGCAGCAAAGGAGAAGGCGGAAATGATTATTGAAGGTGTGTGTGTGTGTGTGTGTGTGTGTGTGTGTAATAATAATAATAATAAACGGTTTATTTCATGAAGTACCAGGCAGCCCTAGAGCTGAAAATATACATCAATGGTGTGTGTGTGTGTGTGTGTGTGTGTGTGTGTGTGTGTGTGTGTGTGTGTGTGTGTGTGTGTGTGTGTGTGTGTGTGTGTGTGTGTGTGTGTGTGTGTGTGTGTGTGTGTGTGTGTGTGTGTGTGTGTGTGTGTGTGTGTGTGTGTGTGTGTGTGTGTGTGTGTGTGTGTGTGTGTGTGTGTGTGTCTGTGTCTGTGTCTGTGACTGTGTCTGAGCGTGAGGTGTGTGTGTGTGTGTGTGTGTGTGTGTGTGTGTGTGTGTGTGTGTGTGTGTGTGTGTGTGTGTGTGTGTGTGTGTGTGTGTGTGTGTGTGAAAGAAAAAAAGACAAAGAAAGAAGAAAGAAAAGAAAAAGAAAGGCAAAGAAAAACGGAAAGAACGAGAGAGAGAGAGAGAGAGAGAGCAGAGCAGAGCAGAGCAGAGCACCAAGAATGAGCAAGGAAACCACAATACCAGCGGGAATATGGATTATAAACAATAGCCAGAGTAGGATAAAAGACTTTCTATCTCGTGCTTTCCCATTGGCCAAGCCGCACCCACCAATAGCCAATCCCATGCGTTCTGAGGGGGGGTGAGGAGGTCCCTCTCGCCACTTAAGGTCGGAGTGACTATAAATAACAGAATTCATGAGGCAGACACGAACGAAAAACAAAATTAATTAATGAAGATCTTCGCAAAATGACCTAAAATACATTGGATCGTGTGAAAGATTTTGCATATTTACATCACATGAGCAAACACACAACGCAAGCAGACAGAGGTTACCCGCAGGTAACAAATAAAAGATAAAAAATAGATATATGCAAACAAACGCGATTCATTATTGAAAGCAGTCAATGAACTGAAAAAATGGATTGCTTATATACCGAAACAAAGAAAATCTCTCTCTCTCTCTCTCTCTCTCTCTCTCTCTCTCTCTCTCTCTCTCTCTCTCTCTCTCTCTCTCTCTCTCTCTCTCTCTCTCTCTCTCTCTCTCTCTCTCTCTCCCCCCGACACACCCTCAACAACATTCACATGCTACCACATCTATACTCACATCCATCAACCCACTCACCTATACACACACACACACACACACACACACACACACACAGGCAGCACTACACTATTCATTACTGACGTAATAATTCAGCCCTGCAGCAACACATTATTTAAGCTTGAGCATCAGGTTTGGTCCGATATTTCCAGGAACCCGAGTGTCGCAGGCGTCAGTATTCTCGCGTCCAGGTAAACACTCCCTCCTGAAAATAGTGAATGTTTGGCGCGGGATAAATACCGGCAAAACACAGCACCGTCCCGCCAACACTATCCTCGAGGCCCCTCTCCCCACCGTATACACTTGCGACACACTGTAATTATGAGAACGTTTTTCAAACTTTGGTGTACAATTATTAATATTTTTGCCCCACTTTTCCTTTACCTGCCCGCCCCATCCGCCCTTCCACCGACACACAGCGAAGAATTTATAAATACTACACACATGCCGTATTTAATAAAGCACGCATGATTTCACCATTATTTTAGAACTCTTATCATTTTGACCCGCGAATTGGCACTGTCTCCCTCTGATCGTAATACTGAGCAGCGCCTTGCTAGGACAAAACACTGACGTTTGCGTGAATTTGCTTGGGTTTCATGGGTTTTTTATGGTGTTCTGTATCCAGACCCAGCAGCTTTCTTTACATTTTCTGGCCTATTTGAGATAAAACAAAACATTTTTATTTATTTATTATAAGCTCTGGCATTATCATCACGTAGTTTACCTATAATATAAGTAACACATTGATTATAATTATCATTACCTATATTTTACTGCAAAAAAAATATTCGTTGTTTCTGAGGAATTTTGTGCCGCAGCAATGTACTCATCATTATTAACCCATTACGAAGGCCGATACGGCATCCATCAACTATTTCTAAACTATTTTTCTTATTATTAAGGACAGTTACTGTTTTTCACTCTACATTTTTAGCGACAACGATGGATTTCTCACTGTTGCTTCCAAACTAAAATTTACGGGGGGTCGATGGGGGGGAGGGGAGGAAGGAAGATGATTTAACGAAGACATAACTCGTGCGTTGGGCGGCGGCGGCGGCGGCGTCATGACAGGGCGGCACCCACAGGAATGCTTGCATTGGCACGCAACGGAGCAAGTCAAACCACCACCCGAGCCACACCATTCTGACGCACTACCACCCGAGCCACACACTCCGAGCCATACTACCCGAGCCATATCACCAGACTTTACATAATCACCATTTTTACCACCCAAGTCACACCACTCAAGCTCAACCAACCGAACCACACTACTCGCACATAATGATAATTGTGTTTTCGTATTATACAAGTGAGCTCTATACCACCACTAGCTTGTTTAATCTGCTACTCAATAAAAAAGAGTTACACTGCAGTCGATATGACAATTACACATATACTAAAATCATAGTTTCTTCAATGACTGACATCAGTAACAGTGGCGAGGCGGTGGCCGAGTGGTCATCGTGCAGGCGTGGTGACCCCGAGGACCTAGCGTGGACTAGGTTCGAGTCCCGCCGAAACACACTGATTTTTCAAGTCATCGCCGAGAGGGGGAAGATTACCCACATGCTGTCCAGATCCTCAAACAACCTTAACCTCAGCGACTTCGATCAAAAGGAGCACTGGGGGGCAGCATGGGCCAGACAAGAGTCATAAATCACGGCAGCCACTATAAATAAAATTAGCCTGCGTCACTAGCGGGCTGGGGCCACAGGCAGAATATTAAAAACAAAACATACACAAAAAAAACACCTTAACCACCATGGCCTCTAGAGCTGTTGACATAGGCATTACTACCGCCACCACCACCACAATCACCACAACCACTACCACCACTGCTACTGTTGACACAAACACACAAACATCAACACTAAGCTGTCCCATCTGCCGCCGACATTAACAGCACCATCAATAACTCAGTCCTATTATGGCCACAATTAACGCCACCACTACCAGGGCCATTACCTCCAGTACGGCAACAGTTTACGACCTATTATCAGCACCTGCACCACCTGAGTCAGGTACAAACCACCGCCATCACCTCCACGACCATTACCACAACACGCCCTCACAAATATCACCACCAATCACCATCACTTCCACCATCACCACCTTACAGCTCACGTGACCCCAGTGATGTAATAAAACAAACACCGCCATCACGGGCCTCAAGCACCACATTGACCAGAAGCAAAACAAACACGCACCACACAACCTCGCATTAAACGGATTAACAAATGAATAATAAATAAATAAAGTTCACACTAGAAAGCAACGGCAAACAGCCTTTAAAAACAATATCCTGTGTGATATAATAGATACCAACACCAGTAAAGTAAAAGCAAAAAAAAAAATACACTACCTTCGGAAAGCCAAGCTCGCCACAGACACCAATTATCACCAAACATACATCGCATGCGGCTAAATGACAGACCCCATGAAGACGCATTTCGGGTGGCGGTAGGCCATGAAAAAGGTCTGAAAAAAAGAACGTAAAGCGTTTCATCCTTCCATTATAATTATTTTCCAGGCACCCCTGCATGAGTGAGAAAAACGATCCAGAGAAGCAGGTCGCGATGGCTACTTCCCTGGCTGGGTATGTTCCGAAAAATGGACGCGACACACCCTGACATACTCTAGAGAACCTGGAGAAGGCATCAGTATCGAGCTGTTCCAAAGAGGGAAGAATGAAAGAAGAGGAGGAAGGGGAGGAAGGAGAAATAGAGAATTAAGAGAGAGAGGAGGGAGAGGAAAATAAGGCGCGGCGCATGTGCTGCGAAGGTTGTTCACCACTCGCTCCTGTTCCTCCTCCACTCCCGGCCTCTTCCCGCCCGCCCAAAACACGCCCCCAAACACGCCTCCGCACGCAACATTCCCGAGTACCGGGGAAGAGAACACGTTAAGATAGCTCCTTCATCATATTAATTATCTAACCCTCACTGCTACTGCTACGGCTACTGCAACCGTCTTCATACTGATATTTTCCTGTATTTTTTTGTTTTGTTTTTGTAGTTTCATTTCCTATTTACACCGTTTATTTGGCAGTGGAGCTACAAAAAGTAATGTTATCGCTAATGCTATATAAGACAAGTGCTGTTCCCGCTATTCCACAACTAAAACGACAAATAGAAGGAGTCTCTCTCTCTCTCTCTCTCTCTCTCTCTCTCTCTCTCTCTCTCTCTCTCTCTCTCTCTCTCTCTCTCTCTCTCTCTCTCTCTCTCTCTCTCTCTCTCTCTCTCTCTCTCTCTCTCTCTCTCTCTCTCTCTCTCTCGTCGGCAATTGCACGCCATAAAACAAACAACAACGAGTATATTCTGGCGGTGCGATTGTGAAACACGACATAATAAAAGGTCATTAAAGGTGTAAGTAAGGGAAAAGGAGAGAGAGAGAGAGAGAGAGAGAGAGAGAGAGAGAGAGAGAGAGAGAGAGAGAGAGAGAGAGAGAGAGAGAGAGAGAGAGAGAGATACCCCGAGAGGATCATATGACAAGGGCTACAGATTCAGGATTCATCGCTTTAACGACCGACTCGCAATACCCAGAGCCACCAGGTAACGAAGCTAATTGTGACTCACCTTAAACAACACACCGCCGGGATCAGCACACTGGAACCCAATCAGGCGTGTCGTGAGGGAGGAAAATAACAGTGGACGAGATAAAATAATATGTAAGTTCGATAATTACGTGAGAATGCGTTTGCCTCCACTGCCTCTCCCTTCACCTCCACGCGACTCATAACCCCTTCTCTGCCCGCAGTCATTTATCTAATTTCCCTTATCATTTTCTTTTCTTTTATCTTGC
>NC_066512.1:15368572-15416072 GCF_024679095.1 Eriocheir sinensis | reverse complement strand
GGTCCTACCACACGTAGATTTTAGTAGTAGCGGTAGTAAACAGACACCCTCGCCATAGACCGATAGGGTTTCTGGTGTCTGTTCTTCCTATGTATTCCTATGTATTCCTCTTCCTCCTCCTCCTCCATCTCCTCATCTTCTTCCAGCAGATTGTTTTCTCTTGTTGGTTCCTCACTCAAGTCGTAATTCAACCAACAAGAGAAAACAATCTGCTGGATCTGGTATTAGTAAGCGACCCCGACCTCATTCGCGACTGTACAGTTGGTGAGAAACTTCATGGGTGCGATCACCACTTAATCCGTTTTAATGTCAACATATGTCACAAACTCGTAGATAATCCGTCAGTGATTCCAGATTACAAAAATGGAAATTTCAACTTAGCCCGTGCGCTGCTTCCCCCTACGACCTGGGACCAACTTGACATCACCGACAATACAATCGACAACGCGTGGAACATCTTCAAAGATAAGCTGTTGCAGGCAGAGAAGGCTACAGTGCCTACGAAATCCAGGCGAGTAAATGGGGCCGTAGATCCACCAGAAAAATAAAAAGGGCAGTAAACCTAAAAAAAAGGAATTTTAATTTGATGAAAGAGAATGCTACGGCCGAAGCCAGCACACAGTACCACAACAGCCTCAGAGCTTGTCGCAGCCTTATTCGGAGTAGCAAACGCAACTATGAAAAGAAAATAGCGCGCGAAATCAAAACTAATTCCAAGGAATTCTTCACGTACATAAGATCGAAAAAGAAAGTAAAATCCAATATTGGTCCCCTGACAGACGAAACTGGATCTGTAACTCGGGACAGTAAATAGATGGCCAGAATCCTCAACAGTAACTTCGCATCCGTATTCACAGTCGAGGACATCGAAACCATTCCCGAGGGCCCTGACAACAGTTATATACCTAGAGCGCGCGAGCCACACACTCGTGTGCGGCAACCGGAAGTACCTCGGCCGCCATCTTTGGGAGCCCAGTCCAGCCAACTCTGTGCTCCAGCCAGCAACTTCAAAGTGGAGTTAAGTGGTAGGTGGTGATGGTGGTGGTGGTGGTGGTGATGATGGTGGTGCTGGTGGTGGCGGTAATGATGGCGGTGGTAGTGGTGGTGGTGATGATGATGGTGGTGCTCTCTCTCTCTCTCTCTCTTTCTCTTTCTCTTTCTCTTTCTCTTTCTCTCTCTCTCTCTCTCTCTCTCTCTCTCTCTCTCTCTCTCTCTCTCTCTCTCTCTCTCTCTCTCTCTCTCTCTCTCTCTCTCTCTCTGTTTATAAAAACCACCACCACCACTATCACGTACCACCATCACCACCACCACCACTATCACGTACCACCATCACCACCACCAACACTATCACGTACCACCATCACCACCACCACCACCACCACCACTATCACGTACCACCATCACCACCACCACCCTCACCACCACTATCACGTGAAATGCCAGAATTTTTCTCTTTTCTTCACTCCCACACGACCACCGCGTGTAACGAGACACACGAGAAATTAATCCAGACAAGGAAAGGTTTGCCGGCGCCGGGGATCGAACCCGCGACCAGCGTAACGGGAGAGCCACTCTTTTACCAGTCGGCCAAAGAGGTACCCCACTGGCTAAATGGGTTATGGGAGGCTCGCCCATCAGGCAAGTCAGCTTTACACACGTACCACCATCACCACCACCACCACCACTATCACGTACCACCACCACCACCACCACTATCACGTACCACCACCACCACTAGCACCTACCACCATCACCACCCTCACCACCACCACGACTATCACGTACCACCACCACCATCACGTACCACCATCACCACCACCACCACTATCACGTACCTCCTTCACCACCACCACCACCACTATCACGTACCACAATCACCATCACAACCACCACCACCACTATATCACGTACCACCACCACCACCATCACCACTATCACGTACCACCACCACCACCACCACTATCACGTATCACCATCACCACCACCACCACTATCACGTACCACCACCACCATCATGTACCACCATCACCACCACCACCACTATCACGTACCACCTTCACCACCACCACCACCACTATCACGTACCACAATCACCATCACAACCACCACCACCACGATAACAACTACCACCACCACCACCAACACCCCAAACACCTACCACCACCACCACCACCACCATCACGTACCACCATCACCACCACCACCACTATCACGTACCACCACCACCATCACGTACCACCATCACCACCACCACCACTATCACGTACCACCTTCACCACCACCACCACCACTATCACGTACCACAATCACCATCACAACCACCACCACCACTATATCACGTACCACCACCACCACCATCACCACTATCACGTACCACCACCACCACCACCACTATCACGTATCACCATCACCACCACCACCACCACCACCACTAACACGTACCACCATTACCACCACCACCAACATCACCACCACCACCACTATCACGTACCACCACCACCACCACCATCACCACCACCATCATCACCACCATCATCACCACCACCACCACCACCACCACCACCACCACCTCCATCACCACCAGCACTATCACGTACCACCACCACCACCATCACCACCACCATCACCACCACCATCATCACCACCACCATCATCACCACCACCATCATCACCACCACCACCATCACCACTATCACGTTCCACCATCACCACCACCACCACCACCACTATCACGTACCACCACCACCACCACCACAACCACCATCACCACCACCACCACCATCACTAACACCATCATCACCACCACCATCATCACCACCACCATCATCACCACCACCACCACTATCACCACCACCACCACCACCATCACCACCACCATCACCACCACCACTATCACGTACCACCACCACCACCACCATCACCACCACCACCATCATCACCACCACCATCATCACCACCACTATCACCACCACCACCACCATCACCACCACCACCACCACTATCACGTACCACCACCACCACAACCACCACCACTATCACGTACCACCATCACCACCATCACCACCACCACCACCACCACCACCACAGCTAGCACGTACCACCATCATCACCACCACCACCACCACCATCATCACCACCACCACCATCAACACCACCATCACTACCACCATCACCACCACCATCACCACCACCACCATCATCATCACCACCACCATCATCACCACCACCAATATCACCACACCACCATCACCACTACCACCATCACATCACCACCACCACCATCACATCACCACCACCACCATCACATCACCACCACCACCATCACATCACCACCACAACCCCCACCACCACCATCACCACCACCACCATCACCACCACTATCACCACCACCACCACCACCACCACCATCAAAACCACCACCACAGAGTGAGGGAAAGTGGGCTCCCCAAGATGGCTGCCGCGCCAGGGTAGCTTGCCTCACCCGCCGCCAACCCCACAACACGGGAGCGCGCGCTTTAAGTATATAACTCTGTGGCCCTGACCTGCCGAGTGAGATCACGCCCCTGGAAATTGACTCAATATGCGACCAAGAAGTAAAAAAGTACTTGGACAAACTCGACACGAACAAGTCATCGGGACCCGACAGTTTGTCCCCGCGGTTATTAAAAGAGCTTAAACAACAAATACTTCAACCACTCACTAACATATTCAACCGGTCAGTTCAACTGAACAAGGTCCCGGAAGACTGAAAGATGGCGAACGTAACACCGATTTTCAAAAAAGGAGACGAAAGCGTTGCATTCAACTACAGGCCCATAAGTTAGACTTCAGTGACAGGAAAAATACTCGAAAAGATTATTAGAGATAAACTTGTTAAGTTTCTAGAAAACAATAATATAATCTCCGACACCCAGCATGGCTTCAGAAACAGGCGCTCCTGCTTAACGAATTTATTAGACTTCTTCCAAGGTATATATAAGAACTGGGATGCCCACATCCCCAGTGATGTTATATACCTGGACTTTCAGAAAGCCTTCGACAAGGTACCGCACGAGCGACTCCTTAAGAAACTGCACTCGGCGGGCATCGGAGCCAATCTGATCGCGTGGATAAGAGATTGGCTCACCGACAGAAAACAACGAATACTACTCAACGGACAGCCTTTCGATTGGCTTTCAGTCACTAGTGGAGTGCCTCAAGGGTCAGTGCTGGGACCCATCCTCTTTATCATATATATCAATAACCTAGAATCAGGACTGAAATCCACAATATCGAAATTTGCAGATGACACCAAGGTGGGTGGAGAGGCCCTCACAAAGACCAACTGCGAAATAATTCAGAAAGACCTCAATCACATTATCGAATGGTCGGAAAAATGGCTAATGTCTTTTCATGTTGACAAATGCAAAGTCATGCACACTGGATCCCAAAATAGTAACCACACATACATTATGAATGGGAGACCTCTGCAAGCGATACAGGAGAAAAAGGATCTTGGAGTTATTATAAGCAGTGACCTGAAACACGCGAATCACTGTAAAAAAGCATACAACAAAGCCAACATTATGCTCGGGTTAATAGCGAGGAACTTCGAGTGTAAAACACCAGACGTGATGCTATCCTTGTATAATTCCATGGTAAGACCGCACCTCGAGTATGCAGTACAGTTCTGGTCTCCTAATTACAAAAAGGACATTGCTTTACTGGAAAATATTCAACGACGCGCCACAAAGATGATTCCAACCTTAAGGGCTCAACCGTACGAGGAACGACTCAAGCGATTCAATCTCTTTACATTGGAGAAAAGACGCCTACGAGGAGATATGATTCAAGTCTTCAAGTATCTGAAAAAGTTCAATAACGTCGATTACTCCAAATTCTTTGAACTGCAAACCAACTCAAGAACTAGAAATAACGGTTTACCCATTCAGTCGAGTCGATGAAGCACAGACATTGGAAGGAGTTTCTTTTCAAACCAAGTCATCCGCCACTGGAACAATCTTCCCTCAGAAGTAGTAAATGCAAATACCATCAACTCCTTCAAATATAGAATCGACCGTCATTTCGCTGCGTCGGGAGTGAACTGAATAACGAGGGGCTTTCATCTGCTCCTCAATATCGAGGTGCTTTCATCTGCTCATCAAGCCCCAAGTGGCGGTCGAGCAGATTAAATCACCCAAGCGGGCGACCTCGCAATGAGCCAATAGGTTTTCTGTTGCCTGCATTTCCATGTTTCCATCTACTCCTCTTCTTACTTCTCCTCCTTCTCCTCCTCCTATTCCTTCTCCTCCTCGTACACCTTCTATTCTTCCTCCTCATCTCCCTTCTCCTCCTCCTACACTTCTATTCCTCCTACTCCTCCTTGTCATGAGTATCCTTTTTCTCCATTCAAGTGTTTACAATTAATTAGGGAAACCTGACCCCTACAACGCACAATTGGGCTCACCGGCACTCAGGAAAGGATTGCCCATTCAATTCATTAGGGCATACACGCCTTTCCTGATATCATCTTCCCCTTGACGAAGAGAAATGAGAGGGGGAATTCAGGAGCGAGCGATTCTCCTCCTCGCCCAGCTCCCTTTCATTGCTGTATTAGGTTAGTCTGACTTGACCTGACTTCCTCCTCCTCCTGCTTTTCACCCACATCACCAATGCCCTTTCTCCTCCTCCCCCACCCCACTCTCTCTCTCTCTCTCTCTCTCTCTCTCTCTCTCTCTCTCTCTCTCTCTCTCTCTCTCTCTCTCTCTCTCTCTCTCTCTCTCTCTCTCTCTCTCTCTCTCTCTCTCTCTCTCTCTCTCTCTCTCTCTCTCTCTCTCTCTCTCTCTCTCTCTCTCTCTCTCTCTCTCTCTCTCTCTCTCTCTCTCTCTCTCTCTCTCTCTCTCTCTCTCTCTCTCTCTCTCTTCTGTGTGTGTGTGTGTGTGTGTGTGTGTGTGTGTGTGTGTGTGTGTACGCGCGCGCAAGTATGTAGTTAAATGCGTGGGATTGCATGTATACCAACTACAGCAGCTACACCAACACCTCCAGAAGCAGCCACGCGCGCAATTATCACCATCCCAAGAGGGCCACCACTTGGCAAGTCCGAGGAACGCTGCCAGCCACTGCATGCAGGGGATTAAAACCAACCACCACCGTCCTCCTCCTCACGCCTCTGCCTAACGCTAGCAATACTGAGGAGGCAGGAATTGGCAGAGAATGGGAAGAAGGAAAGGGAAGGGATACGTGTGGAAAGGAGGGAAGGAGAATAGGGAAGAGTGAGAACGAGAGTAGTATTAGGTCAGCCATGGTTTTGGGAGAGTCTGTGCAAAGGGTGAGAGGTTGATGGAAAAGAAAAGGGGAAAAGTGGAGTTCAAAATGGAAATGGATGGGGAATGATGGAAGTGGAACAGAGGAAAAGTAAAGTTGAAGAAGAGGTTTAGAGATAAATTTTGATGAGAGAAAGGTTTGACTACTTGATGAGGAAGAGAGCAGACAGAGGATAATGGATGACGAATGAAGGAGCAGACAAAAAAAAGAAGGGATAAGTGAGACGGTGAAAAGTGGAAGTGGATCATTGAAGTGTACGGGAGCGTCAATGGAATGAAGTTGATCAAGATGAGAAGGAAGAGAAACAGCGAGTGAGGGTTAATAAGTTAAGGAGTGGGAATGACGGGCTGTGAAACGAAAGAGATATATAAGAATGGTATTGGAAAGGAATGGAATTTTACATAAGAAAAGCAGCGATTACAAAATAAGAAAAGAAAAAAGGGGGATAAAATTATAAAAAAAGATACAGAAAGAGCGAAAGACAAAGAGAAAAAGGGTAAACAAAGATAGAGATGGAGGAAAAGAGAGAATAAGAGGTGAAGGTCGGAAGGTTTAAGCGGCGCCGTACGGTCTAAAATGGGGTTATTTAACTAGTATCTATTAACATTACGAGCCCCATTATTACAGACCTTTTGATATTTTAAGTGTTTTACGACCTACACACACACACACACACACACACACACACACACACACACACACACATTCAAAGCATTGCCCCTCTGAAAGTCAAGTGGACGAAGGGGAAAATAATAAAGAGAAATAAAAGACGAATAACATAGAAGTAATGGCCTCGTGTCCCTTACCGCGGCCATCCTTCAACCCTTGTACTCCTCTGCGTATCTCGCGTCCCTTCCCTTCCCTTCCCTTCCTTCCCGTTCCCTTCTACACTTCAGCGACTCCGTGGGAACGGCCTAAATACCACCACCCCTTCCGTTATCCTTTCAACCCTTCCCTCCCATTAATGCCCGCCTCTCTCTCTCTCTCTCTCTCTCTCTCTCTCTCTCTCTCTCTCTCTCTCTCTCTCTGTCTCTCTCTCTCTCTCTCTCTCTCTCTCTCTCTCTCTCTCTCTCTCTCTCTCTCTCTCTCTCTCTCTCTCTCTCTCTCTCTCTCTCTCTCTCTCTCTCTCTCTCTCTCTCTCTCTCTCTCCTGATGATGACTCGTTGTACGCCCGTGTCAGACCTAATCCCTTTTCTTTCACTCCCCCCTCCTCCTCCTCCTCCGCCTCCTCCTCCTCCTCCTCCTTCTTCTCCTCCTCCATCTCCTCCTCTTCTTACTCCTCCTCCTCCTCCTCCTTCATCATTTCTGTCCGGTCCTACCACACGTAGATTTTAGTAGTAGCGGTAGTAAACAGACACCCTCGCCATAGACCGATAGGGTTTCTGGTGTCTGTTCTTCCTATGTATTCCTATGTATTCCTCTTCCTCCTCCTCCTCCATCTCCTCATCTTCTTCCAGCAGATTGTTTTCTCTTGTTGGTTCCTCACTCAAGTCGTAATTCAACCAACAAGAGAAAACAATCTGCTGGATCTGGTATTAGTAAGCGACCCCGACCTCATTCGCGACTGTACAGTTGGTGAGAAACTTCATGGGTGCGATCACCACTTAATCCGTTTTAATGTCAACATATGTCACAAACTCGTAGATAATCCGTCAGTGATACCAGATTACAAAAATGGAAATTTCAACTTAGCCCGTGCGCTGCTTCCCCCTACGACCTGGGACCAACTTGACATCACCGACAATTCAATCGACAACGCGTGGAACATCTTCAAAGATAAGCTGTTGCAGGTAGAGAAGGCTACAGTGCCTACGAAATCCAGGCGAGTAAATGGGGCCGTAGATCCACCGTGAATGACCAGAGAAATAAAAAGGGCAGTAAACCTAAAAAATAGGAATTATAATTTGATGAAAGAGAATGCTACGGCCGAAGCCAGCACACAGTACCACAACAGCCTCAGAGCTTGTCGCAGCCTTATTCGGAGTAGTAAACGCAACTATGAAAAGCAAATAGCGCGCGAAATCAAAACTAATTCCAAGGAATTCTTCACGTACATAAGATCGAAAAAGAAAGTAAAATCCAATATTGGTCCCCTGACAGACGAGACTGGATCTGTAACTCCGGACAGTAAATAGATGGCCAGAATCCTCAACAGTAACTTCGCATCCGTATTCACAGTCGAGGACATCGAAATCATTCCCGAGGGCCCTGACAACAGTTATATACCTAGAGCGCGCGAGCCACACACTCGTGTGCGGCAACCGGAAGTACCTCGGCCGCCATCTTTGGGAGCCCAGTCCAGCCAACTCTGTGCTCCAGCCAGCAACTTCAAAGTGGAGTTAAGTGGTAGGTGGTGATGGTGGTGGTGGTGGTGGTGATGATGGTGGTGCTGGTGGTGGCGGTGATGATGGCGGTGGTAGTGGTGGTGGTGATGATGATGGTGGTGGTGGTGCGCTCTCTCTCTCTCTCTCTCTCTCTCTCTCTCTCTCTCTCTCTCTCTCTCTCTCTCTCTCTCTCTCTCTCTCTCTCTCTCTCTCTCTCTCTCTCTCTCTCTCTCTCTCTCTCTCTCTCTCTCTCTGTTTATAAAAACCACCACCACCACTATCACGTACCACCATCACCACTACCACCACAAACACGAACCACCAACACCACCACCACTATCAAGGACCACCATCACCACAACCACCACCACTATCACGTGAAATGCCAGAATTTTCTCTTTTCTCTACTCCCACACGACCACCGCGTGTAACGAAACACACGAGAAATTAATCCAGACAAGGAAAGGTTTGCCGGCGCCGGGGATCGAACCCGCGACCAGCGTAACGGGAGAGCCACTCTTTTACCAGTCGGCCAAAGAGGTACCCCACTGGCTAAGTGGGTTATGGGAGGCTCGCCCATCAGGCAAGTCAGCTTTACACACGTACCACCATCACCACCACCACCACCACCACTACCACGTACCACCACCACCACCACCACTATCACGTACCACCACCACCACTAGCACCTACCACCATCACCACCACTATCACGTACCACCACCACCACCACTATCACGTACCACCATCACCACCACCACCACTATCACGTACCACCTTCACCACCACCACCACCACTATCACGTACCACCACCACCACCATCACCACTATCACGTACCACCACCACCACTATCACGTATCACCATCACCACCACCACCACCACCACCACTAACACGTACCACCATCACCACCACCACCAACATCACCACCACCACCACTATCACGTACCACCACCACCACCACCACCACCATCACCACCACCACCACCACCACTACCACCACCGCCATCACCACCAGCACTATCACGTACCACCACCACCATCACCACCACCATCACCACCACCATCATCACCACCACCATCATCACCACCACCACCATCACCACCACTATCACGTTCCACCATCACCACCACTATCACGTACCACCACCACCACCACCACCACTATCACGTACCACCACCACCACCACAACCACCATCACCACCACCACCACCATCACCAACACCATCATCACCACCACCATCATCACCACCACCACCACTATCACCACCACCACCACCACCATCACCATCACCAACACCACCACTATCACGTACCACCACCACCACCACCACCACCATCACCACCACCACCATCATCACCACCACCATCACCACCACCACCACCACCACCATCATCACCACCACCACCACCACTATCACGTACCACCACCACCACAACCACCACCACTATCACGTACCACCATCACCACCATCACCACCACCACAACTATCACGTACCACCATCATCACCACCACCACCACCACCACCACCACCACCACCATCATCACCACCACCACCACCATCAACACCACCATCACTACCACCATCACCACCACCATCACCACCACCACCATCATCACCACCACCACCATCATCACCACCACCAATATCACCACACCACCATCAACACTACCACCACCACATCACCACCACCACCATCACATCATCACCACCACCACCATCACATCACCACCACAACCCCCACCACCACCGTCACCACCACCACCATCACCACCACTATCACCACCACCACCACCATCAAAACCACCACCACAGAGTGAGGGAAAGTGGGCTCCCTAAGATGGCTGCCGCGCCAGGGTAGCTTGCCTCACCCGCCGCCAACCCCACAACACGGGAGCGCGCGCTTTAAGTATATAACTCTGTGGCCCTGACCTGCCGAGTGAGATCACGCCCCTGGAAATTGACTCAATATGCGACCAAGAAGTAAAAAAGTACTTGGACAAACTCGACACGAACAAGTCATCGGGACCCGACAGTTTGTCCCCGCGGTTATTAAAAGAGCTTAAACAACAAATACTTCAACCACTCACTAACATATTCAACCGGTCAGTTCAACTGAACAAGGTCCCGGAAGACTGAAAGATGGCGAACGTAACACCGATTTTCAAAAAAGGAGACGAAAGCGTTGCATTCAACTACAGGCCCATAAGTTAGACATCAGTGGCAGGAAAAATACTCGAAAAGATTATTAGAGATAAACTTGTTAAGTTTCTAGAAAACAATAATATAATCTCCGACACCCAGCATGGCTTCAGAAACAGGCGCTCCTGCCTAACGAATTTATTAGACTTCTTCCAAGGTATATATAAGAACTGGGATGCCCACATCCCCAGTGATGTTATATACCTGGACTTTCAGAAAGCCTTCGACAAGGTACCGCACGAGCGACTCCTTAAGAAACTGCACTCGGCGGGCATCGGAGCCAATCTGATTGCGTGGATAAGAGATTGGCTCACCGACAGAAAACAACGAATACTACTCAACGGACAGCCTTCCGATTGGCTTTCAGTCACTAGTGGAGTGCCTCAAGGGTCAGTGCTGGGACCCATCCTCTTTATCATATATATCAATAACCTAGAATCAGGACTGAAATCCACAATATCGAAATTTGCAGATGACACCAAGGTGGGTGGAGAGGCCCTCACAAAGACCAACTGCGAAATCATTCAGAAAGTTCTCAATCACATTATCGAATGGTCGGAAAAATGGCAAATGTCTTTTCATGTTGACAAATGCAAAGTCATGCACACTGGGTCCCAAAATAGTAACCACACATACATTATGCAGGCGATACAGGAGAAAAATGATCTTGGAGTTACTATAAGCAGTGACCTGAAACACGCGAATCACTGTAAAAAAACATACAACAAAGCCAACATTATGCTCGGGTTAATAGCGAGGAACTTCGAGTGTAAAACACCAGACGTGATGCTATCCTTGTATAATTCCATGGTAAGACCGCACCTCGAGTATGCAGTACAGTTCTGGTCTCCTAATTACAGAAAGAACATTGCTTTACTGGAAAATATTCAACGACGCGCCACAAAGATGATTCCAACCTTAAGGGCTCAACCGTACGAGGAACGACTCAAGCGATTCAATCTCTTTACATTGGAGAAAAGACGCCTACGAGGAGATATGATTCAAGTCTTCAAGTATCTGAAAAAGTTCAATAACGTCGATTACTCCAAATTCTTTGAACTGCAAACCAACTCAAGAACTAGAAATAACGGTTTACCCACTCAGTCGAGTCGATGTAACACAGACATTGGAAGGAGTTTCTTTTCAAACCAAGTCATCCGCCACTGGAACAATCTTCCCTCAGAAGTAGTAAATGCAAATACCATCAACTCCTTCAAATATAGAATCGACCGTCATTTCGCTGCGTCGGGAGTGAACTGAATAACGAGGGGCTTTCATCTGCTCCTCAATATCGAGGTGCTTTCATCTGCTCATCAAGCCCCAAGTGGCGGTCGAGCAGATTAAATCACCCAAGCGGGCGACCTCGCAATGAGCCAATAGGTTTTCTGTTGCCTGCATTTCCATGTTTCCATCTACTTCTCTTCTTACTTCTCCTCCTTCTCCTCCTCCTATTCTTTCTCCTCCTCGTACACCTTCTATTCTTCCTCCTCATCTCCCTTCTCCTCCTCCTACACTTCTATTCCTCCTACTCCTCCTCCTCCTTGTCATGAGTATCCTTTTTCTCCATTCAAGTGTTTACAATTAATTAGGGAAACCTGACCCCTACAACGCACAATTGGGCTCACCGGCACTCAGGAAAGGATTGCCCATTCAATTCATTAGGGCATACACGCCTTTCCTGATATCATCTTCCCCTTGACGAAGAGAAATGAGAGGGGGAATTCAGGAGCGAGCGATTCTCCTCCTCGCCCAGCTCCCTTTCATTGCTGTGTTAGGTTAGTCTGACTTGACCTGACTTCCTCCTCCTTCTGCTTTTCACCCACACCACCAATGCCCTTTCTCCTCCTCCCCCACCCCACTCACACACTCTCTCTCTCTCTCTCTCTCTCTCTCTCTCTCTCTCTCTCTCTCTCTCTCTCTCTCTCTCTCTCTCTCTCTCTCTCTCTCTCTCTCTCCTGTGTGTGTGTGTGTGTGTGTGTGTGTGTGTGTGTGTGTACGCGCGCGCAAGTATGTAGTTAAATGCGTGGGATTGCATGTATACCAACTACAGCAGCTACACCAACACCTCCAGAAGCAGCCACGCGCGCAATTATCACCATCCCAAGAGGGCCACCACTTGGCAAGTCCGAGGAACGCTGCCAGCCACTGCATGCAGGGGATTAAAACCAACCACCACCGTCCTCCTCCTCACGCCTCTGCCTAACGCTAGCAATACTGAGGAGGCAGGAATTGGGAGAGAATGGGAAGAAGGAAAGGGAAGGGATACGTGTGGAAAGGAGGGAAGGAGAATAGGGAAGAGTGAGAACGAGAGTAGTATTAGGTCAGTCATGGTTTCGGAAAAGTCTGTGCAAAGGGTGAGAGGTTGATGGAAAAGAAAAGGGGAAAAGTGGAGGTCAAAATGGAAATGGATGGGGAATGATGGAAGTGGAACAGAGGAAAGGAAAAGTTGAAGAAGAGGTTGAAGAAGAGGTTTAAAGACAAATTTTGATAAGTTTGTTTGACTACATGATGAGGAAGAGAGGAGACAGAGGATGATGGATGACGAATGAAGGAGCAGACAAAAAAAAGAAGGGATAAGTGAGACGGTGAAAAGTGGAAGTGGATCATTGAAGTGTACGGGAGCGTCAATGGAATGAAGTTGATCAAGATGAGAAGGAAGAGAAACAGCGAGTGAGGGTTAATAAGTTAAGGAGTGGGAATGACGGGCTGTGAAACGAAAGAGATATATAAGAATGGTATTGGAAAGGAATGGAATTTTACATAAGAAAAGCAGCGATTGCTAAATAAGAAAAGAAAAAAGGGGGATAAAATTATAAAAAAAGATACAGAAAGAGCGAAAGACAAAGAGAAAAAGGGTAAAAAAAGATAGAGATAGAGGAGTTATTTAACTAGTATCTATTAACATTACGAGCCCCATTATTACAGACCTTTTGATATTTTAAGTGTTTTACGACCTACGCACACACACACACACACACACACACACACACACACACACACACACACACACACACACACACACACACACTCAAAGCATTGCCCCTCTGAAAGTCAAGTGGACGAAGGGGAAAATAATAAAGAGAAATAAAAGACGAATAACATAGAAGTAATGGCCTCGTGTCCCTTACCGCGGCCATCCTTCAACCCTTGTACTCCTCTGCGTATCTCGCGTCCCTTCCCTTCCCGTTCCCTTCCCTTCCCTTCTACACTTCAGCGACCCAGTGGGAGCGGCCTAAATACCACCACCCCTTCCGTTATCCTTTCAACCCTTCCCTCCTATTAATGCTTGTTCACTCTATTTCAAAATCTCTCTCTCTCTCTCTCTCTCTCTCTCTCTCTCTCTCTCTCTCTCTCTCTCTCTCTCTCTCTCTCTCTCTCTCTCTCTCTCTAATGATGACTCGTGGTACGCTCCTGTCAGACCTAATCCCTTTTCTTTCACTCCCTGAATCTCCTCCTCCTCCTCCTCTTTATCCTCCTCCATCTCCTCCTCATCTTCTTCCTCTTCCTCCTCCATCTCCTCCTCATCTTCTTCCTCCTGCTCCTCCATCTCTTCCTCTTCTTACTTCTCCTCCTCCTCTTCCTTCTCCTCCTCCTACACCTTCTATTCCTCCTCCTCATCTTCCTTCTCCTCCTCCTACACCTTCTATTCCTCCTCCTCCTCCTCCTTGTCATGAATATCCTTTTTCTCCATTCAAGTGTTTACAATTAATTAGGGAAACCTGACCCCTACAACGCACAATCGGGCTCACCGGCACTCAGGAAAGGATTGCCCATTCAATTCATTAGGGCACACACGCCTTTCCTGATATCATCTTCCCCTTGACGAAGAGAAATGAGAGGGGGAATTCAGGAGCGAGCGATTCTCCTCCTCGCCCAGCTCCCTTTCATTGCTGTGTTAGGTTAGTCTGACTTGACCTGACTTCCTCCTCCTCTTGCTTTCCACACCACCAATGCCATTTCTCCCCCTCTCTCTCTCTCTCTCTCTCTCTCTCTCTCTCTCTCTCTCTCTCTCTCTCTCTCTCTCTCTCTCTCTCTCTCTCTCTCTCTCTCTCTCTCTCTCTCTCTCTCTCTCTCTCATTTCTAATAGTCTTTTTCCGGGTTCATGATATCGTTTTGCTTTGAAATAAAATAACTTTCTGGATTATCATCGTTCCTAAAAAGAGGTGGTAAGAAAGGCACGCAAACGCGCGAGCGCACACACACGCACACACAAACAGACACACACACACACACACACACACACACACACACACACACACACACACACACATAGTATACTTTTGTATTAGATGATATTTTTTTGTTGTAATAATTGTAACCTTATCATTACCAATATCATTATTATTTTATCATGATAATAGTTGCCATTACCATCATCATCAACATCGGTATTATAACCACTATCATGACATTCAGTACCACTAGTTGTATGTAAAGTTAATTAATGATATTGCGATCACATGTGAGAGGCAGCTCACAAAAGGTACCAGAGCCTTCGCACTCATGCTAACCATGATCTTTATATTTCTGCCCGGAATCGTGCCAAATCTATTCTCTGATTTACCAAAACCTCTTTCATAAATAGAAAATGTCAAAACCTTGCTTTTTTTTTTATTCTTCCCATAATTTCTGGCACCTAGCCAAAAATATCTCCTCCAATTTCACTTCTTCCTCTTTCCCTCTTCTCCTTAACCCTGACGGCAGCACCGCCGTTTCATCTACGAGTATCTCTACGACTTTCTGCAAAAACTTCACTCTGGACGATTCTGGGCATATTTTTCTTACACATCCCCCTCTGACTCCTTAAGAATGATATTTTCTATGCCCTCTCTACCTTTCCTTTCTGCTGGAAGTACGCCTTCATACAGCCTGTGCCTAAGAAGGGTGACTGTTCCAATCCCTCAAACTACCGCCCTATAGATTTACTTTCCTGTCTATCAAAAGCTTTTGAATCAATCCTTAACCGGAAGATTCAAAAGCATCTTTCCACTTCTGACCTTCTATCTGATCGCCAGTATGGGTTCCGCAAAGGGCGTTCTACTGGCGATCTTCTTGCTCTCTTAACTGACTCTTTGTCATCCTCTCTTAGCCGTTTCCGTGAAACTTTCTCAGTTGCGCTAGACATATCGAAACCTTTCGATAGAGTCTGGCACAAGTCTTTATTTTCTAAACTGCCCTCTTTCGGGTTATATCCTTCTCTCTGTTCCTTTATCTCCAGTTTCCTTTCCGGCCGTTATCTCTGCTGTGGTAGACGGTCACTGTTCTTCCCTTAAACCTATCAACAGTGGTGTTCCATAGGGCTCTGTTCTATTACCCACTCTCTTCCTGTTATTTATCAATGATCTTCTTTCTATAACAAACTGTCTTATCCACTCATACGCTGACGACTCCACTCTGCATTAATCAACTTTTTTCAACAGAAGTCCCGCTCAACAGGAATTACAAGACTCGAAACTGAAGGCTGCAGAACGCTTAACCTCAGACCATGCTATCCTTTCCGATTGGGGTATAAGGAACCTTGTATCCTCCAATGCCTCAAAAACCCAATTTCTCCACCTATCAACTCGACACAATCTTCCAAACACCTATCCCCTATTCTTCGATAACATTCAGTTGTCACCTTCTTCAACACTAAATATCCTCGGACTATCCTTAGCTCAAAATTTCAACTGGAAACCTCACATCTCCTCTCTTACTAAATCATCTTCCTCGAGGTTGGGCGTTCTGTATCGTCTCCGCCAGTTCTTCTCCCCCGCACAGATGCTTTCCATATATATGTATGGAGTATGCATCTCACGTGTGAGGGGGCTCTATTCACACAGCTCTTCAGGACGGAGTGGAGTTCAAGGCTCTTCGTCTGATCAGCTCTCCTCCTCTTACTGACAGCCTTATACCTCTTGAATTCCGCCGCCATGTTGCATCTCTTTCTATCTTTTATCGATATTTTCTTGCTGACTGCTCTTCTGAACTTGCTAACTGCATGCCTCCCCCACTCCAGCGGCCCCGCTGCACACGACTTTCTAATCATGCTCATCCATATACTGGCCAAACCCCTTATGCAAGAGTTAACCAGCGCCTACATTCTTTCATCTCCTTCACTGATAAACTCTGGAATAGTCTTCCTTCGTCGGTATTTCCTCCTGCCTATGACTTGACCTTTTTCAAGAAGTGTATCAAGACACTTCTCTATCCGAAATTGACCTCTATTTTGGCCACTCTATACATCACTATATGATAGCAACAGTTAGCGGGCTTTTTTTTACATTTTTTTTTTCTCTTGAGTTGCTCTCCGTGCTGTAAAAAAGAAAAATAATAATAATAATAAGGAATAGGCTACTTGTAACTCTTCGGGTATTAAGCGCGCATTTTCACTTAGTAGGTTTTCTTTTTTTTTCTTTATTTTGTTTCAAGTAAAAAGTCTCTACGTACAATATAGGGACTACTCAGAGTAAACCATCTGTGCGTCACGTCACCTGCTTTCATCATCAAGTCGCCGAACAGCCTGGCAAAACGCTGGATTGTGGTTGCGTCACAGACGAGTGGGGTGCTGTAAATAATGGCCATTTACAACCCTTGAAAAAAATCAATCGTGGAAAAGTCAACTCGACGGGAGCAGCAGGATCAGTAGTCGTGAATGACGCACTAAAATGTTGTATTGAGTGACGGACAATGTCGGGATTAACGTCACCACGACGACGCTAACAGCTGCGGTGGGCACGGTAACAATAACCTTGGTTCCTCACTCACCTCACGTGTGGTGAAGAAGGTAAAGGTCAACTTAGGAGAAACTCTAAAGTGACGCGGCGTGTATGACACACCAAATTGTTGCTTAACCTTGACCTCGCCCAGTCACGAGCCGTGCAAATGAATGAGTGTGAGGAGACTACTAACTCTGCGGTGATCATGTAATGTAGAGCAGCAAGATGCGCCTTGCGGAGCGTCAGGCAGGGAAGGAGCGTAGCGCCGCTCCTTGAAGCCGCCGGCTAACTTTTGACTTCCTCGGGGACTCATCGCGGAGCACGAGCAGCCAGCCGCCCAGAGTCCCCAGGTTCTTATAATGAGAAAGTGAACTCAAAACTTCACGGAGATTAAATAATAGCGCAAATCGTGTGTGTGTGCAAGTGTGTGTGTGTGTGTGTGCAAGTGTGTGTGTGTGTGTGTGTGTGTGTGTGTGTGTGTGTGTGTGTGTGTTCGTGTGTGTGTGTGTGTGTGTGTTCGTGTGTGTATGTATGTGCGTGCGTGTGCGTGTGCGTGTGCGTGTGCGTGTGCTTGTGTGTGTGTGTGTGTGTGTGTGTGTGTGTGTGTGTGTGTGTGTGTGTGTGTGTGTGTGTGTGTGTGTGTGTGTGTGTGTGTGTGTGTGTGTGTGTGTGTGTGTGTGTGTGTGTGTGTGTGTGTGTGTGTGTGTGTGTGTGTGTGTGTGTGTGTGTGTGTGTGTGTGTGTGGACATCTATGCCCAGATGTTGTGTGCATGCATGTGTGTGTGTGTGTGTCCTCGTGTGTGTGTGCTATATGCCCTTGGGGGGGTAATGGTGCTTGTATGGGTAATCAGCAGCAATGCTCAGCGGCCTCCCTTCGCCAAATGTATGCCGGTAGCCGTCCCTCGTCCCGCTCCGCTACTCTCTGAGGAAAGGGAAAATGTTCCCCCCATTACGACTTTTACACGACGGATACAATTACTCCTTCTCCTCCTGCTGTTGTTGCTGTTGTTGTTGCTGCTATATGTCCTGCTAAGGTAGTTGTTGTTCCAACTTTACATCATTAGCGTCTACGCTGCATTTACAAATATCAAAAAATACGTAAACAATTCGCAATAATATTACGGGCAGTAGGTAAAATCTTTAATATTTTTCCTAGGTCGTGCCGTCAGGAATGAAGGATACGGGAAAAATACAGTACGGAAAAAGTGTTGATACTCGGACGGGACGAATATTGCAAATTGGAAAAAATGAGAAAGTGTCAACTATGACACTTGTACCGAAATAATATTATCCGCCCTTCAGCCTCGTCCGTGACCTGGCAGCCCGTGAATTATTAGCTCGAGAAGCATGACCAGCATCAGGACATATTTCGCCCACTATATGCACTAGTTTCTAGTCTTATGATGAGCTTATACCTCCATCAGATATACACATTTTACATGTCATATGAGGTCCAGTGCCGCTATCTGCTGTTATGTAGTCGGCTGCTGCTCTTTTGCCTCTCTGCCCTCTTTCCTAACTTGCTGCTTCTGCTTCTATCAAATGGACTGGTTCTGCCAGCTGCTGATCTATTGTTTTTAGTGGCGTACTGATGCTGTCCACATTTGCCGTTGTTTCTAGTTTACTGTGGCGTTCTACAAACTTTCCGTTATTCAAAGTAACGCTGCTTCGCCTTTAATACTCGGCAAACTTACTGCTGCTTCCTTTTCCTACTTTTAAGAAATAAACGCCCTACGATCTATATACTACTGCTGCAACTAATATTACTATTACTACTGGTTTTCTTTTATTACTACTGACTTGATCTGCAGCCAGCCATTCCTAATGCCACCCGCTATTGTGTACCAGATAATGCAATATCCAACACGCTTTCATTCCACCAGGGGCCGAGGCAGCTGGATGTCAGGTGTTCAATGATGCAGAAGTACAATTGTGCCTTTGAATCTATGACGCCACACTCACCCTTTGCCTCCCTACCGCCCCCACCCCTCTGGCGGCTGGAATAATTTTATTGATGCCAAACACGACACGTCACTCTCATGGCGATATCACGTGTAATGAAGTAATGGGTATCGCCGGTCACAGGTCGATGCCGAGGTAAAAGATGAGTCGATGTAAAGGTGGTGATGGTGGTTGTGGTTAAGGAAAGGAGTGCCAGGAATTCATTTAGTTTTCCTTTTTATGAATGTGCGAAGGTCGTTCCACATCATTTCGTCTTGATTGCGCTGATAAGGTTCCGGTTATTTTCCCGCAGCGTGTGTTTTGTTTCTATTACCATCATTTGCTGCGACGATGGATGCGACAGCTGTGCTGATAATGATGGTGGTGGGGGTGGTGTGGTGATAGTAATTGCAACGGTGGTGGTGGTGGATTTGGTGTGGTAGTAGTAACTGTAGCAATGGTGGTTGTGGTGGTGGTGGTGACGTGGTAATAGTGACTGTAGTGGGGGCGTGGTGTTGATTGTGGTGGTGGCAACATTGGTGGGGGGGGTGGGTATGTTTTGGATAACAATGATAATGAGAATGATTATTTTTTTTATACGTTCGGTCTACAGCGCCGGTAGGCATTTTTGATGGGGCCTGCTGGTCGGTCCCAGCCCGTTGTGAAACAACCAAGTGTTTTATAGTGGTGCCATTTTGCTTGGCTCACACAGTCCACCGGAGGCCGTCTTTGGTCCTCTTCAGAAATACTATTTTGAGTCCGGGTTGATGGGTGGTCTTCAGGACAGAATGTGGGTAGTCTTAGCCCACTCAGCGATGACTGAAAATTACTAGCTTTTAGCGGCGGGTGGGGCTTGAACCCAGGTCCTCTAAATCGTCGCGCCGGCGCTGACCACTTAACCACCGCCTCCCTGTACGGCAATGATGATAATACGACAACAACAACAACAACAACCATAACCATAACCATAACCATAATCATAATCATAATAATAGGTAATAATAATAATAATAATAATAATAATAATAATAATAATAATAATAATAATAATAATAATAATAATAATAATAATAATAATAATAATAATAATAATAATAATAATAATAATAATAATAATAATAATAATAATAATAATAATAAACAGTGTCAAACTAATACAGATACTCCAGTTTCTTACATTTGAAGATATAATCAACATTATTTAATCCTTTTACACTGAATAAAGGAATTTGTCTGAATCAGTGATTTGTTAATTTCGCTAACAATTAACACCATCTATAATTAATTCATGTAAGCCAGTGCATTATTAATATTTCCATATGGTTAAGTTACTACCACTACCAATACTTTATCATTAATTTACGGTCGCAGCAAATAAATAAGTTGCAGTAATTATATTTTTAAGCACAATTATCGCATTATTACTTCATAAACCTCGATTGCCGTATTATGGTGTAGTTAACTACACCATATGCATTTGTTTACCATCCCGACCCTCGCTTTGCTAACCCGCACCACTGGTCGGCGCCACACAAACACCGCAGCCCTCCACAACTTGCTTGGCGGTACATTCGCGTTTCATTAAAAAAAATCACCGAGCAACCCACCGCCGAGCACCGCCATAAAATGGGGAAAGGGAAGCGAGAGTACATTCTCTCTTACAAAGAGACCCCCGGCCCTCCACAAACGGCCAAGTGGCGGTCCGCAATAGACCTTCGATATTTTCTGCAAAACTTTACCGCCAACAGAGAGCCTTTCAACGCGCAACAGTCAGGGGAATGTAAAAGAAAACACTTTTGCCTATAATCCCTAAAACAAAAACGAGTCAAGAGTTGAACACAATACGTCAGATGAAAAAGGGTCCGCTGCGCGCAGCAAAGTTTCCAAGCAAGGGAAAGAACGGAATCCATAGTAGGGAAACAACCTCCATACATTAAAATTACCCCGAACGTGAAGTTGCTGGAGTCTAAAGTTTGCTAAGATATATACATTAACGAACTGGAATTCAACTCACAAATAACGAAGCGAAGCGCATTCATAGAAAAATAATGGACTACCACTGAAGGAATAGAGGAACTGCTATACATGCCAAACAACACTCCAACCAATAAATTAAAGTTTTAGAGTTCTCAACTACACGCTGGATGCCAAAGCTCACGAGGCATTACAAACGAGATATCTTTTACTGGTTGGCCAGTGAAAAGTAACGAAATGCTTCACAGAGAATCAGATTGTCATGCTTCCTACTCATCTCTTAATTATCCTCCTCTACCTTCACTTGATTTTCCTCCTTATCCTAATCCTCCCCTAGCCCTAACTCTCTTCTTCATGAGCGTCATGTCTTTTCTACTCCTCCAATTCAAATGACCTTAAATATCTTTTTTTTTATTCAGATAAAATACACGAGAACCGAAATGAAAGTAAAAGTATGTTTGTGTAGTAGACACGGAGTCGAAGGTAGAGTAGGAGGACGATTCTTAAGCGGAGGGAGAGGATGTGACGTGTAAGTACTGATTATGAAAAAAAACAAAAATAAAATAAAAAGCGGTGATATTCGAAACCTGGTCAACAATTATGTTGGTATATTTTCAGACGTTCACTAACAGCAGAAGCGACGAAGAAAATGCCTACCGCACCCTTTCTTCTCTTCTACATCCCTATCTCCTTCTCTCCCTTCCCTCCCCGCCACAAGGCTTTCCTCGCCAGGTGTTGAACAAACAAAGGCAATTACTGGGCACTTCTTTCTCTTTTTCCTCTTTTTCGCGCGTAAACTCAGTGCGTGGATGAAATGCTTTGATGTTGGAAGTGAAAATAAACTTAAAACAGAGAAAGAAAAGACACTGAGTAAACGAGATATAACGTTCCAAAGAGTAGAGAATAAAAGTTAGAGAGAGAGAGAGAGAGAGAGAGAGAGAGAGAGAGAGAGAGAGAGAGAGAGAGAGAGAGAGAGAGAGAGAGAGAGAGAGAGAGAGAGAGAGAGAGAGAGAGAGAGAATAACACTTCCCTCTTCCTAAAAAAAAAAAAAAAAAAAAAAGGCCTGTAGTGAGTGGCCGGTTTTCTGGGTATTGGCAGGACAGTATCGGTCGAGTCACATCGCCGCGACCCTTGACAAGGCCGCGGCGCTGCGACACATTTTTTTGCCGGACACGCAGCAGAACACTGACGAAAAATATTAGCATAGTATGCCGAGCCAGAGTCCTTCTATCTCAGTCATACACATAACCTCAGTAACATATGCAATCTACCACTCAGTCCTGTAGGTAAATACTTGAAGATCTTTTTATTGGCGGCGGCTGAGTGGTTTGCGCACAGTATTGGAAAAACATGTTCGAATGGCACCTCCTGCTGATTATTATGTTATCGTAAGGGATATGAATAGCACTAACCTGCTGTCAGTTTGTGGTATAACCATGAAAAGGCGTTGGTATTAAAGGATCTTCATTTATGCAGGCTGAGGTAGAACAACACAAGACACTCTACAGCATTTAGAAACTTACTCACAGCACCAATGTTCTTCAACTCAACTGCTCCACGTAAGTACAATATACTCCTTCATTAACATTCTTTTATATACTGACGGAAAATGTTGATGATAAGATGAAAAAACGGTTGAGAGGTGGTTGGGCTTGGGTAAGATTTTAAAATATTGAAGGAAAATGATGCCAAAGGTAATCTCAAGAAGAGGGGGAGGATGGGGATTATGGGGAACAATAACAAGCTTCCATTATCTCGTCTCCATCAGAATGCAAATTACTCCCATACTCTCACTGGTGAAAGGAAAATATTAACCATTTTTTTCCTGCCCGCACTCCACACACATTTTTCCCTCTTCCGTGTTCACCAGCAATGGCGATAATGAGGGTGACACAGGTGTTGACGACGTAGTAACTCAGGAAAGGCAGGTAAGGGGAAGGGGAGGACAGACAGGCAATGACCCTCACCCTTATCAGCCTCTGCCTTCACCCTCGTCACACACCCTTTCACTCTCATTCACCCCTGTTAGCCTGGCCACTCTTCTCCTTTCACCTTCTCTCAACACCTACTTACATCCTTATCGTCCTTTCTCTTCGCTGTCACACTCTCCTGTTACCTTCCTTAACCCTCATCACATTCCCCATCCACCCTAATTCACTCTCGCAATCCTTACCCATCACCCTCCTTCACCCTCCACACACTGGTCAACCTTATTTCCTTCCCCCTCTTCACCCTGTCCACTTACCTGCCTCTCCCTTTACCCTCCATCACGCTCGTCCTCTCTTTCCCTTCACAGTGCCTTACTACTCCCTCACTCTGACCACTTTTCTCACCCCTTCCTTCTCCCTCTCTTCACCGTCACAATCCCTCCCCCACCCTGCTCCATGGACCTCAATATCTCCTAGCCTCTGTCCAACGTACCGCCATTTTTACTTTATATTACTCTTCCTTTCCACAGCAAACCCTCCCTCCTCTTTCATTATCCTTCCCTCCCTCCCTCCCTCCCTCCCGCCTGTGGTTTGTGGTTGCCTTCACTGTAACACAAGTTCGTTCCTCAATAATACTGGTCTGTTAATCGCGGTTTCCCGCCTAAAACTGCAACTTAATCATCAGCTCCACCCTCCTTTCCCACCTTTACTCTCTCCCCGCCAGCAGGAGATAAGCTAAAAGCAGCGCCGTGCAATAGGTTCCGTGAGGGTGAAGGGCAACACTGCAGGGAAGGAAAGGAAATGAGGAGAGGTGTGGCGAGGCGAGGAAAGTGTGGGGCGGGTGTGGCTGTGCTTGGTGATGAGGGGGAATGAAGGGTGTGGCGCTCTCCAAGTAATGGTGATGGTATGGTGGTGGTGGTGCTTGGGATGATGGTGGGTTTGGGGGATGTGATGGTGGTGGAACAGGAAGACAAGGTGTTGCAATATGCCTGTTAGAGGAGATCTTACACGACAGGTGTGGCCTGCAGGGACGCCAACTCACCTTCATAATTCCGAGGCTCCAGCGGGTTAAAGGGTGCAACAACACATTGAACACTAGCAAGAAGAGACACTTACCTGAGCAAAGGAGTTCTGTGTAGCCACGCGTGCTGGTAGTTGTAATTCGAGTTGCTTTTTCTCCTCCTTTTGCCTTATATTTTGCATCCACAGATCTGAAGACGAAGAAAGTACATTAGAGGAAAGTAAGAAGATTGACTGGATTGAAATTTACAAGTTTAACGTTTTTTACTAAGTAGTTGCAAAAGTTTTCTTCGGATCTCTTTCTCAGCATCTGCCGTAGAATTTATCATGTTGACTTTGTTTCCGAGATGTCGTGGAAGTTTGCTCGTTTTTTATTTTGTTGTTTTAAAATATGAACACACATCATTAGCTAAATATTAAATTAGCAGACCATCCTGACAAAACAAATAAAGCTCAATTAATCCTAGAGATAAGCATTTACAATAACTATTCATCATGTACAGACACTAGAAAACAAACTTAACTACAACACTACACAAGCAAAATATGAATATGGAAAAATGTACACACAAGTACAATGTTTCGCTGATAACATGAACACAGAAAATCGGCAGCAGGAAAATGAATAGAAAAAAGTTTTCCGGAGCGCACACGTTTTACATTTCCAAGGTTTTTTTTTATCGGTGGTTGTGTGTGTGTGTGTGTGTGTGTGTGTGTGTGTGTGTGTGTGTGTGTGTGTGTGTGTGTGTGTGTGTGTGTGTGTGTGTGTGTGTGTGTGTGTGTGTGTGTGTGTGTGTGTGTGTGTGTGTGTGTGTGTGTGTGTGTGTGTGTGTGTGTGTGTGTGTGTGTGTGTGTGTGTGTGTGTGTGTGTGTGTGTGTGTGTGTGTGTGTGTGTGTGTGTGTGTGTGTGTGTGTGTGTGTGTGTGTGAGAGAGAGAGAGAGAGAGAGAGAGAGAGAGAGAGAGAGAGAGAGAGAGAGAGAGAGAGAGAGAGAGAGAGAGAGAGAGAGAGAGAGAGAGAGAGAGAGAGAGAGAGAGAGAGAGAGAATATGGTGAGTAGGCAAAAAGAATGGAATAAAAAAGAAGAGGTATGAACATAGCTGGGCGTTATCGCGATAAGTTCTCGCGATACTTTATCGCTGATAACAAAATCGGGTTATCGGCCATCCGCTACTTATTTAAATATATATCGGTATCTTTGTTACTTTTGTAACCAAACTAGCGATAATCGCCACTTTTTTCTGCCACAGAAAAAAAACGTTTTCTCCTTCCTACTGCGCATGCGTGGCCTGGGCGCCCGGTATTGTATGAAAAATCTTCGGGGTATGAAATATCTTCGGTGAAGAGATGTCATACTTAGATCATCAACATTAAAACACTAGGTTATTTTTTTTATGTTAGACTCAAAAATCAATATATCAAAGAGAAAAACCATTTAACTTTGCCCAAAAAATTATTATTCACTGCCTCAAATTTGATATTCCATATTCATTTGTGAGCATGCCATGGTATTGAAGGCACCCGGTGTTGTGTTATTTGGTGTCCCATCGTCAAAAGCTGGCGCTTTTGTTTACAAACACTGGTCTCTCGTGAACTACGCATGCTCAGACCAGTAAGCGTAGCCCTGCACAGTCTCACAAAGCTTTTTAATACATTAAGAGTTGCTGGAAGGCTGAATCAGACATACAGTACCACCATCCTCGCTGTTTCTAGAACGACACTCTGTACATATAAATACATCTCGTACAGTGTATCGGTCTAGACACAGCGGGGATGGTGGTAATGGTACTCTGTCTGATTCAGCCTTCCAGTAACTCTTAATTACGGTTAAAAAGCTTTGTGAGACGGTACAGGTCTACGCTTGCTGGTCTGAGCATGTACAGTTCACGAAAGACCAGTGTTTATAAACAAAAGCGCCAGCTTTTGACGGTGGGGACGCCAAATAACACAACACCGGTTCAGGCGTTTCTAGTATTACCGTCCATAGGTACGTGTCATCGTGTGGTTTTCAATTTTCGTAAGTTTTCTAAAATACGGATAATGAAAATTTTAATTCATCTATGTTTTTTATTTGAAATATCAGTATAGTATCGTTTTCGCCTATCGGACTTATCGCTAGCTAGTGTCGGAATTGTGGATTTATATCGGTATCGATTATCTCCTATATTTGTGTCTCCAGTTAACGAATATCGGTTATCACCGATGAGGTTTTCCATTATCAGTTATCGGGAATAAGATTTTCTGTTATCGTGCCCAGCTATGGGTATGAAAGAGGAAGAGGATGTAAAAGGAAGAATATTGTTGATAGGGAGTGAAGGGAAAGAAGAAGAAATAAAAAAAAAGAAAACGAAGAAGAAAAGAAGAATAGAAATAGAAGAACAAGAATAAGAAGAGGAAGAGGGAGTTTGGGAGGAAGACAAAGAGGAGAGAAAAAGAAGGAAGGAGAGAGATAAGAGAGGAAGATGGAGAATGGGGGAATATGAGGAGGAGGAGGAGATATAGGAGAAAGTTGGCAAGTGGATATTGTAAAACTTCACATATCTATAACCCCCCCCCCCAAAAAAAAAAAATAATCAGCAAATAAATTTATTGTCAATATTGAAAAAAAAAATTTAATCTCCGAAAACAGGTTATTATTGATTTTTTTTTTTCATTAACTCTCCCTTATTTATTTCCTCCTCGCATCCTTCCTTTGCGCCTTCATATTAGTTTCCCTTTGACTTCTCTGAGAACACGATATTTAAAAGAAAACTATGATAGGGGCATAAGATAACGCAATATACGATTACATTCCGACTGCATAGGGAAAGGAAGTAAGTTAGGTGAGAAATGGGGAAGGAAATAGGGAATAAAGAAAGAGAGTAGATGAAAGATAGACAGGAAGAAAAGATTTAAGAAAGAAATGAAAGGAACAAATAATCAGAAAAATTAATAAAGAGAGGAAAGAAAAGATGAAGAGGCAAGGAATAAAGGAAAGAATAAGTGAAGAAGGAAAAGAAGGAGAGAAGGAAGAATAGAAAGGGAAAATATACAAAGGAAGAAAATATGAGAGGGAGGTTGTAAGTAAGGAATGAAAAGAAAGAAGAAAGAAAGAAAGAAAGAAGGGAAGGAAGGAAGGCAGACAGAACGATGGGAAATGGAGGAAAAGAAAGAGCATGGAATGGAAGAAATGAGATAATAATTGAAAAATAAATATTAGTATGCTTGGAATGATGAGACTGGAGCAGCGAAAGACGAGGAAGGAAGTGGAATGGTGAGGCTAGGAAATTCAAGGAAGATAACTCAGGAAGAGGAGGAGGAGGAAGAGGAAGAGGAAGTGGATGGAGGCACAAGAAATGAAAAGACCAACATGAACGCAGAGTCCGTGTTATAAGGCGCCGCCGAGACGATGCAGAGAAGAGGAAGAGAAAAGGAAACTGTAAGGAAGGAATCGCTGGCTCGGAACTGAGAAAACAAAGGGTGTGTAGAGGAGGCAAAACAAGATAACACGTGGAATGGGAGCAAGGGAATAAAAGGCAGAACCAGAAACAGTGACGCCTGAAATTGGAGGAGGAACGCAATCCACGCCGGGGAAAAATGAAGCAAAGGAATGGGAAAAATGCTGTAAAAACACTCATATTCCAGTTGTTTTTGTGTGTGCGCATTTCCGTATAGAGCTTTGATCGCATGTATGTGTGAAAGAATGAATATGTATGTATGCGTGAATCTTTGTTGGAATACATCAAAGAGTAAAAAATACACACACACACACACACACACACACACACACACACACACACACACACACACACACACACACACACACACATGTACATAAACAAAAAAAATCTAAACAGGCGAGAAATGTCGTTCAAGCCATTTTTTTTTTACCCACGACTCACCTATAATTAAAAGATGAAGGCAGGTGTGCGATGGAGAGGTGAGGCAGGGAGGGGAGGGGGCTGGCTTGGGTGGGGGAAGTGGTGGTGGGGGGGGGAGGGAATACAGACGGGGATAGGGGAAAAAGGGCGGTACATGAGACCTTTAAACACCTGAAGTTGGAGAGTTTCGTTTAGTCGGCGCAATATCTGTGGTCATTTACCGGAGAGAGAGAGAGAAGGCGAGAAGCAATACACAACGAAAGGCAAGCCAACAATTACGATAAACACCTGTCCTTTCTAATTGCTGCCAGTAATTGATGAATTGGAGTTTTTTTGTTTTTTTATTGTCATCAACCTGCCACTGTCGTCAAAATGTATATATGTGTGCTGAAAATAGTTTTGAAATGTTCGGTTTCAATTTATTGCTTCCCTTGTTTGCATGCACAGCGTCGGGAATGGAATAATAAAATAAATGCAAATAAACACAGACGCGGTGCTGCAGCAGGAAAGCGTCGTAACTCATCAAGGGTATTAGTTCGTTTATCTGTCTGCATGAGTTCATTGCTTTCCGTGTACGTACTTTCATCGTGCAGCGCCATCGCCGGCTATAATGGCAACAAAAGCCCCGCAAAAAGTAAACATAAACATCCACGAACACTGAAACCAAATGGAAAAGCGTCACACTAAACAAAGATACTGCGATTTAATAATACATCTTTTTTTTTTTTTACACTTTTTATGATTTTGCCGCGATTCACGTGCATCGGTGACACAAGCCAAACAACACTTAATGAAGCCAACGCAATGCTTTGCAAAATATTGTACATTGCAATATTATACTAAATAATAATAACTACAATTTGATGGTAAAAATGTCAAGATAACAATACCAAATCAAAATATTTTCATTGTATTATAAACTGTCGTTAAATTGGTACGGGATGGGAGAACAAATATATAACTTTCTAATATTGACAAAACTATATCACTTTCTAATATTGACAAACCAATGTGTATAAAATTCAATGATGTTCAAAATAACACTCAAATTTATATACTAAGTAAAAAAAAAATCGCTGTAAAATTATAAACCTTCCGTCCAAATAAGTTACCGTTAATCAACACTGCTATTGCTTAATATTTCTACCCTTCCATTAAATTTTATCTCCTTTCCCTACGATTTCAAATTTCATCATTGTTGATCACGCTGATGGTGGTGGTGGTGGGGCAAAGGCGCAAAAAAAATAAAAGGAGATTCGACTACTTCAGCGTAAGCAAAATAAGCAGAAATAAGGTCAGGTTACGTTATGCATACACCATTCAAAGCAAAAGAAATGGTTGTCATGAAAGTTGTATCGTCGGTAAAGGAAGACTAACGCCATCAAATTTATGGGCGAGTCTTATCAGGGGGGAAAAAACTGATTCACTGCGACAGAGAGCAAAGGAAAGGAAAAATATACAAATCACCTTTGGACCTTAACGCCTTCACAATTATGGGTAAGTCTTACATAGGGTGAATAAGACTCATCCATAGCACAGAAAAATAAAAATAAAAATAATACACAACACAACCTTTACACATCCCAATCAAGGCTTAGTCGTGCCTGAGGACAAAACACAAATTTTCTAAAACCTTCATCACGATAACCAAGATCAACACAAAGCAGAGCCAGAACAGACTTATATTATTTCTAAACTTTCTTAACTGCCTTTCTTGGTCATTATTCTCTCTCTCTCTCTCTCTCTCTCTCTCTCTCTCTCTCTCTCTCTCTCTCTCTCTCTCTCTCTCTCTCTCTCTCTCTCTCTCTCTCACTCTCTCTCTCTCTCTCTCTCGAAAGACGAATATACGGAGAGAGATGATGGCGGAGGGCTGAAGAATAAAGGGTTAAAAGGCAATCACTCGAAGAAAGACAAGACTACAAAGACTGGAAGAATGAGAGAACGAACGCAAAGGAAAAAAACTGGAAAAGAAAACAGACGAAACAGGACAAGAGAATAAAACGAGAGAAGCAATTCAGCACAGAGATATAGATGGACGGTGGGGGAAAGAAAGAAAGTGAAATGGGAGAGGATTCAATGGACAAGGTGACAGGTAGAGCAGGAATAACAACGAAAAACTAGTGAAGGAAATTAAAAGTAAATATAGTAAAATGATTAGAGTAAAGGAGAATAAAACGAGAAAGTGAGGAGAAACAATATTGATGGGAAATGTAAAAAAAAAAAAACTAAATAAAAAAATAAGACAAAAAAATGATTAAAAGGAAAAAGAATATTCACACACACACACACACACACACACACACACACACACACACACACACACACACACACACACACACACACACACACACACACACACACACACACACTTTTGTGAACGCGAGAAAAAAAACAGAGCGAAGAACCACAATTTTGGAAGCGGCAGACCGAATGACGCCAGAGGAGGAGGAGGAGAAGGAGGAGGAGGAGGAAGGAAGGAAGAAGATAATGCAATGCGAACAAGGCAGGAAGGATAAAAACTGCCCCACACGTAACACCCAGTGAATCTTTCCCGGCGTCCTCTTCCTCTTGGTGCTCCCTGACCCGCCTCTTCAACACTATCCTCGCTGACCCCCCCCTCCCCCTCCCCTGCTCCTTCTCCTACTGCTTGCCCTTCTCGTTATCATCCTCGGGGTCCACCTACTCGTGCCTTTCTCCCCCTCATCATCCACCATGTTCACTCTCCTCCTTATTGTTATCCTTCTCATTGCCCACCTCCTCTTCTCCTTTTTCATATTCCTTCTGATAATTTATTTCCTATTCTCCTCCTAGTCCTGTCCTGCTCTGCCACTTCCTCTCTTCACTAAATCACTATCTCACATTCTCCTTCCCCTGCTAATTCATTCACTCACGCACTCACTCTTTCGTTCACTAACTCATTCATGCGACTGTAAATCACACTGGCATTACACACCTTGTATCTCCTCACTCGCTTTTTTTTCTTTTCTTTTGTTCTCTCTTTTCCGTCATCTCATCTCTTTCCTAGACCATTCTTTTTACTCCTTCCTACTCTCATTCCGTGTTTCTTTATTTTTTTCCACTTAATTTCATTTTCATATCCTTTCTCTTTTACATATATTTCTTCCAGTCCCTCCCTCTCACCTGCACTCCCCTCCCTCACTGTCACCTTATTTTCTTGTTTTATCTCTCCTTTTCATTCTTCCCAATCCACCTCTCATCCCTTTTTTAAACTCTCTCCCTCCCTCTCCCATATACCTTTTGACTAATCCCCCTTCTCCTTCATTTTGGGATCAGCTGAAAAAACATTATTTCGAGAATTTATAAACCTCCTATGATGAGTCTCCACTTATGGCGACATTGATTTCATTTGACGTCCCTCGCAAGAGCTCAAACCCGACGAGAAGACGAAGTGCAAAAGTGTTGGAGTTTTTATTCCAAGGTTATTAAAAAATATGTTATTCACAGCGAAGCAAAGGAAAGATACTGACATGTAGAAATACTTTCCTGCTATGCAATTATAATTACTAATTCATTGCCGTATTTTTTTTTAATCGTTAGAAAGGGGAAAGAAAATAAAGCAGTTTAACTTAGCCCATTAAAGTTCTGCATTAAGGAGTTTTGCATCATTTTTCCCCTTTTCTTTCAACTTTGCTGTAAGTTCAGCGCAGGGCATAAAAAGTCACAGATTGCCGTAAAAAAAGGCAAAATTAAAGTCCGCACGACGCAGGTGAGTCTCCAAAATATCCAGGTAACCAGCCCACCTGTCCTGTCCCGTACATAACGCGACCCGCCCCCGTCCCCCCTCTCCTTTATCTTGCTCACCACCAACACCGGCGCTTTTTTTTTCTTTTTTCTTGCCTTGACTCTTCCCTTCCCCCTAATGCCACCACCACCACCACCACCACCACCACTGCAATCACCACCACCACCACCACCACTTCCCTTCCTTGCATGCCTTTCCTACAACCACCACCACAATCTTTCATTCGTTCCACTCCTGAATTCCCTTCCTCATTAATACCACCACCACCATCACCTTTCCTTTCGTCCCCTTCCTCATCCCCACCACCAACAACAACAATACCTTCCTTTCGATCCCTCGCTTGCTTCCCTGCTCACCACCACCACCACCTTTCCTTTCCTTTCGTTCCCTTCCCACCATCGCCAAGGACAACAACTTTCCTCTGTTCCCTTCCCTTCAATCTCCATCGCCTCCTTTCATCTCGTTCCCTTCCTTGCTTACCTCCCTCACCACCACCACTTTTCTTCCCTTAATCCTTCCTTCCCCTTCCACCGTCCTCAATGATTCTTCCCTGCTCGCTCTTTTCTCTCTCCCCTCTGCTATTCCTCTTCCTTCACTGCCTCCACCTCCCTGTCTTTCCATCTCCGACCTTATCTCCTTCTTTCCAGGCAACCTCCCCTAGGGCACATAAGCTACGCAGGATTGGGGTGGGGGGTTGGGGGGAGAGAGAGAGAGAGAGAGAGAGAGAGAGAGAGAGAGAGAGAGAGAGAGAGAGAGAGAGAGAGAGAGAGAGAGAGAGAGAGAGAGAGAGAGAGAGAGAGAGAGAGAGAGAGAGAGAGAGAGAGAGAGAGAGAGAGAGAGAGAGAGAGAGAGAGAGAGAGAGAGGTAATCAAGAATGAAGGAGCGAGGAAAAGAAATGGGTATAAGGTTGAATTAAAGGAAAAAAAAGAAGAGCAGAAAGAAAGGTAAAAAGTAGAGAGGTAAGTAAATGGTAAGTATTACGAAGACGGAAAGAATTAAAGAAGATAAGAGTGTAGGGATTAAGGATGGAATAAAGGAGGGATGAAAGAATGAACGACAGCAGTGGAGCAGGATTGGCGCGAGGAATTTTGCAAGGAAAGAAGGATGTAGGAAAGGAAGGATGGAGAGGGGGCAAAAGAGGCGTGTACTGAAGTGAGGAAGGAAAACAAAAAGGAAAGAAAAGAAGGAAGGGAAGATATAAGGAACAAGTGTATATATACTGGAGTAAGAAAGCAAGAAAAGAGAAGAAAAAGGAAGGAAAGAAGGAAGAGAGAAATGGTGAGGAGATGAAGGTGGAGTATTTTGGAGAAAGGAATCATAAAAGAGAGAAGGGAGTAGAATGAATGGAAGGAAGAAAAAGATGAGTGAATGAATTGAAGAATTAAAGAAGAAGAAAAGAACAAAAACGAAAAGAACAAAAATATAAAAAAGATTGAAGTAATACATGAGAAAATAAATATGAGATGAAGCAATTAAATCAAAGATGGAGTAATTAGCAGAAACAAAGAGAGATCACAGGAGAATAAAACAAAAGACAAGGTAGGGGAATAATTAAAAGGAGGGATTTAAAGAAGAAAGGAGATAAATGAAACAGGATTAAGGAAACTGCATTAACGCAAGTGAAAAAATCCCGTAATGAACACCACTGAGTGCCGGGGGATCGAACCCGCGCTTTTTGAGTAGGAGTCAGGGCGGCATACCGACTGCGCCAGTGACCTTTTAACTCATCGATGGCGTAGTCGGCATGCTGCCCTAACTTCTACTCAGAAGGCACGGGTTCGATCCCCCCGGCACTCAGTGGTGTTCATTACGGGAAACGAATCAAAACATGAAGGAAAAATAGGTATTAGGGAGGAATTTTTGCGACGAAGAAGGCAGGAATAGAGGAACAAACAGATTAGGTAGTTTTTTTCACTTCACTTCCACTTCGCCTACCTTTGTTTACTCAGAGTTCCCCCCTTCAAAAAAGGGATTAACGAGCCCGCCGCTTCGGTTTCATTTACCTTTTTGCATTTTAGTTATTCCGTCTCTTTCCCTTTTTGCAGCATTCCTCTTCTCTTTTTTTTTTCCCTGTCTAATCCCATGACTTTATATTCTGTCTCTTTCATCACATTCGTAATTTTCTTCCCATTCATTCCACCTCTTTCTTTCTGAAGCCATTACTATAGTCCTTGTATAGTCCACCAGAGTGGTAGAGTCAAGACTTTGTGACACTTACCATGCATACAGAACAAGTGATTTATATTCCAACATAGCCTTTGTAAGCCATCCGGTCCCTCCACTGTCTCCTTTCTATGCACACCAACCATGCTATGAAGCAACATCAAAATGAGCCAAACCCAATTGCAAAATCTAATCACTGCAATTCAGAAAAAAAAAAAACTAAACCCAACTTTAACCCTATTCAGTCATAATTAACCTGAGTTCTCCCAACTCATTCAAACCTATCCTGATTCAACCAACCTGCCCTTACCAAAGCAGCCTAACCGTGATGAACCCATCTAACCCAACTCAACCTAAACCTAAAATTTGTCAACGTAATCTTACTAAACCATTCTACCGTAATTCAACCAACCTAAACTTACTCAACAAACCTGATAAACTAAACTAAGGAACCTTATTCCATCGATCAAAGCACATCAATCCCAACGCAAATCAAACTCCATACTAAACCATAAATAAACCCAACACAACCTAACCCAGCAAATCACCAAACCAATCCGTCAACCAACCTGATATACTAAACTAACGTGACCTTATTTCATCCATCTAAACACATCATATCCAATTCAAATGAAACCACATACTAAACCATAAATAAACCCAACACAACCTAACCCAACAAATCATCAAACCAATCCATCAACCAACCTGATATACTAAACTAACGTAACCTTATTTCATCGATCTAAGCAAATCAAACCCAACTCAAATCAAACTCCACACTAAACCATAAATAAACCTAACACAACGTAACCCAACAAATCACTAACCCAACCCTCCTTTAATGCAATTCAAGTTTATCCTAACAGTAACCGAACCCAATTTAACCCGATAAAACACCAAATAAATATCCTCGGTCTATCCTTAGCTCAAAATCTCAACTGGAAACTTCACATCTCTCTTACTGAATCAGCTTTCTTGAAGTCGGGCGTTCTGTATCGTCTACGCCAGTTCTTCTCTCCCACACAGATGCTGTCCATATATAAAGATCTTGTAAGCCCTCGTATGGAGTATGCATCTCACGTGTGGGGGGGCTCCACTCACACAGCTCTTCTGGACAGAGTGGAGTCTATGGGTCTTCGTCTCATCAGCTCTCCTCCTTGTACTGACAGCCTTCTACCTCTTAAATTCCGCCGCCATGTTGCATTTCTTTCTATCTTCTATCGATATTTTCATGCTGACTGCTCTTCTGAACTTGCGAACTGCATGCCTACCCCCCTCCCGCGGCCCCGCTGCACACGGCTTTCTATTCAAGCTCATCCCTATTTTCTCCAAACCCCTTACGCAAGAGTTAACCAGCATCTCCATTCTTTCATCCCCTTCACTGGTAAACTCTGGAACACCATTTCTTCGTCTGTATTTCCTCCTGTCTATGACTTGACCTCTTTCAAGAAGAGTGTATTAAGACACGTCTCCATCCGAAATTGACCTCTCTTTTGGCCACTCAGTACTCATCCCTATACGGGAGCAACAGTTAGCGGGCTTTTTTTTACATCTTTTCGTTGCCCCTGAGTTGTTCTCTGCTGTAAAAAAAAAAAAAAAAAAAAAATCAAGCCATCATGAACCCAATATATCTATTCCAACGCTAAACGAACCTAGTCTACCCCAAATAAATACCAAAGGGTCTCATCGGTAACCCATTTTAATTTTATCCCAACACTAACCCAGCCCCACGCCGTCCCGAGGAAACAGACACGCTTTAACTATATCGTCTTAGTAACGGTTCGGATCACTAGGAAGAATAGAGAGGCGCGGTGGTCCAGTGGGTTAGAACGTCAAGCCATGGAAGTAAAGAGCCAGGGAGAGGCGGTCCGAACGCCAGTGCAGCAGCGTGACGTCAGGAAGGGCATCCAGTCTTAAATCCCTTAACCACAACCCCAAAACAGTGACGCTATATAAACAAAAATAAAAAGCTGCCAAGACAAAGAAGAGTTCTGAGAACTGTATGATCCGAGGGGAGGTCAGGAAAGAAAAAGAGAAATTGCAGCTTGTAGGACTTTGTGGCAGTGTTGACCTTGTGGCAGTGATGACCTCTGTTCGGACTGTTCCGGGCCATTTAGTCACAATCCATCTCTTATCCTTTTATTGTATTCCTTTTCTTCACTGCGTCGTGTCCATCCAATCGGAGCAATATCCCTTTTCATTTTCTTTGTCCCATTTATTCCTAAATTCATCTCCATTTACAAAACTTTCTCTTATACTTTCTGTTCTTCTCTTTCCCTAAAGTCTGAATCCATTTATTCTTTGTCCGTTATACATCCATATTTTGGTTTTCATTGCTGTTTGTTCTCTCCCCTCGTCCTTTGCAATCAATTTCCTCCTTGTTTCTTTTATATTTCTTTTATGTCGTTTTGTGTCTTTTGCCTTCCCTGTCTTTCCTTTAAACAGTTGTCCATTTTCTACTCTTTCCGCTTTACATATGTTTGTTTGTTTTTCCGACCGAATTAAAGTATTTCCTTTTCCATTCCATTCTCTTGATTCACATTCTAAATCTCAAACACCCCATCCTGCTCTTCTCTCCACACCTTCCCTCCTCTCTTCTGTTCCTCCCCGTTTCTTCATTACCTTTTCCTCTTCCTCCTTTCGGTCAATAATTTAGGAGTCAATACACGAAGCCCGGCCAAGGGGAACGCAATTATGGATAGAAACACCAAAAAAGAGAAGAGACCATCTAACCTCCCCTGGTAATTGTGGAGGGAGGGAAAGAGAAGAGCAAAATAAAGGACAGAAAGAAAAAAGGAAAGATAAGACAAATGACTTGAAATTTGGGGTATTAAAAGCCCGCAAGATGATTTCAAAGCCAGCCTCTCTCACTCACTCACTCACTCACTCAACAACTCTAACTCTAACTCTCTCTCTCTCTCTCTCTCTCTCTCTCTCTCTCTCTCTCTCTCTCTCTCTCTCTCTCTCTCTCTATCTCTATATATATATATATATATATATATATATATATATATATATATATATATATATATATATATATATATATATATATATATATATATATATATATATATATATATATATATACATATATATATATATATATATATATATATATATATATATATATATATATTATATATATCTTTCTCACAAGTGGAGCATGACATAAGAAGAGGAAGCGAGAACGAAAGGAAAACAAGGGAGCGAGACTTGAGGACATGGAGGAGTGGAAAAATAGTCTAAGGAGAGCAAAAAGATAACAGAGGCTAAAGAGAGCGAAAGGAAAATGGAGATAACGAGATAGTTAAGGATAAGCACAGGGCAGGAGATGAAAAAAAAAAACATGGGGGAGAATGAAAAGAAAAGAATAATAAGAGGAGGGTAGGAGGGAGAGGAGGAAAAGGTAAGTGATGTGCCAGCAGAGGACCAAGCATACGAGAAGAGAAGGAAAAGAAAAAGGATAAAGGGAAGCGGAATATGGAAAAAAAAGATATAAAATAAAAATGACACAAAGAGCAAGAGGGGACAAGGATTGATGAGACAGAAAAATGGAACGATAAAACGGAAGAAAAAATGTGGGCGAGAAAAAGAAGAGTCGAGACAAATTAACTTTACAAAGTAATTTGATAAAAAAAAAGGTAGAATATGAGAACAACGAAAAAAAAACAGGAAAGGTGGGAATGAGTTCTAGACCCTAGAATTCGAATATACGACTAAAGACGAGGGGAAGGAAGAGAGAGAGAGAGAGAGAGAGAGAGAGAGAGAGAGAGAGAGAGAGAGAGAGAGAGAGAGAGAGAGAGAGAGAGAGAGAGAGAGAGAGAGAGAGAGAGAGAGAGAGAGAGAGAGAGAGAGAGAGAGAGAGAGAGAGAGAGAGAGAGAGAGAGAGAGAGAGAGAGGAGGAGGAGGGAAAAAACGAGGGAAAAGAGGAGGAACCCAAAAATGAAAGACTACAAAAACATGAGTTGAGATGGACGAGGCTGGGAAGAGGGGGAGGAACAGAGGAAAAATAAAAAAAAGAACTGTCCTAGAGAAGAGATGGAGGAGGAGGAGAGAAGGGGGAGGAGGAGCAAAACCAAATGGACGTGAGGGAATATACAGAAACAAGATGAGCAGAAGCAAGAGAAGCAGGAACAACAGGGGCAGGAGGAGGAGGACTTGAGGAGGAACAGAGCAGGAAGACAATAATGCAGAACGTATATATATTGAGCAAGGGCAGTAATTGGTGGAAGGGGGAGAGGGGTAGGAAAGGAGGGAAGGAATGGAGGCGGTGAAGGAGGCAAGGCATTCCGGAACACATGACTGCCGCGAGGTTAGGTTAGTCAAGGCCCCGCGATGTCATTACTGAAGGGAGGGAGGAGAGAGGAGGCAAGAAAGGGTGAGAGGGAGGGTGAGAAAATATGGATATCTTGAAGGATGGAAAGTTAGAGAAGGAAGCTATTAAGAAAGGAAGAGAGCCATGGGAAAGAAGAAACGGACAGGAGGAAAAGAAGAGAGGAAAGAAAAGTGGATAGGAAGGACTAAGGGAAAAAAGGGAGAGAAGAAACACAGACATGAAAATGAGTGACAAATCAATGAAAACAAATAAGGAATTAAAGATGGGCTAAAACGAAGAGAAGAAAGTCAAGAAAATGAACTAAAGGAGGAAAGGAAGGAGGGAAAGAATAGTGACTCGAACAACAGGAAGAAGAGATGAAGTCAGGAATGGGAGACGAAAGAAGGAAGGAAGAGGTTGGAGGGAGAGAGGGAAGGATAAATAGAATAATGAAAGAGGTGGACCAACGATTCAGCTAACCATGACTGCTACAATAACCACCTCCTCCTCCTCCTTCTCCTCCTCCTTCCTCCTCCTACTCCTGCTCCTCCTCCTTCTCCTCCTCCTCCTCCTCTTCCTAATTAGGGATCATCGCCAATGGAGGGAAATTCACCAAAGCACGAGAATAATAAAATTTAAGCGTAATGGGGAAGAGAGAGAGAGAGAGAGAGAGAGAGAGAGAGAGATAATGGAACATATTAATATTAACTGAGTCTAAATTATTCTGACCATGGAGAAAATTAGCAGAGGTGTGTGTGTGTGTGTGTGTGTGTGTGTGTGTGTGTGTGTGTGTGTGTGTGTGTGTGTGTGTGTGTGTGTGTGTGTGTGTGTGTGTCTGTCATAAAGACGAGTGCCAAAAATGTTATGGATTGAACGTAGAATGTTGACAAAGTTTCTCCGCTGACGGTGTGTTGCCGCGGCTGAAAGGGAACAGGGGAGAGGAAGGGAAGAGGAGGAGATTATTAGGGAAGGGAGGGAAGGAAAGGTGAAGGATGGCAACCGGTGGTGGGAAGAGATATGAAGGAAAAGGAATGAAGGAGAATAGCGATGGAAAGGAGTGATAGTATGAAAAGAAGGGAATGAAAGATAGGAATGAGAAATGAAAAAAGGTGAAAAGGAGAGTGGGGAATATTATGGTCTGTGTCCGGCGGCGGGGGGGAGGTGGGGGGACGGTCAAGGGAGGGCGAGGGAGAGGAATAAACACATTGATTAGAATGAGGGAGATGGGGCATGAGGAGAGGGGAGAGTGAGGGGGAGCAGAGAACTGAGGGGATGATGGGGGTGCGATAGGAGAGGGATAAGGCAAGCATATACTGAAGGGAGGGGTGCAGATTGGTGTGAAGATAGTGGCGAGAGATGAGACGAATGAGGAGGGAGGGAAAGGGAGATGGGTAAGTCTACACCAGTCCTACTTTTCATTGTACCCTTCAGCGATATAGTTTGTGACCTTCACCAAACTACCACTCCACTTAAACCTTCTAACATCTTCCTACTCCGTCCCGCTAGCTTATAACACGCCCCAACACAATATTGCTTCCTCTTAACGTACCTCCGCCTGCGCTTAAAAGTCAGTCAGGCAACTCCGCTACGCTATCGCTCCGCTTCCCTCCGCTGTGCTTGCATCGATGAATTATTGACAGATGGTTGAAAGTATTGTTTCATTGTATATACTGCCGCCCCGTCCCGCCCAGCCCCGCCCCGCTAGTGTTTGAGCTTCCTATCTCCGTTCTGGTGACTGAACGTCTATTGTAATAGTTTTTTTTTTTTTTTTTTACGTTGTTGCCTATTGCGCCGGTAGGCATCTTCCCGGTGGGGCCTGATGGTCGGCCCAAGGCTTCTTCCAGGTGGGGCCTGATGGTCGGCCCAGCCCGTTCTGGCGGAGGCGAGTGTTTTATAGTGGCGCCATCTTGCATTGGCTCATGCTGCCCCCCGGAACTCGTTCTTGATTGGCTTGGACGGCTTCCTCTAGAGTCCGGGTTGATGGGTGGTCTTCAGGACAGCATGTGGGTAGTTTTAAGCCACTCGGCGGTGACTGAAAAATCCGAGTGGTAGCGTGAGGATTCGAACCCGCGTCGTCCATCACGCGGCGAATGTGGGTCCAGTACGCTACCAGTTCGGCCATCGTGTGTGTGTGTGTGTGTGTGTGTGTGTGTGTGTGTGTGTGTGTGTGTGTGTGTGTGTGTGTGTGTGTGTGTGTACACGAGTGAAAAACTACCTTAACGTGAATACTGTTAAAAATACATAAAACCTCGTTGCCTAGTCACATACTTAATATATATTTGACCATCACGGTGTATGAAAAGGTGTATCACGAGAATATCCATGAAACAGAACTTAACCGAAAAACAATTTAGACATCAAAAAATATTACAAGCCCAGTTACATATAAGGGCAAAGTCTTATTACTAATGGAGTAAAGCGACTCAAGCAAGGAGAAACACAAATCACAGTGACAACAACTCCGTTTACACATTAAAAAAAGAAATCCCGTCGCACAAATAGTTATGACCATTCCTAAGTACATAAACGTATAAAGTTGGAAGCAAAAGCTATAGTTGCAAGTGTCCTCGGTGGTTGCGCGTGTCCTTCGTGTTCATCTCCGTCGCATTAGCCAGTGAACCATTTTTTAATCGCAGTCCGCGTCACACTGGGCGCAACAGAACACATACAATACAGTAAGATCGTGTTTTCTCTCTTTTACGCCGCTCGCCACCGCCACCGTCACCACTCAACGCCACGCCCACAGCAACGAGAACCGCTGACATGACGGGGGAAAAAATGTGTAGCGACGACAAAATCAAGGTACTTTTCTCATTATTGGCACCCCAGCAGTCAGGTCCGGAGCTCGACCTTTTCCTGGGTCCTATCAGGTGGATACGTTTGACAGGTCCTTGATGGTGAGGAGAAGGAGGAGGAGGAGGAGGAGGAGGAGGAGGAGGAGAAAGAGAAAGAGGTGGAGGAAGAAAAAGAGGAGGAGAAAGAGCAAGAGGAGGCGACCGTGGACTGAGAAACGCGCTTGAAATAAATGCGGGAACCAAACTTGTAGGTGATGCAAGATATTTTTTTTGTTGGAGGTAATGGTGGTCTATGATTCCTTGTATGTCAGGTACGTAGACAGGTGACCTTTCCTTTACCTGCCCGACCAATCATTCAGGCCATAAAAGCGACGTAAGAAGGAAAGGAATTTAAGGTCAGGGAAGAAAAGGCAAAGGACTGGCTGGCCGATTAAATGACATACCTTCCTTTTAAGGTATTTCTTCTCCCTCCCCTGTCACTGAACGAGTTTCAGATCCTCTTTGTTCTCATTGGCGTCGAGGAGTAAGATTTCCACGCGAGGAGGGAGTAAGGAGCAGAGCGGTGGAGGGCAGGGAGCAGAAGTAGGAGTGATGACAAGAGGGGGAAGGAAGGAGAGGCGAGGAATGTTGAGGAAATAAAACGGACAAAGGAGTGAGCGATGAGAAAGGAAAAAAAGAGGAAGGTGGGGAATGTAGGGAAATAAAACGAGTGTAAGGCGCATTAGATGAGACGAAAAATGGGAAGGGTAAGGAATACAGTGACGAGTAATGAGCGAAATATGAAAAAAAGGGAGGAGAAAGGTCGGAAAAGTAGAATAAAAAGTGTAAGGAGCGATAAAAGAAAATGGAAAAAGGAAAGGTGAGGAATGGGGAGATAAGGAGTAAGGAGCAAAAGATGACAGAAGAGAAAACGTGAGAAATTTAAAGTAAAGGAAAAAGAAAATAGATAGGAAAGGAGAGGAAACGCTAAAAGAAGCAAAAAATGTAGCAAGGAGTAAAAAAGATAAGAAAAAGAGATGGGAAATAGAGGAGTAGATATAGAAGTTAAAAGAAAAGAGGAATCAAAGAAGCAAAGCAGTAACAAGTTATATTTGAAACATCTAAAAACAAAATGAGTAAAAAGGCCACAATACAGAGCGAAAACTTAGCAAAGATAATGGAATAGAAATGAATGGTCTGCCACGGTAGAGATGAAGGACATTATTTTTTATATTTTTGTAAAGGCGTCTCCACTTGGTTCAGGCCACTCCCAAATGCAGCAAAAAGGTGACAGAAATGCACCGGAGCATCAATCACATTCCTCCTGATGGACAGCTTCAGGACAAACTTCGGCCACTACGCAGGAAGCCAACCCAAGATTCAAAGACATACAAAGATTCAAAACATGCAAAGAAAGAGAATGATAAAAAAATTAGCTTGAAAAAAAAAAGGTAAACAGAGAAGATATCCATTAAAAGCAAACATAAAATAAGTGAAAAAAAAATGGAGAAAAGAAAGCGATTGAGGAAGTTTGAAAAAAAAAAAGTTCTAAGTGGACGCCCGAAATAAAATTAGCAAACGACAGACAAAAAAGCGAAAAAAAAAAAGTCAGTAAGGTTAAGGGAAGAGAGGCAAAAAAGAATGTGAAGGAGAGAGAAGAGGAGAGAAGGAAGCGGAAGGAAGAGGGGGAGAGAGAGGGCAAGGGGCTCAGTTTCCAAGAATGTGGAAAGAGTGTTCGAGGCTGTGCTCCGAAACTGTATCGGGTTCATGAGGAATACTCTCGAGTCAGTCCCACCGCTTAAATTAACTCTCTCTCTCTCTCTCTCTCTCTCTCTCTCTCTCTTCCCCCCTACGTCTCCAGTCTCCTCGTCATTAGTTTAAACATTTCATTCACCAAGTCTGAACCCGTAGTTACTTGAACTGTTCTTTCTCTTCCCCTCGTGATATTTTCCTCTTAATTATTTCCTCCTCTCTCTGGTTCTTTCTTTTCCACTTTTGTTCACATTTCCGCACATCTTTTCGACTTCTCGTGTATTCTTGACATTTCTTTTCTTCTCCTTCCTTCTCATTCTCATTTTTGTTTTCTCGGAGCCAATCTAATCCCTTTTCCTTTCGCCTAGCTCTCTCGTTCTCTCTTCATCCTTTTTTTCTCTTTTTCACATTTTTTCTTTTATGAGACCAAGTTTCTTTTATTATTCATTTTCATCCCACCACTTTCCTTTACCAAGTTCCTTAAATTTTCTAATTTTAAATTTCCATTTCTATTTCCCTTCCTTTCATCTTGATACCCTTTTCCTCACTGGCCATCCTTTCTTTTTTTTCTCTTCCCTTCCCTTCAAAACCTTCCCTTCCATTTCCTTCTACTTCTTTTCTTTCCCATCTGCATCGGTTCCTTTTCTTTCCTTCCTTCCTTTCCCTATCCTCCTCGTCCCTTCCCTTTCTTTCCCAGACGAAGACGAAGGTAAATAAATGAAAAACAGGAGAAAAGCATTATTAGAACAGCAGGAAATGTTAAATACGTATGCAATAACAAAATCACCAACCACCTAGACAACATATTGGAAGTGAGGGTAATAAGAGAAAGGCACCTACGTTAACAAAAGATGCTTAAAGCGTATGTTACAGTGCAGGGTAGGGACACAACACACGGCTAGGATACCCAGATGAAGCAGGATCAGTTTTCTCTAATCATAGGGGATACCATTATATTTTACTACCAGCCACAGCTCACGCGAACTGTTGCTTTGCGTTGATTACTGTAGGGTCATACAACAAACTCGTGACAGTTCAGCTGTCACAAAATCAAATATGGGCACGCAAATTCTTTCTGGATTTTTTTGTATTCCACAGTCACGTGGAATACAAAAGACAATACAATGTGCCTTTGAAATACTAATAGTTAAAAAAAAAATATTCGTGTACTTCAGGCATCAATGAAGACAAAGTGAAGTATCAGAAGCACTAGCTAAGAGTAATTCATAATTTCAATCAACATAAAAACAATTTCAGATACTTTCTTGGCAATGGTGTTGATCATTCTCATTGTTAATACATATCCTTGGCAGGAACAAAAAACACAAGGCCTACAGCCAGTTTGTGATATCTTGTAAGAATAATTTGTTTCCGCAAGTGAGGCTCTAGAGTGGTAACAGTGAATGATCCATCAATGTATAGTTCATAGTGAATAAAACTGTTATCCCACCTGCACATTCCAATGCAGCAGAGATCTCCTTTCACAGAGCAGCTACCACATCACGGCCCCGCTGGCTACGATCACTGGGATCATATACAGCAGGGCGCACTCGAACTAAGTTTATCGGTAAATTCACCTGTACGATGCTCACACCACTGCGGACTCGCTGTGACTGGTGAAGAAAACGGGCCCGGCCCTGAGACTCGACGCGACGCGACTCGGCGTGGCTCGAACTGGCTCGATTCTTGCGGTGTGAACGGATTTTCCAAAGATCCATTAAATTACTGTTAACTGTGGCGGCGATTCAAGTCAGTCAGGAGTCAAGATCTATAGAAGGGAGAAGTCAACTCACTTCTCGCTACTGCGCATCCTATGTGACGTCACTACGAGGTACGGCTAAGGACCAATGAGACGCCGCCTGGATGCCTGGCGGGATGACAAATTAACCAATGGAGAGGCCTGGGACCCCTCTCGGAGAAACAAGGGAGGGAGGGGGAGGGGGGATAGAGATAATACTAGGAATGGGTAACTGAACCATTACAGATTCATTTTTTTTTTTTTTTTTCCCCTGCACCCACCCCCACTCTACCCCCACCCCAAGCTCCATCGCCCCAACCTTCCCACGCATATCAGACCCCCGATCCCCGTCCCACTTCTTTTTGTACTTGTTCCATTTGCGAAGCAAAATTGTACTCATAATATGTAAATTTTCAGCCTGACGGCTGCCGCAACTAAATAAACCGTTTATTATTAGTAGTATTAGTATTAGTATTATTAGTATTAGTATTATCACACACACACACACACACACACACACACACACACACACACACACAGGACTTTCTGTCCTACACAGTAGTAAAGGTATGAACTCGTAGTTTTCCTCTTCTCTCTCTCTCTCTCTCTCTCTCTCTCTCTCTCTCTCTCTCTCTCTCTCTCTCTCTCTCTCTCACACACACACACACACACACACACACAGTAATTTCTGTCATACACATTATGAGAGGTATATAAACATTTTATTACTAATATATCTCTCTCTCTCTCTCTCTCTCTCTCTCTCTCTCTCTCTCTCTCTCTCTCTCTCTCTCACACACACACACACACACACACACACACACGCTACAGAGAATCATTTTTTCAAATTTGAAAGCAAATTTTGCCATAATACACAAATTAGTGGAGCTCCTTTGACTTTCACGCGGCGACAGGTCTGACCAGACTGACCGGTTCATGAGCGGTCAACCCCCTGCTGCTCACCTTATAGTGACGTCATGCGCGGAGCGCTCCAAAATAAACCCAAATTGAGGTGACCTTTCCCTTCTTTAGATCTTGTCAGGAATTATCTTGACTTTACTAGACTCGTTTGATGTAAACGCAGCTTTTACAAGGGCGCTGCAGAGAGTTGAGGATTATTTGATGTAGCAGTCTACGGCGCTCTGGACAGCCGTCTCCATTCGGTGGAAGCCGTTCATCATTATGGTGATGGTGATGATAATAATAATAAAAATAATAATAATAATAATAATGGAACAGCGTATTCCAAAGAATACATATCGATTGCTATACTGGCAAGTTTTATCGGACTGTTTTTATAGGAAAGAGACCGAATCAATCCTGCAAGGAGTAAGAAACAGAGGGCACTCACGGCTTGAGCTAAACCACCTCCCAAGCCTCCTCCACTTATCCACCTTCACTAAATTCATGGCCTGGGCCGGACCACCTTAGAATCACTTCGGGTCTCCTCGGGAAGCAGCAGCATTAGGGGGGGGGAGATTTAAAAGGCGCCATCATTAACATCGTCACAGTATCTTTCCTGAACTATTCCTAATCTCGCCGAGGTGATGCATTAAACACGAAGCTCACTTCCTCATCCCCATCATCATCACCACTGTATCTCTCCTCAACACTATTCAAACCATTTTCATCATCTTTCCCTCCTATCCTTAACCCTGACGGCAGCACCGCCGTCTCATCTATCTCTAAGGCTGAACTGTTCTCTCAGACTTTCTGTAAAAACTCCACTCTTGACGATTTTGGGCATAATCCTCCTACTCATCCCCCCTCTGACTCCTTTATGCCTATTATCAAGATTCTTCTGAATGATGTTTTCTATGCCCTCTCTGGCCTCACCCCTCAGAAGGCTTATGGGCCTGATGGAGTGCCTCCTATTGTCCTTAAAAACTGTGCTTCCGTGCTGACACCCTGCCTGGTCAAACTCTTTCAGTGTTCTACCCCTAAACCTATCTACAGTGGTGTCCCACAGGGCTCTACCCTATATCTCACTCTGTTGTTCATTGATGATCTTTCAATAACAAACTGTCCTATCCACTCCAATGCTGATGGCTCTACTCTGCATTATTCAACAGCATTTAACAGAAGACCCTCCCCGCAGGAATTACGTGATTCCAGACTGGAAGCTGCAGAACGCTTGACCTCAGATTGGGGCAAAAGGAACCTGGTGTCCTCTAATGCCTCAAAAACTCAATATCTCCACCTGTCAACTCGACACAATTTTCCAAACACCTATCCCCCATTCTTCGACAACACTCAGCTGTCACCTTCATCTACACTAAACATCTTCGATTTATCCTTAATTCAGAATTTTAATTGGAAACTTTACATCTCTTCCCTAGCTACATCAGCTTCACCGAGGTTGGGCGTTCTGTATCGTCTCTGCCAGTTCTTCTCCCCCGCACCGATGTTGTCCGTATACAGGGGCCTTGTCCGTGCTCGTATGGAGTATGCATCTCACATGTGTGTGTGTGGGGGTGGGGGGTGGGGGGCCTCCACACACACACAGCCCTACTAGACAGAGTGGAGTCAAAGGCTCTTCGTCTCATCAACTCTCCTCCTCTTACTAGCAGTTTTCTACCTCTTATATTCCGCCGCCATGTTGCCTCTCTTTCTGTCTTCTATCGATATGTTCATGCCGACTGCTCTTCTGAACTTTCTAACTGCATGCCTCCCCCCCTCCCGCGGCCCCGCTGCACTCAACGTTCTACTGTAGCCCATCCCTATACTGTCCAAACCCCT
>NC_066512.1:15338572-15363572 GCF_024679095.1 Eriocheir sinensis | reverse complement strand
ATTTGAAATTAAGGAAGTCAGAGGGTGACAGTGGTTTGTACGTATATTTGGCAGAGTGGATGGTTTGAGAAGTACTCCGTATAGCGGAGGGACCTTTAGATGGGGTCCAGCCCTGATAGTCGGAGGGAGGCGAGCGGAACGGAGGGGATTCTATGAGGGTAAAAGGTGGCACAGTAAGATAACAGGAGGAAGAGACCTTTGTACAGCAAAGGGATCATTTATTTAAAGTGGGTCATTCGAACCACGCAACACACACACATACAAGTGTTAGCAAAGCCTTTGATAAAGTCTGGTTGGAGGGTCTACAGTACAAAATAGCTCACCTCGATCTACCCGAAATAACAAAAGTATTCCTTAGCAACTTCATAGTACACAGAAAGGCCAAGATAAAAGTGAATAACTCTACGAGTCCACCATTCACAATGACTGCAGGGGTCCCACAAGGAAGTGCCTTATCTCCAACACTATACACAATCTACACAAACGACCTCTCCTCACCAGCCGTATATTGCACCACCATTCAATACGCAGACGATATAACCCAAATCATCTGCTACGGAGGGAAATCTAGAGCACTAATGGCACAGAGAACACAGAACGAAATCGGGAAAATAAATGACTTCGAGAAGAAATGGAAGATTAAAACAAACAAGAACAAGTTTAAAATAATACCGCTGGCAGTGATAAAGAAAAATGACATAGTAATAGATGGAGAACATATAGAATATGCAGAAAAGGACAAAGTGCTTGGACTAACCATCAACAGAAGAGGAATTGAACCACATATAAAAGAAATAAAGAACAAGGCTTACGGAGCACTATCAGAATTATACAGATTCAGGAATATCCCAACATACATTAAACTTCACCTTATAAAGACACTAATAATACCAATATTACATTACCCACCTATACCATTTGTAACAGCCAGTAACACAAGCATAATGAAGTTACAAAAAGTACAAAACGCAGCACTGCGATTCGCATTCAACGAGAGATTTCCATACAATAAAACTACAGAGGCAATGCATCACGAGGCAAAAATAGAACCTTTAAACTACCAGATACATAAATATGCAGAAAAAACATTCAATAAAATGACATCTCTACAAACCCATCAGTTCACATCACTCCTGGAAGACTATGAAGAAAACAAAAACCACTCCTGGTTCAAGAAAACAAGAAACATCATTGAAAAAGGCCCACCAGAAAGGAAATACACCTCCCACAACACCTGAAAGCGAACAGGATAAACCACCAAGCTTCAGCTACTATAAAACCACAACTAACCACTTAACCAAGTAGCAAGGCGGTCAGCCCGCCACCTTTCTCATCTCTTACTTTACTTCACATATCTTCTGAAACTTTCTCTTACTCTAATCTCTATCATTTCACCCCATCTAATTTATCAAACAATCAAAGCAAAAAAAAAGAGAAGTCATTCTCACTCGAGACCTCAAGACGGACACAGCTCCCCTCTTGCCACTGAAGAAGGTCAAGGACCAGAAATCGCGATCTGGCGACAACGATGACACCATATGGAGAGGTCATCTCAGTCTTAACAAAAGAGAATAAGACACTCTTAAGAAATAAAGAGAATTTACTCAAGAAGATATATAACGCTGAGTTAGCTATCACCTTCAACCAAACATATATATATATATATATATATATATATATATATATATATATATATATATATATATATATATATATATATTGTTTGTTTGTTTTTCATAGTATAGTCGGTTATCCCAAGTCTGAGGTGTGCATTATCGTGCTCGGGCAACCTGCCGTCACACAGCGTGTCCGATTGCGTGGATGATATATGACAGCCAACTCATAGGAAACAGTTGTCAGTGTCAATAACATGCAGGCAACAATAACAAATACTGTCAATTATAGTCAATTTTGAGTTCAAAGTGATCAGTAGTGTCGCAAACAGCTGTTTTGTTATTATAAAGCCTGCTGATGCTCTCGGTGACAGACAGCGTCAAGGATGTTTAATAATTATATTCAGCGATATTGTAAATTAACAAAACAGCTGTTTGCGACAGTACTAATAATTTTTACCTTTAATCGACTACAATTAACGGTATTCGTTATTGTTGCCTGCATAATAATGATTCTGATGACTGTTTCCCATGCGTAGGCTATCATATGTTATCCACGAAATCGGACACGCTGTGAGACAGCAGGTTGCCAGAGCACGATAATGCACACCTCAGACTTGGGCAAACCGACTATAGTAGAAGACGTAGTAAGAATGAAAAAAAAAAAAAAGAAGAAGAAGAAGTAGAACATCAACACTCCCCACCTCGGCCCTACAGACACTGAAAACACCACCAAAAGGCATGTAACACAAACACCGTTATGCCGCAAGTGCACGCACGAACACACACACACACACACACACACACACACACACACCAGTCCACTTGCCTACCTTACCTGGCCAACACACAGCAAAACAAACCTACTATATTATGCACCCCTGCCCTGCCCAGCTCCCTTCCCTCCTACCCTACCTTCTTGCCTCCTTTCACGCATTTCCGGTCTCCCTCCCTTCCCTTCCCTCCTCCTTCCTCTGTGCATCACCCCTACATTTACCCGGACCAGCCCCTCCATCGTTCCTTCCTTCCCTCCCTCTTTCAATCACCCATACCTTAACACTGGTCATCCTATCTCCCTTCCCTCGATCTCTCTTCCTACCTCCTTCCACTCCCTCACTTTGTCCATCACTTAATCATTCATGCACTCTCCGTCACCCAGTTCGTGTCCTTGCCTCAAAAATTGAAGCATACGCGATCCCCTGATGCAAAAAGCTCAATGAAAATAGTGTACCACTCACCTGTTTTACTTTGGGCTTGCCGCCTCCCCTCCTCCCTTTACCTTCCTCATTCTCTCAACCTCACTTATTTTTCTCCCCTACCCTGCCTCACTTCCTAGCCCATCACCTCAAAAAGCGCAGAATTCTGGTCAAATTTTGTTGTGGGAGCCGGCGTGTAGAAGACGATGTTAGAGGCGTGATAAAGATAATGAGTTTGAAGAGTAGGGTATAGGCCTGACAAAAGTGGATCAAAGATTTCTCTTTTTGGCCACTCTAACTCTATTTAGGAGCAGTAAGTAGCGGGCTTTTTTATTATTGTTATGCACTGTCTCCTCTGCTGTAAAAAAAAAATGTGCTGGGAGAATAGGATTAAGAAGGACAAAAAAAATTGGAAGAGTAGAGAAAAGAAGGGTTAAAAGGAATGGGGAGGGGCGTAAAAGGGATAAGGGAAAGAAGTAGAGAAGAGAGTAAGATAACGGAGTCGGAAAAAAGGGGGTACAGCGGATAAAGAAAATTTGTTGATAGAGGAGAATAAACAATAGCTAGGACACGGTAGTTGAGGAAAAGAGTAAGAGTTGTTAGATAGGGTAGTATAAAATAAAATAAAAATGACAGGTATAAGAAGAGCACTGAAATGGGGGTAAGGAAAAGAAAAGCCCGAAGATGAAAAAAAAATACGATTAAGGGACAAGGAAAAGTACTTAGAATGTGAATTAGTTCCATGATGAAAATGCAGTAAGAGGAAGAAGGCTCGGCAAAGATAAGAAAATGATGGAAAGAATGGAGAAAATAATAGTACAAAGAACAGCGTATGATCAGAAAGGGAGGCAAAGGACCAGAAGAAAAATCGCAGATGGAAAAAAATGAAGTTGTAAAGAAACATGGGAAGAAATGTTAAGAAGGAGAAAAGCCAGAGCAAAATTATAAGAAATATATTTAAAACAAAACCTAGAAAGAGAGAAATGAGAAGCAAAATAAGATGAAGAAAAAACTTTGTAGAAGGAGAGATGTACACAGAACGACCAAAAATAGATGAACAAAAGAGAAAATGATAGTGATGTAATAAGTAAAGAGCGGCAGGGCATAGACATGAGGCGAGGAAATGAAGAAGGAAAAGAACGGGGAAAAGGTTAACAGCGGGGCAAAGGGTGAGTATACACGAACCTAAATACCTGCAAAAAGTAAGATATACATAAGGAATAAAAGAAATAAAAACATAAAGATTACCTCCAGATTTACCGCACAAATTAGAATAACAGTAATAACATACATCAATAGTAGAAAGAAAAAAAAAAGTTGATGTTAACTCGAATGTGGATATAAGAATACACTTAGTAATAAAGAAGATACCGACCATACAAGCAATCAATAGGTCACAAGGAGGAGCATGAAAAACACTGGGCAATGTACGTACACACGAGAGAGAATCCCCAGAGAAGAAAACTTAATACGGGAACCGACAGATACATGACGCCAAGAGGATTGATTAAGGGCGTGTGTGATGAGACACGAGATGTGGGCGGGAGAAAAGGGGCGAGGGGGGGGCCTGGTGGGGTGGGAGGAAAGGGTAGTGGACGTGAGGAAGGGATAGGGAGAGCGTAGGGAGGGGATGGAGGAGAGGGGAGGGAGGGAGGGAGGAATTGTTCAATACATACATAATAGGACTGAAGAAAGGGTCAGTGCTCTGTACTCCGCACGCACGCGCGCGCGCACACACACACACACACACACACACACACACACACACACACCTGCCAGCCTTAGTTATTGGATATTTTAGGTAATCTGTGGGTGGCGAATTAATCTTGAGTCGTGTGGACAATAACTCAGTACCTGATAAAGGTAACAGAGGGAAGATAATTAAGAGCCTCGGCACATGAACAGTAAATGATGGAGATGGAACAAAATCTACACATGAATGGTTGGGAGAGAGACACAAATGTATATTTTTCTTACAGATTACAATAATGATATATAATGTATTTAATCAGCACACGGTAATGATTAGAACACATGAGCAAAGAAAGATAATCAAGCCATGCAAAGGTTGAGAGGTGATTACAGGTCTAATTAAGTACGAAGAATTTTTCAATATAGAGATTTAACCATGGAGCTGTTTGATGTAACAGCTAACTTATCTTCAAGTCAAAAATACTAATCTCAGAATATTGATTAATAAATTAAAAGAAACGTAACTACTGTCGCAGAAAAAATGCAAATGCAACAGTTGTAATCAAAATGTCACCGGACGAATTTTTCAAGTCGCAGATTGAAAAGAATAAAATATTACTTATTACTAACGGACACACAATGATATACAAGCTTTACCTTTACGTGTCACCATTAGTAAAATGACGCGTTAAAATAACAATCCAAAAGTTACAGCGGTAAATTCCGATGATCTATGAATAAAATTAACGATATTCATTACACCGATAACTGCGACGAACAAAAAGGAACAGTTCATTGACACACACAACAGCATGATGATGTTGACTTCAGTCCATAACACTGCCCCACTCCAGAACGCCACTCAACTCCATGACATTGCTCCACTCCACAGCACTCTCCAGTTACAAAACTCTACTCCACTCCATAATACTACTCCACTCCATACCGCTACTCTCACTCAATTAAACCACTCCACTTCATAACAACACTCCCCTCCATAACACTACTCTCACTCAATTAAGCCACTCCATAACACTACTCCACTCCATAACGCTACTCTCACTCAATTAAGCCACTCCACTTCATAACAACACTCCCCTCCATAACGCTACTCTCACTCAATTAAGCCACTCCTTAACACAATTCAACTCCAAAACACTACTCCACTCCATAATAGTATCTATCTCCATAACGCCCCTCCTCGGTATAACACTACTCTCACTCCATTAAGCCGCTCCACTCAGTAACACTACCTCCACAACACTAATCAATCCACTATATCATCCTACTCCACTTCCTTCATAACACAGCACTCCACTCCCATTCAGAAAAAAAACAAGAACGGAAGATAAGATTAGTCATATGAAGATCGAGGGGATGGAGAGCACACACACACACACACACACACACACACACACACACACACACACACCATGGCACACGTCCGTATACTCCCATTAATCTAAAACACACACACACAAAAAAATCGGGTGTACATTTCAACAACGAAAGAAAAAGGAAAGCGAAGCAATACCCGAAATATATATATATATATATATATATATATATATATATATATATATATATATATATATATATATATATATATATATATATATATATATATATATATATATATCTATATATATATATATATATATATATATATATATATATATAGATATATATATATATATATATATATATATATATATATATATATATATATAAAGAAAAAAGTGTTTCATGTACCAAAAACGTTTAAGGCCTCCATTTTTTTTGTTTCTTGATTAGGAAATGAATGTGTTGTGGTATTTTTTTTTTTTTTTAGTTTTTCGAACTGTTAGTTTTTGTAAGTTTTCTGTCTGTCTGTCTGTCTGTCTGTCTGTCTGCCTCTCTCTCTCTCTCTCTCTCTCTCTCTCTCTCTCTCTCTCTCTCTCTCTCTCTCTCTCTCTCTCTCTCTCTCTCTCTCTCTCTCTCTCTCTCTCTCTCTCTCTCTCTCTCTCAGCACCAAGTAATAATACCACAGGACATTAATTTACAGGAAATCACAGACATTCGCAGGCACCGAAACGTAGTGGTGGTGGCGAAGGTGATGGCGATGGTGGTGAGAGGGTGATGGGCCGAACGAAGGGATGATGGTGGTGGTGGTGGTGGTGGTGGTTGTTGTTAATATTGCCTCTTTTGAGGTAAAGAGACACGGGCTAACCTATGAGCCCGTCAGTGAAGAGCAGTAAATTATGGGAACTCAGCGCGGTGGAGGATAATTTTTGCAGAGGGCAAGAAGTGACTCAGTCCTCGACGAGGCGACGACTGCTGCAGCTTTTTCTGTATCTGATGCATTTTGGTCTTGAGGGTAATTGCGGAGATGCTGCGTGACTGGGCATCGGAGCAGATAGTGGAGAAGAGGTTCATGGTCCTCCTCAAGACAGTGTTCACAAGGTTCAGGGCGGTCATAAATTTGTGATGCACACAGAAATCCGAGCCGCAGCCTGTGTAAGTGGTGGACAAGGTGCGGTGCTGTCCTGGGAGGGAGGACTAAAGGCTCTTGTTTGGTGGCTGTTGTGTAGTAAGTGGCGGAACGAGAGCATGTGGCAACGTGATCCCTCAAGTCAAGTGAGATGGACCGAAAGGCTGCTGCACTGACCTGAGATTTTATCTGAGCCAGACTGAGATGTGTTTGGAGAGGTAAGGAGACCAACACTAATGACAATTATGACGAAAACTAGAGTAAGAAAATGAATAATGACAACAGTAACTGACGGCCAAAACAATGACAGTGACGGACAAGACAAAAAACTGATTCCAATAACACATAATACAAAACATAGATGAGGAAAGCAAGAAAAATCACGAATCCAATCATTGAAGTATTCATGAGGTGGGAGTGAGGGAGGAGGGGGGAGAGGAAGGGGAGGGGGTGAAGGGGGTGGCTGACTAATGAAACAAACAATAACAAAAACTAAACATAAAACAAAACGAAGATGGGAAACGTCAAAAAAAAACACGAATGCAATCATTAACCCTATACGTTCCGACCCCTTGAGATTTTTCGCCCTCGTATAGCCAGCATCGTATTGATTTTTCTGAACAACAATAACGCTCGTGAACACTAAGTACTGCAACCTAATCAATGGTGTAAAGCAATAGTGAATAATGAGTGAAAAGAAACTCTCAAGAAATAAAATCCTTTTCTCCCTCTTCCTCCTATTCTTCCTTCTTTTCTTCTTCTTCCTCCTCTTCCTATTCTTCCTTCTTTTCTTCTTCTTCTTCCTCTTCTTCCTTCTTTTCTTCCTCCTCTTCTTTCTCCTTTTCTTCTTCCTCCTCTTCCTCTTCTTTCTCCTTTTATTCTTCCTCTTCCTCTTCTTCCTCCTTTTCCTCCTTTTCCTTTTCTCGCTAGCTTCTCGCCTCTTTTTCTTCCTCTTCCTTTTCTTCTGCCTCTTCCTCTTCTTCCTCTTACCTTCCTTCTTCCTCTTCTTCTTCATCTTCCTCCTCTTCCTGTTCTTCCTCCTCCTCCTCTTCTTCCTCTATTTCCTCCTCTTCTTCCTCTTACTCTTCTTCCTGCTCTTCCTCCTTTCCTTCCTCCTCTTCTTCCTCCTTTTCCTCTTCTTCCTCCTCTTCCTCTTCTTTCTCCTTTTCCCTCTTCCCTCTTTTCCCCCTCCTCTTCCTCTTCTTCTTTTTCCTTTTCCTCTTCCTCTGCTTCCTACTTTTCCTCCTCTTCCTAGCTTCTCGTCCTACTCTTCTTCCTCATTCTTCCTCTCACTCTTCCTTTTCTTCTTCCTTCTCATCTTCTTCTTCCTTTTCTTGATTTTGCTCTTCTTCTTCCTCCTCTTCCTCTTTCTCTTCTTCCTCCTCCCACCACTTCCTCTCTTTCCTCCTCTTCTTCCTCTTCCTCTTCTTCATCCTCTTCCTCCTTTTCTTCCTCTTCTTCCTACTCTTCCTAGTCTTCCTCTTCTTCCTCCTTATTGTCCCCTTCCCTCTTTTCCTCCTCTTCTTCCTCTTCTTCCTCCTCTTCTTCTATACTTTTCCACCTCTTCCTAGCTTCTCGTCCTCTTCTTCTTCCTCTTCTAGCTTCTTCCTCCTTTTCCTCCCCTACCTCTTCTTCTTCCTCTTTTTCCTCCTCTTCTGCATCTTCCTCTCCTTCCTCTTCTTCTTCCTCCTCTCCCTCCTCTTCCTCTATTTCCTCCTCTTCTTCCTCTTCCTCTTCTTCATCCTCATCTTCCTCCTTTTTGGTGATGATGGTGATGATGGTGGTGATGATGGTGATGATGGTGGTGATGATGATGGTGATGGTGGTGATGATGATGGTGGTGATGATGATGGTGGTGATGATGAAGGTGGTGATGGTGGTGATGATGATGATGGTGGTGATGATGATGGTGATGATTATGGTGGTGATGGTGATGGTGGTGATGATGATGGTGGTGATGATGGTGATGATGGTGGTGATGATGGTGATGATGGTGATGATGGTGGTGATGATGATGGTGGTGATGATGATGGTGATGATGGTGGTGATGATGATGGTGGTGATGGTGATGGTGGTGATGATGATGATGGTGATGGTGGTGATGATGATGATGGTGGTGATGATGATGGTGATGATTATGGTGGTGATGGTGATGGTGGTGATGATGATGGTGGTGATGATGGTGATGATGGTGATGATGGTGGTGATGATGATGGTGGTGATGATGGTGATGATGGTGGTGATGATGATGGTGGTGATGATGATGATGATGGTGGTGATGATGATGGTGGTGATGATGTTGGTGATGATGGTGGTGATGGTGGTGATGATGATGGTGGTGATGATGGTGATGATTATGGTGTTGTTGGTGATGGTGGTGTTGATGATGGTGTTGATGATGGTGATGATGGTGATGATGGTGGTGATGATGATGGTGGTGATGATGATGGTGGTGATGATGGTGATGATGGTGATGATGGTGGTGATGATGATGGTGATGATGATGGTGATGATGTTGATGATGATGATGGTGGTGATGAGGATGGTGGTGATGATGGTGATGATGGTGATGGTGGTGATGCTTATGGGGGTGATGATGGTGGTGGTGATGATGGTGGTGGTGATGATGGTGGTGATGATGATGGTGGTGATGATGATGGTGATGCTGATGATGGTGGTGATGGTGGTGATGATGGTGATGGTGATGATGGTGATGATGGTTATGCTGATGATGGTGGTGATGGTGGTGATGATGGTGATGGTGATGATGATTATGGTGGTGATGTTGGTGTTGATGATGGTGGTGATGATGATGATGGTGGTGATGATGGTGGTGATGATGATGGTGGTGATGATGATGGTGTTGATGATGGTGATGATGATGATGGTGATGGTGGTGATGATTATGGTGGTGATGATGGTGGTGGTGATGATGGTGGTGGTGATGATGATGGTAGTGATGATGATGGTGGTGATGATGATGGTGGTGATGATGATGGTGGTGATGATGATGGTGATGATGATGGTGATGATGATGGTGATGATGGTGATGGTGGTGATGATTATGGTGGTGATGATGGTGGTGGTGATGATGGTGGTGGTGATGATGATGGTGGTGATGATGATGGTGGTGATGATGATGGTGGTGATGATGGTGGTGATGATGGTGGTGATGATGATGATGGTGATGATGATGATGGTGGTGATGATGGTGGTGATGATTACGGTGATGATGGTGATGATGGTGATGATGATGGTGGTGATGATGATGGTGGTGATGATGATGGTGATGATGATGATGGTGATGATGGTGATGGTGGTGATGATGATGGTGGTGATGATGATGGTGGTGATGATGATGGTGGTGATGATGGTGGTCGTGATGGTGGCGTTGATGGTAAGTGTCAGAGGCCAATGATAGAAGTCAATGATAGACTACTTGACCGTTTGAACTCCCCTCTCTTCCATCTTTCATAGTATTTTTTATTACGCTAAATTTTGCTTTCCTATTCGTCTTGATATCCCAAAATAATCTCTCTCTCTCTCTCTCTCTCTCTCTCTCTCTCTCTCTCTCTCTCTCTCTCTCTCTCTCTCTCTCTCTCTCTCTCTCTCTCTCTCAATGCATCCAGGTCCCCCAAAATAAACCATACAGGCCAGTGATTTATAGAAAGTAATTTTTTTTTGCCGATAAGAGTATATTTGCTTATATTGAAAGGAACTGAATATGAATGACATGAATATTTCAGCAAGTGACACTGGCACTGATATTATTTTAGGTATTATCATTGTTGCCTGGTTAATATATATATATATATATATATATATATATATATATATATATATATATATATATATATATATATATATATATATATAGAGAGAGAGAGAGAGAGAGAGAGTCATAGGCTATTTGACCGTTTGAACCTAGCTCCCTCTCTTCCATCTTTCATAGTATTTTTATATATATATATATATATATATAGAGAGAGAGAGAGAGAGAGAGAGAGCCAGTCATAGGCTATTTGACCGTTTGAACTAGCTCCCCTCTCTTCCATCTTTCATAGTATTTTTTTTATTACGCTAAAAATTTTTTTTGCCGATAAGAGTATATTTGCTTATATTGAAAGGAACTGAATATGAATGACATGAATATTTCGCAGCAAGTGACACTGGCACTGATATTATTTTGGGTATTATCATTGTTGCCTGGTTAATATATATATATATATATATATATATATCTATGAAAGATGGAAGAGAGGGGAGCTAGGTTCAAACGGTCAAATAGCCTATGACTGGCCTCTCTCTCTCTCTCTCTCTCTCTCTCTCTCTCTCTCTCTCTCTCTCTCTCTCTCTCACTCAAAGCACTTAATTTTTTTTATTTATTAGCTATATATATTAATTGTCTGGCCAAAGTACAAGAAATTAACATATGTACGAGACACAGTTATCACCTTATGGTAGTGTCAAAATAAGTATTGTATGTGCCATAATTCGTCATCGCCTCGCCGCAATCACAAGCTCGTGTCGCCAACTGCCGTTGAATAACTCTCGTACACAGCGGGCTGTGTACGTTTATATGATCCTTTTATTACAGCTAGCTTGTTTGTTGGTCTGTTTAGTGTATCAGCTAAAGCTTTGTTAACATAAAAGATGCAGAACATGCAGTATAGCACTATACAATACAGGTATATTAATACTTATAACAGTAATAATATCGTCACCCGGAGGCGTTTGAACGTTGGTTTTTTTTTCACAGCGTATCGCCGTGCTTCAAAATGATTCGCGTCGGTGTTTCTAAATATTCGTGTTTAGCAAGATAACGGATGCTCCTATGGTTATTTTTGATATCGCATCTTAATCTACGGTATTTTCTACGTTTATCAGTAGGTCTGCTTTTCTTTTAAACTTGGTAATAAAAAAAAAATGATCGTTTTGACAAAAATCCTCAGGGGGGGGCAAATGTGGCCCGGGTCGGAACGAATAGGGTTAAAGCACTCATGAGATGGGAGGTGGAGGGGGGGAGAGGAAGTGGACGGCGTGAAGAGGGTGGCCGGCTGAAAGGGGAAAGGAGGGGAAGAGGGGATATGTGTAGCGGGATTTGAGGGGCAGGAAGAGAAGGTCGGGGATTAAGAGGCTGAAGGGAGTGCCAGGAAAACGTAGTAAAAACTGTGTAGGGGAAAAAGGAATATGTGTGAGACGAGAAGAGGGGAGATTAAAGGGATGAGAGATGGGGAAAAGAAAGGGGGAATGTAAGGAGAAAGGGAGAGGGTGAAAAAGGAGGGGAGGAAGGGGATAAACGTTTTAAAAAAGGAGGGGGGAAGGGAATGTGTATGAGGGGAGAAGAATGGACGGAAAAAAGGACTGCAGAAGGGAAAGGAAAGGAGCAAAGTGAAGGAAAGGGAAGGAGGAAATGTGAAAAACGTGATAGAAACCATGCAACGGAAACAGTGGATTTGTAAGAGAAGAGGAGAGGGAGAGAATGGGGAACGGAAACAGGGAAAAAGGAAAGGAGAGGGGGAAAGAGGGGACGTGAAATACGACAAATGCGATAAAAAAAAAGGTGAGTGTCAGGAAAAAGTGGATGTGTGGGAGAAATGGGAAATGGGGGAGGGTTTGAAGGGGGAGGAAAGGGGGTGGAGGAAAAACGTCATGGAAGAGGCCACGTGAAAAAGGACCTCAATCTACACAAACTGTTTTCCTGCGACAAATTAATTACTGCCGCGACGTTAATGGAAGCAACAACAAACTGCTTTTTCCTCCTCGTCCTCCCCCTCCTCTATTCTGAATCTTCCTTTTTCTTTCTTTTTACACCCATCATTCTCTGTATCTTCCGCTTCGTTTGCCTCCTCCTAATCTAATATCGCCAGACCTTTTTTTGTTATGTTATTTCCCATCCCTTTTCGTTCACTTTTCCTTTTCCCTTATTCTTTGCTACTATTTTATCCTTCACCAACAATACCTTCATATCCTCCTCCTTCTCCTCCTCCTCCTCCTCCTCCTCCTCCAAAGCTCCCCAACTTAACACCGACACTTTTTTGTCACCTCATATCATCGGCGAAACTATCAAAAAAATGACAAAATAAATTCCCAAAACAATTTACTCTATCCCTCCCTCCTTCCCTCACCAATGCCGGAAAGGAGGGGAAGGCAAATGAGTATGAGGACAGGAACAAGAAGAAGGAGGAAAAAATGTTAGGAGAGAGAGAAATAACGACACAAAAAAGAAGGAAAAAGTGGATACAAGACATGCAAGATAGCAGTGAAACAAATGTATAATAAATTACAAAAGTTCAATAAAAAAACGAAACACTGACGACCTGACTGACTTTTGGGTTTTTTATTCGTCTTATCCTCCTCCTCCTCCCACTTCCTCCACCTTCTCCTCTTCCTCCTCCTTCTCTTCCTCCGCATGAGGTGGCCGGGCCAACGCGATTCTACCGGGTGAAGCAGACTTACCTGAGGAAGGCAGATCGAGGAGTCTCAAGTTTTCTTATTCCCCTCACTTATCTTCCTTTCACTTTTCTTTGTTCCCTCGATCTGGTCTTTCTTGCACTCGTTCCAAAGGCCAAGTTGGCAAGATATAAACTATCTTAGTCTCTTGCTCCGCATTCACCCCTTTCTTTCCCTCATTATTCTTTCTCAGATTTTGTTAACACTCCTCTCACTATTTTTCTCTCCCCTTTATTGGCTAAGCAAAAGGTCTGTCCATCCGAGATCACCTTCAAAGGAGGAGGAGGAGGAGAAGGAAGATGACGATAGCGATGATGAGGAGAAGGAGAAGTTGTTGAATATTCGAGTGCAGTCCAGGAAGGCTGGACGTACGGCAAGCACAATAACAGCAAACTGGACTCTCATTCTACCGCAGAGGCAAACAAAGAACAAGATTTAACTTTTAGGATTGTCCCGAAAATCCGACGGTGTTTTTTTGAAATCAACAATCAAAACACTGCAGACATTACACCCGTCCCGCGCCGCCGAAGGCCGTGAATGGAGCGGACGGAGCGGTAAGCGAGAGAGCGAGCGACCGAGTTGGAAAAGGGGGGGCGAGGGGCACGTAGCTCCTCCCGTGACCACGGACGAGAACCAACTGAGCACAGGGAAGACTCACACTTGGTCTGGGCTCAGTATCGAGCGTGACACCCGCCAGCACTACCAGCACCAGCACCGCTGTTACCACCGGCCGTGACCTCCTGTACCGCTCAGACATCAAAAGGTTTTGAGCAATTGCCATTACGTGATTGTTCCGAAAATCTGTGACATTACGTGACATCATAAGTGATGCATTACAATAACAAGCCAGAAGTTACAGCGACAAGCTCCGATGATCTTTGATAAAGTATAACGATATTCATTACACCCATAACGGCGACGAACAGGAACAGTACAATAACATCCACAAAGATATGATGACACTGACTCCACTCCTTAACACTACTCCACCAGCCCCACCAGCACCAGCACCACAGCTACAATCGACCGTGATCTCCTCTTTCAGCATAAAAAAATCGTGAGCAACAAATATCACCCACCATTTTTACTACCGTCTCGATCACAGTTATATCAATACTTTTTGCTTTTTTGCTATTATCTTGCGTAAAGGGATTAAAGGAAGTGGATTTAATTAAGATTCCATACTACGCTGAGGAAGAATAGAGATGTAATTGATAAAAATATGCATAACAGTACTCCAAGGGTTCCACGGATTACTGATGTGATTTCGGAACGACGGTGTGATCCAATGAAGCCCAGAGAATGGGCTTCCATCCGAGAGGCGTTGTAGGCAGTGGTTGTAGATGTTGTGGTGGCGGGGAGGGAGGGAGGAAAGGTGGGTGAGGAAAGGAGGAGAGGGGGAGAGAAGTGATGGAAAGGATGGAAGAGAAGTAAGGATGAAGCAGAAGTAGGAAAAGGATGAGATGGAACAGGGTCGAGAAAAATGACGAGGAGGGGAAGAAGAAAGGTTAAGGAGGAAAAGAAGGGATCAGAGGAGACAAGAAAATGAGGGAGGGTTGATGACAGGGAAGTCGACGCTTTGAAAGTGTGTAAAGGGGTAAAAATAGGTTAACGAGATACACCAACACCAAAAACAACAAACATCACCACCACTGCCACTAGTATCACCACCATTACCACCGCCACTAGCATCAACACCACCACCATCACCACCGCCGTCACTAGTATCGACACCACCACCATCCCCACCGTCACTATAACAACATTAATACGATCACCATCATCACTACCATAACCCAATTCTCAAAAGCTCTCTTTGTCTTACCATCAATTCCATCCTCTCTCTTTTCCCCTGTTTGTCCTCCCTTCATCCTTCCCCTCCTATTTCTCCTCTTCCCACCCCTCTCGGCACTCCTTTCACTCCTTTCCGTCTTTGGTTCCATTCACTCTACTACACTCCCTCCGGCCTTGACCTATCGCCCCCCCCCCCCTCCCCCTGTCCCACCCTCCTAGACATCCGCCTCCCTTAGACTTTAGGGGCGACAACCTGGACTTTTCCGCCGCTTATGACACGGGTGGAGTCGCTCGCATGCATGCACTGTTTATTCAGCGACCTCCGTCGGAAATAGTCACGTGTGCAGACCACGAATTAAAACTTTTCTAACGCAGCTGGATTATTTTTTTTTTTTTTACTTAGTGACGAGCAACAGCAAAGTCAGTCAGTATAAAACCCATACAACTATTCGGTCCATCTTTAGGGATTTTTTTTTTTTTGTTGTTGTTGTTGTGTGTGTGTGTGCGGTGGTGGTGGGGGGGCAAGCGACAGGTCAAGGACAAAAAAAAATATGTGCATATATCTCCACAACACGATGCTCCATGTGGGAAAAGGCAGAGGATGATGCTAGAAGACAACGATAAAATTCAATTCCTGAGATGTTTTAGGGAATCGATAAAGAGGTACCGGGGTGAAGGTGAACTGTGGTAACTATGGTGTGACAATCAACACTGTGTCCCAGGGTGAAGGGTTTTCCAGTGCGGGTCAGAAGGCCGAAGAGACGGAGATGGAAGTCGAGGCAATTCGCAGTATAATGTATGTATTACTTATTCTTAACAAAAGGATACATACATACACTCAAGCGTGACCCCCTTCCCCCCACAAACAAATACATGCGAACACACGCAAGAACATACAAACACGCACCCTTACACAAACATAATCATACACAAGCACACACATTCACACATGCGCGAGAGCGATAATGTTATCCAGTATGGTAATGATTAAAAAAATAGCGAATCTGGGATCATTCAAGACAAATTATCCTCCTCCTCCTAATACTACCACCTAATACCACCACTTCCACCTCCACCACCGCAACCCACACAACCACCATCACCACCTAATCGTACATATTCCTTTCGGCACTTGGCTCATGAACTCAAACTTCAGCAAATCAAACTCCTAATGACATTTAGGAGACAGAGTCTCTCTCTCTCTCTCTCTCTCTCTCTCTCTCTCTCTCTCTCTCTCTCTCTCTCTCTCTCTCTCTCTCTCTCTCTCTCTCTCTCTCTCTCTCTCTCTCTCTCTCTCTCTCTCTCTCATCCCCTACAAGACACTCAGCCCTGATCCTGCCTCGCAAACCCAGCACACACCATCACTCATCACACCCCTTCATCACCACCACCACCACCACCACCACCACCACCATCACAACATCCACCAGCTTTCGACCCAGCCATCATCCCCTCGCCGCCCAGTGTCCAGCCTTCCCCTTCAGCAGTCGTGACTCGTGACTCGTGAGGCGGCGAGTAACCCGTCAAAGTGGTCGCCGCCTATCCTTGAAAGCCCGTGTGAATAATGGAGCAGCGTCATTCCTCCTGTTGCCACGTGTGGTGTGTTCCCCTCTTCCTGCCCTGCCCTGATTTTGCATGTTTGTTTATTTAATAATTCTCCCTTCTGTGTTTTGGAATCCTCCTCCTTATCTTCTTCTCCTCCACTGTCTACTATCATTTTCTAAGTCCCAGCTACCCTTAAGTCCATTTTCTACTTTCCTTTTTTTTCTGTTCTCCTTCATCGTCTACTTCAAGACACTCTCTCTGCCCTTACTAATCCTCATGTGTTTCATCTACTTCCTGTACATATATGTATATATATATATATATATATATATATATATATATATATATATATATATATATATATATATATATATATATATATTCTACTTTAGTTCTCTTTGTCCTCACTTATCCTCATGTGCCTCCTCTACTTCCAATCATTATCATGTTTTTCATGTTCATGTTCTTCGTATACTCTCCTTTCTCTTCTTACGTTTTCCTTTTCTTCCTCCTCCTCCTCCTCCTCCTCAACAACTCCGCTAACTCACTCATACTCCCTTCCAACGGTCTCTTCCGTTGATTTTTAAAGTAATGCTATTCCAGAAAATTGGAAATAGGAAAGCCCACCAAAGAACAACAAAAAATAAATAAATAAATAAATAAAAACATTCAAATCTAAACATCTACCTGAAAATGGCAATAAAACAAGAACAAAACAGCAACAACTACCATCATAATAGTACATATTAAAGAGAAAATCTCTCTCTCTCTCTCTCTCTCTCTCTCTCTCTCTCTCTCTCTCTCTCTCTCTCTCTCTCTCTCTCTCTCTCTCTCTCTCTCTCTCTCTCTCTCTCTCTCTCTCTCTCTCTCACACACACACACACACACACACACAAACCGAAAAAGTTAAAAAGAGAGACGCCGCAACACCTTCCCCACACACGAACGCACAGTTAACCTGAGGAAAGAAAACATGCCGACAACCCAAAACTCTTCCACACTTCGAGAGGTGTTGACCCGCTCACTGCATGCAAACCCTGCCCGCTGCTTCCGTGCTTCCTTCCTTCCCTCCCACCTCCCCTCTTCCCTCCGTCCCAAAGGCCCATAAAGTGTGCCGAGACGCCAGTGGCCGAGACAGGAGGGAAGGGCCAGCTCAGGGGGCCAGCCATCAACGCGCCGCTCACCCCGAAAGGAGCCGCAGGAGAGGGAGGAAGCAGCTGCCCTCACACTCATTCCTCAACATCTAACATACAGCCTACGCGCCCCTCCCCTCCCTTCCCTCATCCTTCCTTCCTTCCTTCCGCCCCTGTGTCCAGGCCGCGTAGGTAATTGCCGTGAACTGCCGGGAAGGATCAATTTCTGCTCCCCGGCTCATCCGCCGCTGGGATTTTCTTATCTTTACTTATTTAATGTTTTTACTTTTGATTTACGCTTACACAAAAAAAAAGTTATATTATTTTCTTTTTAATAATATTTCCACAGACAAAAAAAAAACATAGCACACGCGCGCATGTGCGCACACACACACACACACACACACACACACACACACACACACACACACACACACACACACTGCAGATAGTCGAATCCATCACCATCACCACCAAAGCGTATCCGCACACGCTGGAAACAGTGACAAGCTCATGGGATACAACCTTCACAACATACACGTTTTTTTTCCCTCTCCCCCTTCCTCCTTTCTTTTCCTTCCGGCCCCTTCCCTTCCTACGTTACTCCTCTCCCCTTTCCATCCCTTCCCCCTCCCCGCCCTTCCATTTTACTTTTACTGGGCTTTTGGCAGATTTTGGCCAATACTTACTGTGTGAGATATTCCGGCTGATGTGCACAAATCGGCTCATTTAGGGCACCGTTGTCGAATACACTGCCAAGAATTACGCGAGAGAGAAAAGATAAAGAGTGCGAGGGAACGAGAGTTAGTGAGCGAGGGGAAGGAAAAGAATTCATGTCACATGGCCTCACACTGACGCAATGTATAATGGAAAGAGCCTCGCCAGGTACATTTAGGAGGGGAAAAAAAGGTGCAATCTCCGCCGCTCCACCAGGCGTTGCTTTGCTTGCTCTTATAAACGTCAGAAAGATAAGCTGCGACGACGAGGTGAGGGGAGGCAGCGGACAATGGGACGAGGGGGGCGATGTCATGTGCTTCCCTCACCTCCCTTCCCTCCCTCCCTCGATACCTTCTACCTCGATACCACCACCAACACCACCGCCGCCGCCACCACCACCACTACCACCACTAAATATAAAAGGCAGCAATAACAGCCAGCAAATCTTTCAAGGACAGAACAAAGCGGCAGAATAAAACTTGCAGTATATCCAAACCTTTCTAATACTACAACTACAGCATTTACTACTACTACTAGTACATACTATTACTACTACCACTACTACTACTCTTACATGTAATTACTGCAACCACTACTAAAAATGCTCAGCCATCTTGCTCTAATGCTTGACATGATGCTAAACTACGACACAACTTTACATGTACAGCGGCCAAAAAGAAATTATCGAACACCCGTGGGTTGAATGAACAGAATTTGAGCAAACTCAATGGGCATGGTGTTGTGGTGCTCAGGTGGGTGCCAATAGCTAGAGTCAACCAATCACTCAAATTCTATATAACTAACCCGTGGGTGTTCGAGACTTTTGTTACCGTGTGTACAAGGAGGGGTCGTAGAGGGAGGAAGTGGGAGTGGAGTAACGGAGAAGACTGCAGGAGGGGATACCGAAGGGGCTGACGGAAAGGAGGAAGAGGGAGGAGGGAGGAGGTGACGGGGGAAAAGGGAAGTGGCGGTAACAGTGACGAAGGAAGGGTGACAGAGGAAAGATAGATAGATGGATATATAGATGGAGAGATGGAGATAGAAAGGCCCTAAGAGGCAGAAACTGGGGTGAAAATAATGAGGGAACGATGGGAAAAAGGAATAATTAGAAGGAATGAAATGCAGGGGGAGTAAAAAGTTAACAGGTGACTAGAAGATATGGGGATGTAGGAAGATAAAAAAAAAAAATCAAGTGAAAGAAAAGAACAGGAGACGGCGAAGATGAAAAATAGGCGTAATAAAATGAAAGGAGAAATAAGGTCGTAGTGAAGAAAAGGAGTAAAGGATGGAGGGAGCAATAATTAACCGTTATTCGCGTGTAAGTTATGCTGATATGATTGAAGATAGGAGGTGAAAGTGACGTGCAGTGATAGAGGCGAAGGATGAGAGGAGGAACAAAGGGAGTACAAAGAAAAGATTAAAAACAAGAACGAGAATAAGAACAAAAACAAGAACAAGAAGCAAAAGAAAAAAGGAAAAAGGGGAGGAAGAGGAGGACAACAAACATATGCACTACACCCAATCCTCACAGGCATCGGTGACAAGGAGTGGTTACTGTCCCCATTAAGCAACGGGGATGGGGTGTGTCAAGGTCCTAGCAGTACCCTGAGATTGACTATAATGGGCTTGCTCTAATCATTTATACGGAAGGGTACTTCCCTGCGATGATGAGTCCAGTTTGTGATCAGGCCGTGGTGAATTCTTCCCCACCAACCCACACACACACACACACACACACACACACACACACACCAGCCCTCTTCCTCCATCTATCTCTTCTTGTTTGTGAATTTCTTCTTCTCCCCTTCCTCATGTAAACTCCTTTCCCTTCACCGCCTCCTTCAACAGTACACCCTCTTTTGCAAATACAGAACAATATCCAATCCTTCTCCTGCTTCCTTAATCTTCCTTTCACATCTTGTCCCTACAACGACTTTTCTCTTCCCTCAGTATCCCACCCTACATCTCTGTACTCTGCTGCTACCTCTAAACATTCTCTTTAGTCCTCTTCTCCACTCTTCATATCGTCTTTAGTGTCCTTGTCCTCCTCCTCCTCCTCCTCCTCCTCCTCCTCCTCCTCCTCCTCCTCCTTCTCCTCCAATCGACCGTCAATTCGATGCGTCAGGAGTACACTGAATACCAAGGTGCTTTATCTGCTCTGCGGGCACTAAGTGGTTGTCAGGCAGATCAAATCCTGAAACAGGTAACCTCGTAATGAGCCAATAGGCTTTCTGTTGCCTGCATTTCCATGTTTCCTCCTCCTCTTCCTCCACCTTCTCTTCTTCCTCCTTTTCCTCCTCCTCTTCCTCCTGTGAACAGGACAATTAGCTACCTAATTCTCCACAATACTGGGCGCAAAATAGCCAGTTGACCAGCCACCATACCAAACCCGAAAAGAACATTACGACTATACTTATACTGTTACTTAAATTGAACAACATGTCTTCTAGACTCAGGAAAGGTGGCTTATGCCAAGGAAAATATCCACCCCGCAGTACTAAACCAGGTGGGAGCAAAGCTTCAATCAATGTTAAGAGCAAAAACATATTGATGAATTACCGAGATCTCATCAGCAGCTATAGAAAATAACTGTCAACCTCCCGACCCCAGCCAGGCTCCGTCGCCATGCCTCTAGAGGAGTCACTCCAGTTTGCTGATCTCTTTCGTTCCTCCCTTCTCTCGTCGTCTGCCTCGTGGCCTCTCTATTGTGCAGACAATGTGGTCTGTCTGTCACTAAACCTAAATAAAACAGCAATCAAGACATCAAACGGTTTACACGACATTGGTTCTCTGCCTTAATATAGGTCAGGAAAGTGAGTCGATATTTTTTTTTTATATGAATCAATAGCGTTGCTCTCTATCCCTGAAGGTGAAATGTTATCATATTCTCGTACAATAATAACACAATTGGTACAGTCTTAATTAACTTGTTTGCACTTAGGTTTTGTGCCATTATTCCTTTTTCACAAAGTGTCATTGATCGTCAAAAGTTCGATTCATCCACATTTGTAAAGTAATTTCATACTTTCAAACATTAACCTCGGAGGTGACGTATCTCAACAGAGAACAATTAGGACACAACAGCCTTTCTTCGAAGAGTTACAAAATATGGATTTTGTTTACCCAAAATATTGAACAACTAATTAAGGAATGTCCCTTACATTGTGGGTAGATGATATCAACCAAGCGTACTGTCTGCACGCGTATGTGTATGTGTGCGTGTGTTCGAGCGCCCCTGTGTGCATACTTGTGTGTATACGTGTGTGTGTGTGTGTCTGTGTGTGTGTGTGTGTGTGTGTGTGTGTGTGTGTCGTGTTTTGGGAGGTGCCTGCGTTAGAGGAAAAGTGATGAATAATACGGATCTATTTTTTAAACTAAAGACCAAATAGGAACCAGGTATCCATAAAAAGCATTTCTCAATGACAAGTAGAGGAAGTTTGTTAGAAAAACTGTCAGAAGCCGTCTGTAAGTTCAAAGTGCCCTACACTACCAAGGCATACTTCTGCCTAACAACAGCTTGATATTTATCATGATTAGGACGAAGAAGTAAGACCTAACAACACCTGCTTCACCTGCAGATAAATTCAAACTGCTGAGCGTACGAGGGTAAATAGAGAAGAAAACAGAAGGACCTGTGGCCATGAGGGGCGGTGAGCTGCTCCTTACAGTTGCCGTTACGGCTGTACTTCTGTTACAACTTGCACTTCTCCATAGTCAAGTGAGTGACATTATATGCTTCCTTAACGCACAAAAAATACTGTATGAAACTTGTTGTTAGGCTTAAAACTTAGGGTCTTGTTTACAATGTATGTGTGCATTTCGCCAGGGTCTGACCCACCCACCACTCCTTGTCAGCGGAAAGATTCCGGCCTGAGCGGGGCTCGAACCGCCGCCTATCAGACAGTCGATATGTCAAAAAGATGTTCACTTCCGGAAGAAAGCATGAAAATTTGAATGTAGGGGTTTTTGAGTATGCTGAATCCATTTCTAACCGGATCCAAGCTGGCAAACCAAGGGATCCCGCTCAAAATCAGGAAATCCAAGATGGCCGCCATGCGTATTGCCGATTTTGATACTTCGTTGTAACTTTGCTGTTATTTGACATAGAAACATGATCTTGGTGCCGATTTATAGGTTTTTAAGGTCAAGGAATTCAATGAGATGCCTTATAATACCATAAAATGTGGTTGGAACAAAATCCAAGATGTAATAAGGTCTTTTTTATTCATATCAAAACTATGAGTAGGAAGATTCAGTTAGTTTTAATCAATTTCGATGATCCATTGAGACTAATATTGTTCACACTCATAATTCACAAAGAATATTTACTGACATAATACTAAATTAGATGAAATGAGTTTGAAATGCATTACAAGTAAAAAAAAAAAAGACTTAATCTAGGACACTGTTCGCTTTGTCTGCACATTGTCCACCACAAAAACACAGCTGTGTACACGGGAGGCTTGCTTTAGCACACTGGCATCTTCCTGTGCACCGTTTTTTACATGCACACGTAATAAGTTCACTGCAGCCCTTTGATGCCTCTGGCAGGGTACTCCATAAGGGCACCCAGATTCGCTCACTGTCAAGTTTCCACCCCACTCGGAAGGACTTGGAAGAGTTGGATTGGCCTTCAAGGCCTGTCCCTAGATGTGTCTTGCTTGGTAAGCCGTACGCTTTACATGTTGCTGAAGGGCTGCACGTGACGGCGGGATGTTCTCCAGCTTCCGATTACCGTAAGAGAAGAGTTACTTCCTAGCTTCATTCACTTCAGTGAGTTGTGACGTGCGAGGACAGCAGAACCCCATCTCGTTCGAGGTCCGTCAGGTCAGCATCTGTAACTTCATCAGGAGTAGTTGACAGCCGTTGAAATACTTCAGTGATTTCTGGACGTGATTTCCATACTTCCCCACCAGTCTTCTTACCGACGAAGCTCAATGAAGACACCGTGTCACACCCTGAAAAGGCGTGCATGAATGGGAGGCCTCTGCGGTAATCATTGCCAAGCTCACTGGCAATGGCATGTGCTCAATATAGCGAAAGTGTGCACCATGACCAAAAGCTAACCAAATTTCACAGTCTTCCATTTTGCTTGTAGTCACAATGGCTAGAACCAGTACGTCCGTGTCAGTGGCGTGCACCATGATCCTCTTCATGCCACTTCTGTAGGCATGGAAGCAGTGAAGCATCATTCGGTAGTCTGCTTCTTCATGTGAACTTGGTTGAAGCCCAGAAGCATCCAGTGTTGCAGATGAGGCTACACCCTGACCCTTGGTTGTGATAAGCATCTTTCCTGTCTCTGTTGCTTCAGATTCCATAACTGTGGCCAGAAACCTAAAGAGCTCTGTCTTGTTACTGTCGACACGCAAGAAACTTTTCCAGTTGCGTGGAAGTCGTGTTTTCTCGGACACACGAAGAGCTACTCCTATACCTCGACCGTCTCTGGTGTGCGTTTTCAGACTGTCGGCCATGTAGGTATCCCATACAAAATCTACTCGAGTTACATGTTCAAGCTGCCTCTTCAGATATGGGACAAAGACATACTCTGCATAGTCTTTGAACATTTTCACGATTGTTGTGGCAGTCTTCGGAGCCAATGTGTGAACAGGCAGCCCCGTCAAAGATCTTCACATCCACATCAGGTGTGTACTGTGGGCGTTGGGCTAGTGGCTCCAAGCACTTCAGCAAATCAGCTTTTCTCCAGGTCGCATCATGTTATTTTCAGCCAGAGACGGTGGCCAGAGTGGTTTTCATGCTGGAAGAAAACGTCCATCTCACCATTCCGTGTAGCAAGATGTACATTCTAGAAAATAGTTGCAGGTCACTCTTCATGTTTGACAATTTGGACTTCATCTTTGAGGCACTTTCCGCTCTCCATACTTGAACAATTGAAGATTGTTCTTTGGAACAGTTTCATAGAGTGGCTTCTCCATTTTCACAAACCGCAATTCAACAAATGTTTTGTACTGAGTCCTTCCTATTTCCTCGGCTTCTGAGAAGTTCTTGATGACTTGATCAGCCATGATGACCTTTGTGTACAATGTTAGGAGATCAGCGCTTGTTTCTGTGGAGGGATTACCCAATTCATTCATAACGTCTATCACGCTTTGGACATTTGAGGCAAATCTCTTTTATGTGGTTAATGTTTGTTCATGATGTCGGTTGTCATGGGTTTCCTTCTGAGATAGGGTCACTTCAACATCATGTATGATCCTGGCCATCTCAGGACCAGCAATCAACCATCAACTTGAGAGCTGATTCGTTTTCAGTGATGCAATTATCCACCATCTCCTTTCAGCACAGCATTAAGCTGCTCATGCACATGGTCATGTGCCATCATGGAGAAGCAATGGGTGGTCTTTGGGTTACAAACTTACCTTCTCTGAA
>NC_066512.1:15330641-15335972 GCF_024679095.1 Eriocheir sinensis | reverse complement strand
TCAGGTCCTTCAAGGAAAGGCAGTGCAACGGGTCCATGGTCCGAATTCTCTGCAACACGGGTTTAACGTCCCAGGTCTCAGAATATCTGGGTGTAGAAGGTCTTAAGTTGAAAACCCCTCGCAGGAACCTGTTGACGAGAGGGTGGTTCCCCGCCCGGCAGCCGTCCACCACTATGCCTAGTGCAAAGAGAGCTCCCCTTGCCGTGTTGACACACTCGTAGCCCACACCTCTGTGAAATGTATCAGATATAAAATTTAGGATGTCGGCCACAGAGGGATTAAGGGGATTGATGTTCCTTCTACAACAAAATAGTGACCATCTGTTGATGTGAGGACGGTATTGTTTTTCAGTTCCCGGTTTCCACGAGGCCATGATAATGTCCGTACCTGCTGCAGATATGCCACGTTCTCGGAGCTGTTTCCGGACAGCCGACAAGCCATCAAGTTGGTGTGCCTCAAAATCGGGTGTTCCTCCGCCGAAGCTGGATGCAAGAGGACATTTTTCCGTGCCTTGATGACCCGAAGGTGCTCCACCAACATCCGGAGGAGAGTGCCCATCCAAGGCTGTGACGCCCAGAGTGGAACGACCATCCACCCATGCGCCCTCTCCTCCCGCAGCTTCTGGAGACACCTAGGGATAAGAGAGAATGGGGGAAAGAGGTAAACCAGGTCAAACTGAGCCCAATTTAGTGCAAATGCATCAACGTGTGCAGCTTCTGGGTCCGGTTTCCAGGAACAAAAACAGTCCAATTGCTTGTTTAAGCGAGAAGCAAACAAGTCAATGCAGGGAGTTCCAAAAATAAGGCTCAGTTCCCTAAAAATTCCCCCGTTGAGCTGCCACTCCTGTCTGTCATTAAAGTGACGGGACGCCGTGTCCGCCATGTTGCACTTGCCAGGTATGTTGGAAGCAATAATCCAAGCATCAGTGATAACACACCAATCCCAAATGCAAATGCTGATGTCATTACAAACTGGGGACTTAGTACTACCCATCTCATTCACATATTTAATCGCCGTAGTGTTATCACACAACACCTTGATGTGCTGCCCCCTGAGTAGGTTTGCAAAAGACTTCAGTGCTAACAAATCGCTTTCATTCCCGAGCATTAATGTGCAAAAGCACCTCTTCAGGTGTCCATCTGCCATTAGTAGTTTGGTCATTTAGGCAACTGCCCCAACGTAGGTTTGACGCATCAGTATATAGCTCAATTTCCGGAGCCTTCCTGAAATTTTTTCAGTCCTGAGCTGCCAGTGCATTGATCCACCAATGCAAGTCTGTCTTAACCTCATCTGTGATGGTCATCCATCTGTTAAAGTTTCCTTTCTCACTGTCCAAGGCCTTGATCTTTGCCCTTTCCAACTTCCTATAATGTAACTTTCCCATCTCAACAGCTGGGATTGCAGCCACCAGAAGGCCAACCATTCTCGCAGCTTCCCTGATTTTCTCCCTCTCATTCGTGACCAAAAGAGAACAGTGCTGCAATATTTTTTGCTTTCCTACGTTCTGGTAACGTGACGGTCATGGTCTCGGAATCAATGATATTACCAAGATACTCAATGCGTTTAGTAGGAACCAAGACTGATTTCTCCACATTAATGCAGAAACCTACTCTCTGCAACATCCTTACAGTATCATGCATGCACTCATAACATCCAGCCACCGAATTGCTACACATCAGTGTATCATCAGTAAAACTAATAATGGTGTGTCCCATCATTCTCAGAGTCAAGAAAACTGGTTTCATAAGTTTGGTGAAGAGTCGAGGGCCTTCCGAAACACCATCTGCGAGACAAGTGAATTGATAGATCTTTCCAGACCACCGGAAACATATATATTTCTGCTGTTCCTCTGCAATTTTCACCGAATAATATGCATGCCTGAGGTCAATTGAAGCCATACAATTCCCTTGATTAATGAGTCTAATGGCTTGCTCAAAGTTTTCCATTTTAAAATGTTTGTAAGCAATGTGTTTGTTCAGCTTCTCTAAATTAATTACCATCCTATACTCCCCATTCTTTTTTTTCCTCAAGAAAATGGGGGAAATAGTTTGCTGAGCTTGTCTATGAGTCACCTTGATCACTTTGAGACGTAACAATTTTTCAACTTCTTGACAAATGATCCCTTTCTCTTCCTCATTAAACACATATTCAATATCTTCATCAAATATATGGTCAATGTTATCCTCGTCAATATCAAGATGGCAGTGCTCCACAATATCCAAAATGAAAGGATCACTCGTGATCAAACGCCACTCACTTATAAATTTATGAAGTTGACCTGCTTCAAACTGTTGGCTCACCTGAACTATCGCCGGGGATTGCTGTGTCCCCGGCCTCTCGAGTTTTTTGACGTCGAGGCTGGACGTGGACAAGAGTGCCTATGGTCCCCCTTGGTGTCCACTTCGCATTGTCCGTAGGGCTGGAACCTGGACGAGAAGCCACGGGAAGGTGCCTTGCCAAAGGAGCCTCGTGGTTTACCCCCACCAAATTTCCCAGGGCCAGAAGTCCAAAAGTGAAATGGCTTCTTGGTGGAGATCTTGTTCTTCAGCTTCTCGGCCTCTTCAATCTGCTTAGCGGCTTGAGAAATATCGTCCCCAAATGACAGCCTAGTCATGGGAACCTTGTCTGAGCACAAATGGGAATATTTTTGATTTATTTCCCGCTTGATGATGTGTCGTCTGGTCAAGTTGTTACGGAAGTTGGCATTCCCGAGCAATGCCAAAGCACCATTGAGCATAGCCACCTCACGTGCCACCACCGAATTCTCCTCATCATGTGCAACTTTGTCCAGTGTGGTGAGAGACTTGACGACGATCGTAGCGGCACTGACAATGTCCTTACTGACCTCCCTCAGCCTTCTTTGCCTCTGTGTTCAAGGCATCCAACACTTGTGTGTTGCATTCCACAGGAGTTAACGCGTGACAATTACTGGGTCTTTTGGTAATGTCGTCCTCCAAAATGTCCTTATAGTCCTCCTCACGCATGCCATTGTCAAACAAATGGTTCACCATCGCGGCCACCTGCTTGTCGATTTCCCCCGAGCTGTCATCTGTGGGCCCATAGTTCTTAGCAGCTTGAAGGAAAACACTGCCCTGGTGAACATCTTCCTGAATTTCCCCCTCCTCGCTACTAGCCTCAGACGCAGTAGATCTAAAACCAGAAAACTCAGCATTGATTGCCAGACAGAGGCAACTGAGCACCAGCAGTAGAGGCAACCCCAGAGCAAGAGGGGGCCGACACTGGCCCAGGGACAGCACTAGCACTCACAGGCTGTCTCTCCTGTTTGAGCTTGTCCATGTCGCCCCTCAGGTCCGTAATAGCACTCAAAATCATGGCAAAAGTAGCAGCATTACCTTCAACATGTGTGGGGGCATGAGAGGGAGGAGGAAATTGGGCCAAGCTGCGCCGCACAGGGTTGTAGTCCGTCCCTTGTACTGGACTCACCTTCTCACGATGGACAGAAGAGCTCCGGGACCTGGAACTGGCACCACCATGAGAATGGCGCCGATGAGTGTCCGTAACTCGAGAGAAGGAGCGTTTCTTGCCCGCACTCTGGCCAGAGAGGCGGCACTCATCCGAAGAGGACATGGCGGCGGTCCAGCCAGCGTGAGTGAGTAAACAACAGGTGGGTGGCAGCCTTTCCAACGGGGCACTAAAACGCTCCCAAAGGATCACGGGGAAGAAACCAGGCTCTCAGGTAAACTGTAAATCGTGAGGCCACCCGCTCCTATCACGGATAACGGGATGGGATACTGCCCGCTCCTAACTCGGATAACGGGATGAGGTAGGTACTGCCCGCTCCTATCTCGGATAACGGGGAAACAGCAGACCAGCAGAAACTGTATCTGAACAGCGCGGTGTCCACGCAGCAACTGACAGTGTGAGGCAGCGCAGCGCATCTCATGTGGAAGCGACCCCTAGCAGAGGAATGATTTGCTGAAGTAAAATTGTTGGGGAGAAAGTTAATAGGGTCAATATTAGATGGTGGAATGTTACTATCTATAGGTGAGGTGCAATGTTCACATAGCATTCATTAAATGCTTCAGTTATTTCATCTGGACTTGTTAATATTTTGTTGTTATAGAAAATGTAATTTAGATAAGTACTATTGTGATTGTTTTTAAATCATTAATAGCTCGCCATATTATTTTTGTATTGTTTTTAAAGTTTGTAAATGTAGTCATATAATATGATTTCTTGGCAATTCTTATCGTTGTGTTTAGTGTATTTCGATACTTCTTATAATACTCTTCAGATATGGCCCCAATTTTGTAGTCCTTGTACAAATTGTTTTTTTTTGTTTTTTTTTATGGATTTTAAGATAGCTTGTGTGATCCAGGGACTATTAAATCTTTTTCCTGACATATGTTTTGTTTTTATAGGAAAGCATTCCTCAAATAGGTCTTGATTTTTTTTTTTTTTTTTTTTGATGAATCTAGCACATCTTGCCAGCATACAGAGTTTAGTTTAATTGAAAACAGTTCTTTATTATTATTAGATATTATAGAGTTTCTGATTTGCTTTGGGAGTTGATATATTTAAAATATTGGGAGATGATCTGAGATGGCAAAGTGCAAAATAAATGTTTTTATTTTAATGTTAAAGTTTATGTATAATTATGTGATCCAAAAGTGAGGGTACACCCAGAGATGAGCTGTCAGGAAATCTGGTAGGTCTACCAATGAGTGGAGTGAAGTTTAATAGCTGTATATTTGTAAGAAAGTTATTTGTGGGAGGTATATTCAAGTAAATTAATGTTAAAATCTCCAATCAGCACTATTTTATTATTTATTGCTTTCTCTCGTAAAAGTTCGTTCAATATGTGTGAGAACTCATCAACTGCAATGTGTTTACTGTTAGGTCTGTAAATTGTGCATAGAAGGAAACCTAATGAGTTTGTTTTTATCCTAATTGTGTTTATTTCTATATCTTCATTTACAATTGTCAAGTCTTTGATTTCCTGAGAATGTATTAGATTGGACACAAATATTGATACCCCTCCCTGTTTGCGCGTATTTCTGGTTAAATGGTATGAGTGGTATCCTGTAAGTTCGTGTAGGTGTTTATTATTGTTTGTAAGCCAGGATTCAGTGACTGCCAAGCTATCAGGTTGTATGGGTAAAGATCTGAGGAGTAGTTGTATATTATTGAAATTTTTTGTTAATGATCTCGAGTTTATGTGCATTATGTTAAATTATGTGTCTGTTGAGTCTTAATGAGGTTATTATAGGTAACAAGGTCATAATAATTTGATATTGATTCGAAGTCCATGTGGCCGTGTAGTTGATTATCTCCATACTTATGTTATTTGAATTGGAATGCCTGTGTTCA